>NC_071354.1:54979709-55295876 GCF_943734655.1 Sabethes cyaneus
TGCGGCTGGTTCGCCTCTTGTCTATATATCTTGTTAATTGCTTCCACGGTGTTCAAAATACCGTTATTAAAAAATAAAATAGGCCATTTAAACGGAAAATGCCAGTTGATTTGTATTGCCCTCCTACACCCCTGAACCAATTTTTAAAAAAATCGATCGACGAATTTTTGAGTTACGCCTTTTTGAAGTTTTAAAGGGCAGATTGCTCATATAAAGTAAATAAAAACCTTCAATAACACTTCCAAAATAAACGTAAATCACAGCCGGTATTGATTTTTTATGCAACATATGCGCATTGTCGACCATTTTAGGGGTTTTACGCTATATTGGGACTAACCGGAAATGTTCCGGATTAAGTTATCGCTGTGGAAAATAGCCGGTATCGAACATGAACAAATACTTATCATGTGACACCTCAAATTGCGCCAGAATTTAAAAACTAGATCACTGACAGTCAGATCAACTACCTAGCGCCACATTAGTTGTATCTGGACAAATTCCGGGGACTTCCGGGAACACCCAGACAAGTGGCCAATTTCGTCCATGAACAAAAACCTATCGTGCGATACCTTAAATGACACTAGAATTCAATAACTAGATCAATGGAAGCCAAATCTGCTATCTGGGGTTAGATTTGATCATATCTGGACATATTTGGGGGACCCTGGGAAGTCAATAACACAATCTGGTACATTTTTGATAATAAACACATGTTCGGAATTGACCATTGTGGTTCTTGGTACTCAATTTGGCTTACTTTGATAAAATAGAAAGTTTTAGCGTGATTTAAGATGTCGTATGATGAGTTTTTGTTCATGTTCGAAATTGGTAATTTCCTAGGGTTTTCCAGAGTACCCCAAACATGTCCAGATATGACCAAACTTGAGCCTAGATAGCAAATTTGGCTTTCATTGCTCTAGTTATCGAATTCTAGTGTGATTTAAGGTGCCGCACGATAAGTTTTTGTTTATGGACAAAATTGGCCACTGATCTGGGTCCCCGGAACTTGTCGATATATAACCAACGTGGCGCTAGGTAGTTGATCTGACTATCAGTGATCTAGTTTTTAAATTCTGGCGTAATTTGAGGTGTCGCATGATAAGTATTTGTTCATGTTCGTTACTGACTATTTCCACAACGATAACTTAATCCGGAACATTTCCGGTTAGTCTCAATACAGCGTAGAACTCCTAAAATCGTCGGCAATGGACATATGTTGCATAAAAAATCACTACCGGCTGTGATTTACGTTCATTTTGGAAGTGTCATTGAAGATTTTTATTTACTTTATATGAGCAATCTGCCCTTTAAAACTTCAAAAGGGCGTAACTCAAAAACTCGTCGATCGATTTTTTTAAAAATTGGCTCAGAGGTGTAGGATGGCAATACAAACCAACTGGCATTTTCCGTTTAAATGGCCTATTTTATTTTTTAATAACGGTATTTTGAACACCGTGGCTTCCTGTGCCTCTTCTGACATCATCCTAATCGATAATATCAGAGAATCATTTACAGTGGAGCCGTGCATCAAAACTTTGTGTCTTGACGATCGACGGATTCACTGTTTTGAGGTACTAAAAGTGTAACTTTCATTTTTTAACCATTTTCAATCAATCAAGTACAAAAGTTCCAATATTTGAAGACCTCGTGCCAGTAGTAGACCGGAAGGTGGTGCACAAGTCAACACGGTGTACACTGACATCAAAGCTGCGTTCGAACATGTTGATCACACCATACTGCTAACCAAAATAAAGCATCTCGGTGCTTCTGCTGCTTTTGTCCGGTGGTTGAAATCCTTTCTTGTAAGCCGTTGTCTTTCTGTGAAACTGGGGAGCACTGAGTCTTGCAACTTCCGGAGTAGCTCAGGCGTGCCTCAGGACAGCGACGTCGGACCCTTACTATTGTCGCTGTATTACAACGATGTCTACATGATACTTCCTCCTGGATGCAGAATCGTATATGCTGATGACCTCAAAATCTACGTTGCAGTTCGCTCAGTTGCTGATTGCATCGAATTACAAAAGCTGATCCATATGTTTTATGACTGGTGTGTATGCAACCAACCCAGCATCGGGGTTACCAAGCGCTCCGTAATCAGTTACAGACAAAGGTACGCTCCAATTTAATACAATTATTTCCTAAACGACCAGAATATTGAGCGCATAACAGTCATCAAGGATCTTGGTGTTCTATCGGATACCAAACTTACATTCCATGACCACTATGGTAGCAGCATTTCCAAAGCAAACAAGTACCTGGCATTCATAATGAGAATTGCAAAAGAGTCTCGTGATCCATACTACCTGAGAGCTTTGTATTACGCACTTGTACGCTTATCACTGGAGGCGCCAGCTGTTGTTTGGAGTTCTTGCGCTGGCCTTTGGAATACCTATACAGAAGAGGTTTATCAGGTACGCGCTTCGGGATCTTCTCTGCACGGATTCAGTCGAACTTCCTCCAAACGAACAAAGCTGTAAGTTGCTGAACATGGACACGTTGGTAAAGGGAAGGGACGATATGAGTGCCGTATTTGTTATTATGTGGATTAATTGATGCCCTTTGGATTCTAGCAAAGATCAATGAACGTGCCTTCGAGAGTTCTTCGCTCAACTGACTTCCTCAGAATTCCATTTCATCGGACATTATATAGTCAAAATTAACCTATTACCGCTTGTGTGCAGATTTTAGCTCTGTATTCTACTTGTTTGATTTTAATATTAGCTGTGAAATATTCAAGTGTCGAATACGTAATCGTAGATCATTTTAGTTTGTTAGTTAGTAGTTTATATACACAGTCTCGTTGATCGCCTTCCAATCGATCACGCGACCACCCAAGGAATTCAGCGATCTGCAGTAGTACCTAGTTTCTGACATCCATTTAATGTCCCAATTTCATCGCCTTTGTCCATGCCGAATGTTGCGAGTCGAATTTTCTCGATTGTTCGTAATAGATTGGTTTTGGATGACGCAATCGAGTCTCGTGATGGATGCCTGCTATCTAACTGCCTAAAAACTAAAAATTTCGATCATTTAAGTAAACGGTACAACCTCAATTAATAAAACAATGAAAACTCCAGTAAATAATAAAACGAAACATGCAGACAAAATTTCATCGTCGGAGCACTTTATCTATCTGTTAACAAAAGTGCCGAACTAAAATGAACTGAACTGGTTTCCATCAGCGAACAATCCAATCACAAACCCAGTGTCACAAAAAAAATAAACGAATTTGCTGATTCCAGTTTGTTCAGGGTTGATTGGCACTGGCCGGATGCGTTCCGACTGCCGCCGGTGGCTTCGCCTCGATGCGTAGTCAATATTTAGTAAATTTTCTATGCAAATCGAAAAGCCACTCGTCGTTAGCGGCAACACGACAGACAGCCGACGTCACGCTGTGATGATGGTTGTAGGCTTTTCGGGATGCCACATGCCGAAAATCCGGAAACGAAGACTGGCGAGAGAAGGACCTACTTTGAACAGGACATTGCCGCTGCTAGTGCCGTTCTCGTACTTCGGCACTAGAGAAATTGTCGCTGATTGCTGAACATGCAAACAGGCGATAACTGTGCTTCTGGAATGACATTTTTCCCGTCGCCATCGGTGTTCTTTTTTGGGTGCAGTGGCGTAGCTGGGACGTGCTATAGCTTGTACAGTTTCGCAGGGAAAAAATCCTATTTCGGGAAGTCATGTAATACGGGAAACCTATTTGAACGAGTGACAATGGGAAGATTTTTTTTCTTCGGAAGAAAACGATGCTATCGAATCCCCTTCTACCTCTCCGATTTCGCATTCTGTAGGAACTATCTCACAAACAAAGCTAAATGATCAAAACAAATAACTGACTTTTAGCAAATTGGAACAGCAGTTGCCGAATCGGAAGAACGTCTCCATTGGTTGGAGTGCGCAATGATTGTGCACTGTGTTTTCTTCTACGTGCAGCATCCTGCGAACGGCAGTGCCGCACTTCTGTATCTTGTTCATTAGTTTCCGTTATTCTTTCGTCGTTGAACTCCGCTCGAAATGCATAAACAGAGCTCGCGCCGGAACCCAGCTTCCCCCCGGTAAGAGTCCTTGGCAACAAAGCATGATGAATGCATGCTGGGTAATCGTACTGCCATATTGCATCTTGCATGGCAGTGCAGTAGTGGCAAAATGTCACACACCGGAAGTAGAGTCGTGAATCGATATAAATGAAAAGCTGCTCGTTCCTGGGATGACAGACTGCCGGGCTAAGCAGCAACACTCCCAATTCCGTCTCAGTCTGGGCCGCGCACGGCTTCTGCTTGTGATAGTTGATAAATGATCGCGCTGACAGCAGCCAGCGACAGCGCCAAAGAAAAATCACTTTAAAAGTGCATTTTTCTTTTTTATGTTTATGTTCACTAATCTACTTTTTTCTTCGCACACTTGATGGTGCTTTTAATGGCATTAAAAAGAATAATTATGTGCGATTCTATTTGGATAAGCAGTAAATACTGTTTTTAATGTTGTTGAAGGATATCAAATTGGAACATCACTTCATATTTTTAGTAGGGAAAAAATCGTAAAAATATGACCAGACTTAACACAGGAGTAATTTTAAATGCCTACAAAACTGCTGGTTTGATATTTTTTGAATAATATTTTTTAATGATCTGTACGCTTACGTGTAAGGATAGTAGGTAGTTTGCTACACTAGCAAATACTACACTTATTTTTTCAATTTTCATGTTTTCCACGTTTCTAAGTAAAAACTAGTAATTATCAAACATTCGTAACCGCGCCAATTGCTACAAAGCTCTGCAGCCCAACTACAACCCAATTAGCATAAAATTGCAGCAACATCCATTCATATGAAAACTGCTTTCGAGCAAGAGTCCCAATGGTGGTGCAATTTTTTTTCTCTGTGGCAGAAAAAAAACGCACAAAACCAACTCTCGTTTACCGCATCCAGTCTACATACGATAATTACAAAATAATTATTTCGCTATTTGTATTCCTGCAGCATAAATTTTCCTCCGGTCGAGCCAAGCCGCGCTCACTCGCTTGCTCGCTCGCTCGCTCGCCAGACGGTCCGGTCCGGCCTGCTGGGTGGTAACGCCGCCAGCCAGCCAGCGGGTCAAACGGATAACTTTTCCGGTCCGTTTTCATTGGCAACCTCCCAGTGCATTTTGTCGTGACATAAAAACACACCCTAAGTGGTCGAATAAGAGCAGCTCCGGTTCGGGAAGCTTATGCAGTGACCGATTCCGTCCGTCGTCGTAGGCCAAACTCGCGGGTCTCCACACACACTCGTCGCTGATTCGAAATAAATTATTTAACGCTCGGTTTTCGTAGTATTGTTTTTGTTTTTTCTCTTTTTGCAAATGTTTGACGTTAGCACTTTTGCTGTGTGAACAATGTCCCACCGCCGTAGGAAGCCTGGTTTGTTTAACCATTTTCGAATGCTTCCCAGGTAGCCTTAGACGGCCTCTGCGCTGCTGCTGGACATTCGAAACGAGCTTCCACTACTTATTTAATTGCATTCCGGTTACACAATTCACTAATTTCCTCGAATCATTACGTTTAATTGGCGCCAAACTGGTTGAGTTCTTGCGATTATTATTCGAACCGGGAACATTAGCAATTAGCAATAAAATTATGTTGTACCTTATTTCGCCTACCTTCGCTTAAAATATCATTGCCATTTAACTTCAATGAAGCATTAAAATTTCTCAAATAACTGAAATCATTCAGGTAGAGCGTCTGTTAATCATGCCTCGAATCCTAATACAATTTTTACTATATTTATATATTTACTCTCTAATAGACAACCTAAGGCTAAATTTTCCTTCGGCTCAACCTTCGGTTCATTCAATTCCACCATCAACCGTTTCCATTCCTTCGCAAGAAGCGGTATGATACCGCGAAAAGCCATCACCAGCCAGCCATGGGATGGAAAACATTATTCACGCTAGCAGAAAATGACTCAAAGTTTACGAACATAAACTTTGGCTTTAGCCTCATTTAGACGTACCTACGGATGGGTTAAGCCCGTAGGTCGGTAAAATTTTTCAATTAATTGGAATTAATTACGTTGTCGTTCCTCCGGGTGCCGTTCACTCACTCGCGCTATCAAACAACATGCTGAACTGAACCGAACAACACGACGCCGACGTTGCGTTGCGAGGATGGCCTTCCTGCCGTCAGACATTCTGCACCGACCGACCGGTACGATGCGATGGTGGGACACGCACGCATTAACAAACATTAACGAACCCATCACAATTTTTCGGATGTCGAGCGACAGTCTGTTGCTCCGGCGAACTCAAAGTTGAGTTATTATTTAATCACATTGTTGATTTTTTTGCTGATAAAACGCGCGCCGAATTTAGCCTGCGAAACCTAGAAAGGCGTTCTCCGATTAAACTGGGCTGAAAGTTCCCTTGTGTGGGCGATAAATCACGTAGCTTGTCTAGGCATGTGTGTTTCCTTCTGTAGGTGAGTTCAAGACTGTTGAATGCTAAATGTTTTGGTTCACGCTAACCATCGGCTGAGCTCTTCTACTGTACAACCCCTCGCGGCATAAATAGGCCAAAGAAGGACAAAACTTCCACCGTCAAGATCAAGTACTGCAATATTCATAACTCATAATAACCTATCTGCGATTAAATCACACACGTACACGTACACGTACACGTACACGTAGAAACGTAGAGCGATTGTTCCGTTTGTTTCCGGCCAGATTTATGGCACTTAGCCCGGTGATTGCCTATCGGGCCGGCCGAGCCGCGGCGGTATGAAATGGATAAATAAGATGGCACAAATCGATACCTTCCCACCCACCGACCGAAATGCTGCTGCTTATTGATTTCGTGATCATATGAAATCCATATCCTATAGGAGGATGTTGCCTCCCCTTCTGAAGGTGACAATGATAAATGGCCGTGGCATGCTGAGGGATATCTATCACGAAAACCGGCCCGAACGGTGGTGTAGAAGAATGTTTTGCTTGCGACGAGATTCGCGCCAATTTGTCTTTGCGACTGGAAAGTAGGTACCGTTTCGGAACCGAAACAGAAACTTTGCGACTGCAAAGATTTAATCTGTCTCAGCGATTTTAATACATACCTAACTCTTTTTTTTTTTACCGAGTCTGCTTTGACAAGCGAATGGTCATGGGTTCGAATCTTAGTAGAATCAGGCCATTCGATGTCAAAGTGACTTTAGCATGGGTTTATTCTCAGGCCCCTCATCGCCCTTCCTTCATGCTGAGTTCTATATTATCCCGATATGGCCTATTGACAGTGCAAAAATGAGACCCTTATAGTAAAAATGCACTGGTTTGCTACGCCAGGGATGACTATAATTGGGGACTGTGCGCTGTCATGTGGAACGAGGTGGATAAAGTAGAGTAAAGCATTGAAAGAAGGGTACCCAATTACACACAAGCACGCATAAAAAAAAAAAAAAAAAAAAAAAAAAAAGAAATTCAATAAGCATATCGCTCACTCAATAGCGAATGAGTCCATACAGGAAAAAAAAAAAAAAAAACTCTTTTTTTAATCGAAAGTTATCTCGATTAGACACCTCATTTTTCGACTTTTTTAATTACCGCAGCATGCCGGAAATGCTATAATTTTGTTTCAAGCTTAGGAGGAAGCTAGTTTCGGTATTTAGAACACAGTAGCACATACCTTTTTAATTCCTTCTGAAACCTATTTTCATTAAAAAAGTGATTTTCTGCTTCTTAAGCAGAACTCAACTTCATCGAGCCATCTACCACGTTGGGTCCCTATATTCCATAGGCCGATGGGATTATTGAAAAGAACAAATTTCGACGAAGATTGCAGGTTCGGATCCTGTCACGGTCGCCATGTTGTGGTCGACCTATACATTCATTGTGGTCGAGTTTTACATTACTATCGTATACGCACGATCGGACGATTCACTAACTAAGCCCATCACTTGGCGGGCGCGGTGGACTTGTATACTTACAATTCTACCAACTTAGACCTAAGTTTCTAAATGACTGCCCATTAGCCGAAAGGCCTAGGGATTTGTCAGCAACAAGCGACAGCCATTGAGTCGAGAGACCTAGTGGGTCGCGGTTGCATAACTGCGAAAGGACTCGAGAGCGCCTTCAGTTTGTCCGGAAAACCGTTCTCATTCATTATCTGGCACTAGTTATTCGCACTCGACTGTATCATATACTGCCTTACGAAATCTTTTTCTGTTGAGGATAGACGACGTAACAAGATCTGGGAGAGCACCTTGCAGGCGCTGTTGACCAGCGTAATGCCACGGGGCTTACAGTAATCGAACCGATCGGCCTTTTTGTGGATGGGACAAAGTACGCCTTCCATCCACTCCTACGGTAGTTTTTTCTCCTCCTCCTCAGGATAAGGTCAACTCATTCCGCGCTCATCGATGCTTGGCTAAATTGTCCCTCGTGCCATTGCTCAGATAGTTTTTCTAAGCTCTTTTTTTCCTCTCCCTTGCTTGCTGGCGTTCCCTGTCAAATCAGTCACTTCGTACGCTCGGGGTTTCTTCGGCTTAGCACGGTAGTCGCGGCCTAATTAATGACCGACCGTATTGTGCTCCACTCGTCTTTGAGGGTGAAAGCATCTAGCTCCACAGCGAAAGCAAAGGCTTCATCCAGTACGGGCGCGTAATTATCGATAATTTGCCGAATCTATAACCGAAGAGAACGACTTTATCGTAGGATTTATATCGTCGATAGCTTTGAGCGCACATGTACTGCTACTAGAGAAGCTGCAACATTGATGCATCGTTGGCTGTTTTCGTTTGAGTCGGTGCACTATGGGGCCCGATCACCGGTCTAAACATCGCTTCCCCACCAACTTGGGCGTCCATATTCGTTGTCGGGACTAGCTTCCTGTGGATAATGAACGTTTATGATGGCACGTTTATGATGGAGTTGGTTACCCGATCTCCGCTAAGGTTGCTCGTATTCCAGCGAGGAGGTAGGGATAATAGTTGCTAAATAACATGATCGATCTTACCCAAATAAACTTAGTTTTGGAAATTTTCTTTCTGTTAGGAATCAAATCTTGATTAAATACGATGGTGGTTCTGAAAAGGACCGTTTTGGATGATTTTTGTGGCCCAAAACACAAAGGTTTTAGTTATGCTGGTATTGAGGGATAACAATCAGCACTTGTTTGTGATTATTTATTCTTTTTCGCAGTTTTCCTTCTTTTTTGTCAGTTTTGGATTACCTCAAAGGCTAAGTAGAAATAATCCCAAGCAGCGCACTTTTCGCACTTCGCAGCGCTTGCCTATGGTTTAATATTGCATTACACTGAAGTCGCATTTTATACGACTATTTTTACGCGATTTTCGGAATTCACGCGGATGTGCTCAATTAGTGTATTTTTTCGCGTAAGTAGTGTTGAAATCCACAAAGTTTTTTTAACGCGAATTTTGGAATTTACGTGTTTTTTAAGCAAAATTTTGATTAACACGAAATGTATCCTTCGCGTAAAAAGCGACTTGAGTGTAATTTTATATTGGGCTAGCTGATTGGAGCTCCTTGGTCTCGCAGCCACATGTACATCTGTTACTGTAACGAAAATTCTCACAATGCAAGAAACAAAACACTTTTTCTTCATTGGAATGTGTTTACTCTTTATCAGCTCATCTCTCATGTTGTCCACCACCCACCTGTAAATCTGTCTTCATTTCGGTAATCCCCGTTTTTCACGTTTTCGAACCTCTTCCTTCCAATGGTCACCCTTCTTGTCCCTCTGGCCTCTGAGAGACATGAGATGATCACTAATCGCTATTTTGTCGAGTGCTGATGTTTTTTGATATGCGACATGACATTTTTTACTGATGCTAAAATGTCCCTCTATGGGAACCGGCCCCAGATTCATAGTGTCCCCCTGATCCGGATGTCGCGCACCGAGGCTTGTAACTGCAGCAATGCAACTAATATGACCGCAATCGATGATCTGTTAAAGAAAATCAATATTTTTCAAGTAAATTTCAAATATTTAGCAACATTATCTAAAACAGGAATGTCACGGTCCCCCAAGGAACGCTGGAATAACTCCGGAACCATGCGACATGTGGCCAAGATTTGTAGATATTATGAAAATAGAAAAGATTTTCGGGAAAATTCCCAAATTTGGTGAAAAAATATTGAAAGATACAGTTACGGCCATTTTAGTGAATTTTCGGGTGGTAAAAATGATGTAGACCTTAGAGGGGTTAAACAAAATATGAATCTGCAGAAACCTCCCAATAAAGGCGATGCGCAATGGGTAAAAGCGAGCTCGTAATCCCAAAAATTAGAAGCCGCTGATTTGGAATCTTACAAGATGCCGATTTTCCCCAAAAATTATGATAAAAGCTAGTTAAACAACATAAAAACATATTTGCCGCTCGTGAAACGAACTCAAATAGCTTCCAAATGTTGTCAAAACATCAGAAGAATCAAATTCCATGCATTCCATACTGTGCGAAATGCAAGAATAATCCATTTTGCCCAATTCACCCTCAGATACATAGATAACCCAATTAAAGCGATTAAAACTAACTCAAAGGCAAACACACTCTTCAAAAAATGAAATGTGTATTTTATCATATTGAATAACTTTAGAAAACAGTTGAAAGCAATAAATAAATTGGATGCGAAGTTATTGTGCAGAATTGATTTTTAAGTGTACTTTTTAAATAAAACGTTATATCTCGCAACTAACAAAAGATAGATAGTTACTATATTCAGTAAAGTTGCTCATTTTAGTATGTTCTGTAATTCTCCTGAAGGAAATTTTTTTTTGGACATTTTTATCACGCTGATAGATGAATATAAGGTCACTCTGATAGTTTAAAAAGATGCGCTGTATTTTGTAAGCCTCCCAGTTGGTTTCGAGGTATGACGCTGGCCTAATAAGCCAGTCGTCGTATGTTCAAATCTCAATTGGGACAGGCTGTTAGAGTCAATAGGATCGTAGCAACTGGCCCTGCAATTGTCCTGCACTCTAACAGCTGGCTGCGAAGTCTGTCGTATGAAAACAGAAGGTTAAGTTTCGATAACGGAATGTAGCACCTAGGCTTTGCTTTGCGCTGTATTTGATTGATAAACTTCTCTAAAGATACCATCGTTGAAAAATTACGATTTTTTTACGCAATAGCAAAAGAACGTGTTTTTGTAGATCTAGGAGAGAATCAGGCAAAACGGACCGATTGTGAATTCTTCACGGTACTAAACCGATGACATTCAACTCTTCTGATGTCTTTCGAGTAAATTGGTACTATGTATTCGAGTTTATTCCCCTGTCTTTGAATTAGTTTTAATCAGGCTAGTTAGGTTTTACTGTGTATTTAGGGATGGATGGAGTAAGCTGGACTATTCGTGCATTTCGCACAGTATGTTTGGGATATGTTTCTTCTGATGTTTTGACAACATTTGGATGCTATTTGGGTTTGTTTCACGGGCGGTAAAGAAGTTTTCATAGTGTTAAATTAGCTTTTATCATTATTTATGGGGAAAATAGGGCAAAATGAACGACCTCTCGAAGTCTGCGCAAAATGAAACCATCACCAATCGATTTCTTGCATTTTTTTAAACATAGAAATAGGTATCTTGTAAGATTCCAAACCAGCGGCTACTAATTCTTGGGATTACGAGCTCGTTTCTACCCGTTCTCTACCCGCTACAAATTCTCAGGGTCCCCATACCTAGGTTGATGGCTAAGGTTGATTTTTTGTACAACGTTAGTGCTTGTCATAAGCTATCCAATTACCAAAAATCAGCTCTATTGAGCTAAAGAATACTACACACTTAAAAAAAGTATCAAGTACGGTAAATTTTACCGAACTCTGAGCAGCAGAACGTTCGGTAAATTTTTTTATGATGCCAAACATTACTAATAATCCGTAAACGTCGATACGGCACAATCGACATTTTTACCGAACCGCAGATTTCGGTAAAATTTTGCCGAATTTTTTTGGTGTGTAGGAAATCAGGACGGGTGAACAGCGTCAGAGACTTTTGGTAATCTCCAACAGCAATCAATTCTCTCATAAGTATTTTTTTTATTGTACAGCTTTGTATAGTTCTGGTTTAGGCACCTGTCAGAAACGGCGTGGGTTCGAATCCCACCGCTGTCACCACGTAATATAGGGCCTTCCGGGACTCCTACGTTAGGCCTAATCTTAGAATAAGGGATAAGAACATGATGACGATAATACTCCCACCTTATACCCCTATAACGTTTTATCTTTATATATGTATAATATAACAATATAGCTAGCTGGTAAAAGTAAATGACGAACTGGCTTCTAGTACAGATATACCAAGCTTCAAGGTTTCTAGCAAGCTAGAAACTGTTCAAGGTTCGTCCAAAACGTTTCCAACCTGCAAATTATCTGGTCTTTGGAATCAAATCTAATATTTCAGCGCTCCGGCTGGTCTGAATTGGTTCTAGACGACGATGTAGAACTACGAAGAAGATCGTGATGTCCTTTGATGCTCGATATAAACCTCCACAGAAAATAAATGGCATACGAGTTCCAAAATCCATAAGCAGAGCAGAGTTCGGGAGTTTAACCTGATCATTCACATTCCAGATTGTCTATGACTGAAGTTTTTGGAACGTCTTAAGGTGATACGGTACTGAATTCCAACATGGCCGAAAAATGGCGTCCTAATGAGGATATAGGATATAGGATGTCCGACCACGTTGGATTCAGTACCGTTTCACCTTAAGAAACCTGAAATTAAAGAAAAGAACATTTTTTCACGACTAAATTCCACCATTAGTTTTATTCACGACTGACACGTATTTCACCAACGAGTTGCAAGCTTCATCAGTTGAAAATTGTTGATAAACTGGCCGGTGGTGTAATTGGAAACGCACTCGATGCGAGATTGAAAGTTGTTGTTTCAAATCCCTCCTAAACAGTGAATTATTTTTCACAGTTTGCATATCATTTTTCCCAGTTCTTCCAATGTTCTTTCTTCACACATTTACTTCCTCTTAAGAAGTACAAAAACAACTTAACCAGCATTAGTCGATATCAAAAATGATAAAAGTTATCGTTTCATGTCAAATTACAAACAAAAGTGGCCCTGTTACACTTCCTTGAGGTACGTCAAGTGTATTACCAATGGAATCAGAATTCAAATTATTAAAGTGAGTCTTCTGAGTTCAGCCACACAGCAGAGCTTTCAAACTCTTTCTATGCTATGCCTACAAGGTTAAAGGTTTGTAATAAGGGCCTAAAATAGTTTCGAACGCGCGTTTTAAATCCAAAAATACGACAATAATACTTTCTGTAGCTTCGATTCAATGCAGTTTTAAACGAGTATCCCTCTCGATAGCCAATTTGCTCTGGAATTTGCAAATGATTACTTGACGAATTACTTAAATATTCATTAGCTAGTCTTTAACAATTAGTTCTAGAATTTACTCTAATGTGTGCAATATGTTAATAGGAAGGTACTAGTTCATTTGTATAAAAATATATTTGCTCACATGCACTCACTTTCGCCAATCTGTACCATTATGGTTGAACCAAATTTTCCTCACGAAGATCCAATTTTGAATACTCACGAAATTGTCATAGAAGTGAAAGCAGTTCAATCCCGAAACGGCGATGTCTTACTTTCTTCGACTGGACTCTAGTCCTACCATTAGTAGCAGAACCTCAGCAAATCGACCGCTGCCGTGCCTTGCCGTCATTATTTTGGCCTGCACAGGGAAAACGTGCATAATTGCACGGTCAGAAGCATTCACGTTTTTCTCTACGATTTCTGCTTAACCCGAAAATAAATTCAGTAACAAGATAACAAGCTCAGCCGACTGAATGGTCCTGGGACGTGGTGGGTATCCAGAAGGGGGTGGGAGGAATAGACGGTGCAATAGACGATGGAAAAGAAATGAGCAACAATTCCGTCGTCGATTCCGTCTCCGTCTCCTACATTCGAAGGATTATCGAAGCTGCCGATCACAATCACTGCCGGTTGACTGCCAATAAAGTCGATTGCCAGCAGCGCAAATGTGCGCTTGGCATGCTACACGGAAGGAAGCTCATACGGTACGGCTCACACCGAACAGGACGGCATCTAAATAGGTTGATAAAAGTAGCAATACCGGAAGGTCGGTCGAAGCAAACGGAATGACTGCCGCATGGTAGCACCACCAGCGCAGCAGCGTAACTGTCGGTTGTTTTCAACACTTTCATTTTTGCTGCCTTCCGCAAAGGAGACGTAAGTTTTCGGGTTGGCTGCTTGCTACGGTATACCGTAATCAGGTGGTAGGCGGTGCAGGGATGCTGCGCATCCCCTGGAAAATGTTGCACCTCCACGCTTCACACGTCATCATACTATATCGAATGTGCTTCGGAAAATTGACATAAAGTGATATTTATTTTCATTAGTATGGTGACAGAACTTGTTATCAGTTGGAAACTATGCAGTCTATACATGAAAACAATTGAACATAGCGTAGGTTGGTTTACCAGGTATTTTACAAACGTTAGGTACTAGTGACAACAAAACATGACATTCTCACACCTAAATTGATCGCATAAAATGACTTGCAATCGAGCAATTTATGATTTCAAAACGGATTCTTTCTGTCCTAATTGTCTTTTTCTTAAATCACAGATGGTTTATTATTGGAAACTTGAATTGGTCAGCTCTCAGCTGTGGGTTGAATGCACAGATTTGGCGAATAGCCAGCCAGTTGGGACCTAATGTAAACTTGTTCAGCTTTATATTTGGCTCCAATTTCATACATAAATCGCATCAATTTCCAGTGCTGAAGCTGAGGATTCTTGCGAGAAAAAAAATCGACGTCGAGCAGTTAAGTTAGACCAGCGTGAAGTCGATGCTCAAGATATTATCCAGAACAACAGCTAAAATGAGCATTAAATGCAAGACAGCGTTATGAACTGCTTGTTGAACAAGACTAATTTTCAAGCGCCATCACTTTGATGTGGTGGTTCTCGTGGTTGGCTGGCTGGCTGACTGGCTGGCAGAAACCGTAGCTTGCCTCCAGCAAAGGATGAGTACCTAGTATCCGTTGCGGTCGGTCGCCGGGTGGTTTAATTCTGTGCTATCTTTGCCACAGAGACGGATAGTAAACTTCATCTAACACTTTGCTTGACGCCCGCTTGCGCTTGAAATGAAGGATTTCTTCTTTCGCTCCACAAGCGCAGCCCACTTCTGCTACAACGTTGGTGGAATTCACTTCTTTATTTCTTTCCGTCAGCGTTGCTGCACAGCTACTAACTTTCTCCCAAGTGTCAGGACAGCCGAGACAGCAACTGTGTGGAATGTTAGAAAACATGCAAGAAATTAATTCGCTCAAATTGCGCTCCACTCGCTTTTTCCTCACTTTCGTTCTGCCTTCGGGGAGTCGTAACCTTTATTTGTAATGTTGTATGTAATAACCTGAGGTAGAGTGAGCGACAGGTGTGCTGGGAAAATTCTCCTAATTTTGGAACTCTTTTGGCTAACAAGCTACTCGAGAGTACTATAGATGTACATGCTGTGATGCGAATCGTCGAATCCATGTCTTGCGCCGTCTGTGAACTGTATTGCATTCCTTTGCATGATAAACTATGAGCATGATGGTCGGAAAAGGAGACTGGTACATAAATGAACTCACCCACTTCAGTACTAAGTACTGCTGGAAAAAGGGAGACCGAATATTGCAGATAGATTTTTGTACAGTGGTTCAGCATTCACGAAGCCAAAATGCCATACAATTTAGAATTCTCACCACTTCAGTGCCTTTCCCAACTCACAGTGCGTTGACACCGCATAGCGCTAAGAAGATATTTCATTTCTGGCATTCCACTTTCACCTGCTGTCTGGAATGCCAACGAAGGGGGCAAAAATAGGATTGAAATTAAATTGTCTCTCTAATTGAGTCATTTTTTTCTGCCTTCCGCTCAGGATTCCACTGCCGTGAGGTGCACTTTCTCGCTGCCCTGGTTGTGGCCCCCGAAGTTCATCATCCGCAAGGGTGCGGTGATCTCTTCGGGAAAGTTTTTAAATTCAATTTGTACTTGATTTATTGAATAACTCCAGAAGAGCTTCCCGTGGAGAGTGTCAAGCCACCTCTGTGTCGCTATGCATACCAGCGGATCACCGGAAGGTAAATCTTGTCCGAGCGAATTCGGGCTCCGCCCCGGTTCAGGGCGCAGGAAAACGCGCAACAGCGTGAAAAGTTGTAACCTGATTGTGTGACGACGATGCCTTCCATTCACCGTTGCGACAGGAGGGGGGTGGCTTGATGACACTACTCCTGCTGGCGGCAAACGGTATATCGCCACTGAATCATGCAAGCCGAGCGCAGTTCCGCTCGGCAATAAATCCTCTTTGGTTTCATTTGCAGATTGCAACCAGAGGGAAAGCGAAGTGAGATGATTGCAGTTGCACTGAAAGTGAGCAATTAATTCAATGAATACGTGAAGTGGAATAATTAAATCAGGATGACTTTTGCGAAAAGTTACAACACGGCTGTTGCTGCTGCTGCTGCTGCTGCAGTGTCTGTTGCATTCGGTGCCGACGTGAATGTCTTCAAAATGGCGCGACTCTGGTTGATTCTGTTGGTACAAGTCAGCAGACAAATTAGTCTCTAATTGAGTATAAACGAACCTGGATGCTGGAACCCAATTTGATATGATACCATGGAGACACCCAGCAGGTGAAGAATCATTTTGGAATCTGCATAACTTGTTGTGATGCGATGTCTGGTGATGTCTGGCGAAGGTGATGCATACATTATTTTCCATTGAATTATTGGCAATGCTAGTTTCAAATATCAAATTCTTCCAATGAACACTGAATGCACGATATTCTCGCATATCGTTTTATTATGTTCAAAAGTTCAACAGGCTTACCACTATTGAAATCAATGTTATAAGGAAAATCAATATCAAAACTTTTACTCACTGAGAATGAAGGGTTAGGAACCTATTTTAAGCAGCCTAAACTCTAAGCAGGGGTGGCTCTTACCGTATCAAGAATCCCTCTCTGCTGTACTCGGTCCAAGATTACTCGTCGCCAATACGTTGAGCGTCTCGACACACATAATTCTGCTTCAACGTGGTCGAGCCATCTAGCACCTAGGGCCCCTCTATTCCTGGTGTCGGTGGGGTTCTTGAAGAGAACGAATTTCACTGCACAGTCGTCCGGCATCCTTACCACGTGACTGGCTCACCGTATTCTTCCAACTTTCGTCAAATGTGCAATGGAAATCCTACCAAGTAGTGCCCACAACTCGTGGTTCATATCCCTACGCCACTCTCCGCTATCCGTTTGTATTCCGTCAAAGGTAATCCGCAACAGCTTTCGGTCAAATACGGCTAGTGCACATATGTCTTCCATAAGCAAAGTTACTGTCTCAAGTCCGTAGAGGACTACCGGTCCGATTAGCGTTTTGTACACCGTCAGCTTTGTGCGGCAGGATATGCTCCTTCATCGAAGCGTCTTGCGGAGAGAAAAGTAGGTTCAATTTCCAGCTTGAATGCGTCTTTTGATCTCCTTACTCGAACTCATATACGAACACATCAACCACTTCCAGTTCATCGCCGTCAATAGTCACTGTCCGTGGGAGGCAAACGTTGCTTTCTCTGGATATGGTTTTTGGACAAATTGATTTATCATCCTATGCTCCTAGCCTCCGTTTTTAGTCTGGCTTAGATTGTCTCCGCTGTCCCAAAAAGCAAAGCCTTGGGCTTAAACCGTCATTAGACACTACCCTTCTTTATCGACAGACTTCGCAGCCGGCTGTTAGAGTACAGGAAAATTGCGGGGCCAGTTTAACGATCCTACTGACTCTACTCTATCTAGCAAGCACCCCCTAGCCGAGATTCGAACATAGGACGACTGGCTTGTTAGACCAGCATCATACCTTGAAGCTAACTGGGCGGTCTCCGCTGTCCCAAGGTTTCTATTAATGAAGTCGAGGTCGTCTGCGAAGGCTAGGAGTTGACTACTCTTGCTGTAGATCGCTTCCCTCGTTTCGATGCCCGCTCGCCGAGTCACACATTCAATTGCGCTAAGTTTGATAGAAGATTATAAAACTGTGCACACTTACGTTAGTGCAAAAAGTGAAGTTAAAAGCTTATTATAAAACTGATTGAAAAACAACTTAGTGTTAATGCTGATGAGATTCTTCGGCTACTAGCAAAGAAGAGATTAAAACTGTGGGTCACATAATTATAGCTCTTGAACACGTACAGGCACAGTAGAGTATCTTTGCTGTATAAATGATTCATTGTATGAGCCAGACGTCATGTTTCAATTTATTTTTGAACAACTTGATATTTAAAAGCCACCAAATTATTCAAAGCTCTTAAATAATGAATTTCGGAAACAAGATCAGAACCCAGCAACGTCACTTACAATAGTAAATCGTCACTCAACGATGAAGTAATAAAGCTTCGGTTTCACTGAAGCAGCGCCGCTTTGTTTCAAAACTGACTTTTTTTTTTATTTATTTTTATTAACGACCCTTTAAATAGATTTATTCATTCAGGTCCGGCAAAAACAAATACAATAATACCTTAATAGCTAGATTACAATAATATTAGTAATACAAATTTCACGACACTGTTTTATAATTCAGATTTTGTTGATCAGGCCAGTAACTTTAATAAATTTAATAATTTTCTCTTCGGCTTCATCGTTATACCCCAATACTTCTCCAATTGTAGTTCCTAACTCACAATCTTGTCTGGCTTGTTCGTATTCTCTGCACTCTAACAATAGATGTTTTACAGTTAGCGAATCTCCACATGTTTGGCATGTTGAACTACTTTTATCCATTAAATAGTGATGAGTCAACCAAGTGTGTCCTATTTTCAATCTATGCAGTGCGACCTCCTCACGCCTCACCTTAGTGTTATATATCCATTTCAAAACTGACTTTAAACAGCGTCAATGAAATGATTTTCACTTCATCATGACGACTGGTTTTAACGTTTCATTTGTATTTTTCTCTCAAATATTCAGTAAAAGGCCAGTAAGAATGCAATTGAATTTGAGTAATATTTTCTACAATTTAATGCATATTATGATCAATCTACTCAACATCGACAAATCGTGCCTGACTGTCAGTCGTTGTCATTTGAAACAGTCACTAATTTCAGCTGAAGCTTGCTTGAACCATTCTGTTCAACAAATGAAACCACTCCACAGTGCACAGTGGTTTGATTGCTCTGGAATCATGAACTTTTTTAACAACTCTTTTCATAGTGTTTTTTTTAATATGGCGTCTTCGGAAGAATTTCTGTATATCAATAGACGCATCGACTGATGGTTAGTATTAGTTCGAAACTCAAACGCAGGTGGCGCTGCAAAATTTAACTTTCAAATTTGATTATATAGAGCTACAGTATGTTCTAGAAAGTTTTAGATAATCTTATTATGAAGCTTTTTGCTGAAAACATTATTCCTCTAAGTATCACAATTTTTGAGATATTAGGCGCCTTTCGTGACGGACCCCCAAAAATCGTAATTTTCACTGTAACTTCAAAACTATGTAATTTAGGGAAAAATAATGTTCTGCAAACATTTGCATCTATTAAAATCACATACTTTTGCAGAAGAAGGTGAACACGTATCTTCTATACAGAGCGAGTTAATGAACGATTTAGGTAAAAAATAGCAATATTTCGTACTGCTATACAATAAAAACTTGGAAAAACTGGCGACCGAGATATAATTAAAGTGAAAGTACATTCAAAACAGATCTTAAAACATGCTAAGTCATTTGTCTCTTTAAGTATCTTCATCATTTAATTTGCATTTCCAAAAAGTATTACTCAGTCTTTTGGAGGTAACAGAAAGTTAGCTTCATTTATTTGTTTCGACAATGCCGGGCCCTGATACGGGGTTCTTTGCGCTTTTTGAGTATTCTTACCATAAAAGGATCTGCCAGGAAAGAATTTGGAATATTTTCCAAGTCTTTCGAGTGATACATTGATTAAACAAGCAAATGAAATCTTCAAGCCACTATCTGCGAATAGTCGGATTGATAACAGAGAAAAGAAGGTATCTGTGAACGACAATGAAGAGGATGATGCTATGCAAGGTTGTTTCGATTTGGGAATGGAGGTAAATCTCGTGAAGGAGACCGGGGTATTCATTATGCTGGAAGCTGCAATACAGGGTTTTCTGAAAATGGTTTAAAACGGGTTTCCCATTTATAAATTTGAAGAAATGAAAGGAAAACTCCTGATGTGCTGAGAGCCGTTCGTCAAACTTCGATGAAAGTGGAAGTTTTTTAATCGTTGGAAGCGTTGGCAACAAGGCCCGTTCTAGCAAGGGAAATAAATCGCTAAGCGTACTATATCTGTTTAAATTCTACTTTGTTAAGCAACACTACTGAAGCTAAAGTTTGAAAATAAAGATATTTACTGAAAAACATCAACATTTCTATTGATTTCGAATAATCTGCCAATACCGGTATTTTACCGGTATTACCGGTATTTTCTATGCCAATACCGAAATACCGGTTTTCACCAAAAGCTCCCAATACCGACAGCCCTAGTTTGGTCACATTTTGGTTACACCTAAACGATGTTAATTGAATTTGGAAAGCCAAATTTGATATAATTAAGCAAATCTACAACTGGAATTGAAACAATAAAGTGTTGTGGTTATTATAGCGTAACTATCTCTTATGAGTAGCTCTACCGAATTGGGCATGGTAGAACAAACAGATCATAATCGTATTTTTGAGTTACTAAACAATGATTAATCCTAAATTACGTCTCGCAAGAATTGGATACAACGACATATTCAACTACATTTCATTACAATAATGCTTTACAGTGTAATTGCTCACGATCTGTGTTTTATATAAATTACTAGCTGACCCGACAAACTTCGTATTGCCACAAATTAAACTGTGTTGTACATAAATCGATGACCTTTGTCACAATCTTGAGTTTTGTAAGTTTCTGAGGAGTTCATGGGTGTTTTAATATACAAATTTTCCTCACAGTAAAGTAGGAAACAACTCCCCCCATTGCTTAGCATGATAAAATAAAGCGGACAACATCGTTACAAACCATTTCGCCGAACACCATTTTGCGGAACACCAATTCTCGGTTGACCATAATGTGGAATATAGAGTTTCGCAGAATACCATTTCGCGAAAAACCTTACGCGGGATGTACCATTTCACGGAAAATCTTTTCGTAGAAAGTACCATTTCGCAGGGGTGACTGAAGGAAAGTAATAGAGGTCAGTAGATCTAGGAACATAAATAAACCTAGATAGAAGAGGTGATCTCTACGGGGGGCTGCCCCCCGCAGTGACCAGCGCTTCCGACGGCAGGTCACGGGTAACTCTCGCGGCCTGTGGCCGTCTCGCGCTAAATTATCTAATGTTACTATTGATAGTTTTTGGTGGTCCTGTTATTGACTAATGTTTTATGAAAGAGTCTAAAATTTCTCGAGTTCGATTAATTTTTGAGTTACGCAAAAATTTCTGTTTTATTTGTAGAGTCCTTATCCCCCTATCACAGGGGTAAGGGGTCTCAAATCATCATTAAAAAAAGTCCCGCCTCCCAAACCCCCCACATGCCAAATTTGGTTCCATTTGCTTGATTACTTCTCGAGTTATGAGGAAATTTGTATTTCATTTGTATGGGAGCCCCCCCCCCTCCTAAAAAGGTAAGGGGTCCTAATTCATTATAGAAAAAATTCATGTCTCCAAAAATTCCCACATGCCAAATATGGTTCCATTTGATTAACTAATTCTCGAGTTATGAGGAAATTTGTATTTCATTTGTATAGGAGCCCCCCTTCCTAAAGTAGGGAGAGGTTTCAATTCACCATAGAAAAAATTCTTGTCTCCAAAAACACCCACATGTCAAATTTGGTTCCATTTGCTTGATTAGTTCTCGAGTTATGCAGAAAATTGTGTTTAATTTGTATGGGAGCCCCCCCTCTTAGTGGGGGAGGGATCTCTAACCACCATAAGAATCTTTCCTGGCACTAAAAACCCCTACATGCAAATTTTCCCTCCGATCGGTTCAGTAGTTTTCGATTCTATAAGGAACATAGAGCAGATAGAAATCCATTTTTATCGGCATAGATTTGTATGGGAGCCCCCCCTCTTAGTGGGGGAAGGGGTCTTTTGCCATCGAGAGAAGCTTCCCTAGCCCCAAAAACCCCTACATGCAAATTTGTACGCCGATCGGTTCAGTAGTTTTCGATTCTATAAGGAACATACGGACAGACAGACAGACAGACAGACAGAAATCCATTTTCATACGTATAGATAAAGTCGCCCATTGTGATCTGATTTTGTTACACTCTTTTTGAATGAACCATTCGTACAAATATTGTTTTTGATTGCTTCTTGCAATGCTTTAACATTTCTGTATATAAACTTAAACAATTTTCTGTTATTTTATGCTTTTTAATCAAATTTGAATATAGGTCCCACTTGCCCCGGTAAATGGGGCAAGTGAGACCTATCGCCATTATTTTGAAAACACTCCTCCAGATTAATTTCATGTAAATTGATGGGCCTCTTTCGTAATTAATCCTTCGAAGTAATACCACTGAAGAGTTTCTGTGCTGAAAGAATTTTGAAATAATCATAGGTATAGATAACACAGTGGAATAAACCCAAACTATGCATTTTTAGGCCCCACTTGCCTCGATGTACCTTATTCTGTGAAAAAGTGGTATGAAGCTGGCATAACATGATTTTACAGGAGCAACGTCTTTTTGCTGCACATTTTTTCTACGCGTCACTAGAATGTTTAAGTTTATGATACTTTTTCATCCACTTTCTGTAGTCGCATTCTCACGAAATTAGTTTCAAATAGGTGGAAAAGTCTATAAAATTGAAACTTGAAATAAAAATAGTGATTCTCAAAGAAAAAATTCGACGGTCAAATCACTTTAATTCAACTAAATTATTTGAACTAGATTTGTTTTGCTGAACTGACTGCATTCTACTGAGAGACCGAGATATGTCTAGTTCGTTTCATCATCATCATAAACATTGTTTGACTATTACTGTATTTTTCCCTCATAAATAATAATTTGAAAATAATTATTCTATTTGTTCGTTTCATTTCAGGTAAATATTAGTTTCATCTAGGAACAACCACAACCTAATGCGTACGAGTCAATTTTGATGCATTTTCTATCCAACTGTGATTTTGTCCAGATTATGTCATGTAAGATATTCATTTACAATCGTTGAAATAATGTAATATTTTTCAACCGACGTTGAATGATGCTTTAGTTACACAGTGCACTGCTTATTTCATGTGGAATTTAACTGATTTTGGATTAAATAATGTATATTCTAATAATATTTTCAACTATACGACGCAAACAAACACAACGAAAAAGCTTCACTTGAGCATCTTGATTATTCTTATCTCAAAACCCGTTTAATGCATCACCAACGAAGATATTCCTTTGCTCCCTATCCTAGTGTTTATTTTATTATCCCAGTCCGTTTTGCGAATAATTTCAAAGCTGTCTTAAAGGCTTCTATTTGACATTGTAATTTGTTATTTTCATCTAAAGCCAACAACGTAGAAAAAAACCATAACCGCAGCTCAACTTCCAAGCCGACCGAATTATGACTCTCGAAACGGCGATGCAGCTTTTTTACTTTTAGCTTTTCACTAAAAACATACCTACCGGGGGAAGAAAGAGCAACGGTTTATTTATTCAGCAATTTTCCACTGCTCCAGCAGATTCGCCTTATCTGTGTCGGCGTTGTTCAGTGTGGCTCCGAAAGGTTCGTTTTCGAAAACTGGGAAATATTTTCTTCTCGTACTGACAGTCTTAAACTAATTTTATTTAGTAATACCATGGAAATTAAAATTGGATAATACAACTAATAACAAATACTTAAAATCCACCATTAAATGACGTCGCAGATTTAAAAAAGAAAACAAGAAACGATGCATTACACGTAATAAAACAAATAATAACAAAATTAGCGTCCAATTCAAAAATACAACACGCTTCACCTCTAATGCTTGCATTTAAAGCAATTTTCTGTAAAAGCTGTAATCATTCTTCTCGCTTATTGCTCTCTCGCGTACCGTGGTGAAATCATGGTGTAAAGTGCCGGAAAGCAATGCAACGGCGAAACGAACTCTGGTGAAGCTGTGCAGCACCCTACAACAGCCTCCAGAGAAAGCGCCCCCACGCGCGATGCAAGGATGCGAACGCGAGCAATTTCCTAAAAGTAGTTGCTAGCGAGTACGCGGTGGGTATCTATGCAAACCCCAACCAAGACCCCTTCGCTTCACACACACACACTCACAGTACCCCGACCGCCACAGTACCGTGGGAGTGGAATTAATAAAATTGAAAACGACAGCCAGCGCCAGCAAGCGAGCCTCTTTCCTCTGATCCTGTAGTGCTGCTATGCGATGCGAGCGCAACGCGAAACTACTTGGTTCGTTTCAAATCACGTTCGCTCATCTAATTTCAGCTTCATTACTCCCGCAGGGTATGCCGCAGAACCGGGGAACGCCGTGCCAGGCAAATACAAGAAAGGAGAACTTTAGCTTCTACAGCTAAATATCACGGCTGGTGACTCCGTTAATCATAAGCGTATAGTTGATAAAAGATGGAATTTTTTAGCGGTCGTACATTAATTATTCACTGTCTGAAAACGCTTGAATTAATAGTTTCCAACTTCTGCGATATATTCTGATATCACTAGTTTGAAGCTCAAATGGCTTGAGGATCTTTTCAGTTTTGTCATAAATATTTCCGCGGTGGTGGTAGAAAATTATAAAGAAAAGTCAGAAGCATTATGTTTTACCGCACGGAAATTTTTTAATGCACTCCTTTCTTAATCACTGATTGGTAATATTTTATTTTATTTTGCTTTATTTTACCAACTTTAATTTATTTTGTTTCATTTCATTTCGTTACTGTACTTTATACAAATTTATTCTATTTTATTGTTTTCTTAATTTTGTTTTATTTTATTTTACTTTTTTTAGCTTATTTTATTTTATTTTATTTTATTTGAAGCCATTGCAAATTATTTTTAAAGTTTTTGTCTTCTCCCCTTAAAATTGGGTTTTAAAATCGTTGTGGAGCGAATTTTTTTCGTGCTGAAAATCTCTCATTGTTTTTTTACCCTCGTCCCCTCTTCCGTTGTCCAACAACTGAAGGATAAAAACTTTATAAAAAGTTTGTAATGACCTTGTTCTTCTTGGTCATGTAGGTGTGCTCGTAAGGTTCTGGATTTGACAAACGTAGCTAATCGAAAACCAATTATGTGCTTCATCGACTGGAATGATTGACAATCTGATTAATAGACACACCCGATTGTATGTCTCGATATCCATCTATTTCTTTGTGGCCAGGTGACGGTGAATTTATTCATTACGTTTGATAAGAAAACTTTTCATTGTTCCGAATCGAAATAAATTCATCCAAGGGAAGGCAGGCAGCAGCATTATCACCTGCCAGATCTTGCACGCTCCTGTGCGGCGGAAGGAGCAAGCAACCGGGAATAAAACAAAAGCCTAACGAGATTTATTTCTCATTTACATTCTCTTATGTCAATATTTTATGCTGGCTGAGTTTTGTGTTTTCTTTGTGGTTTTAATTCTCCCAGTACCGTTATTATTTTTCCGATTTCGCACCACACACACCTTGCCGCGCTCACCACTTTGCGGCGCTTTCTTTTGCTCATTAAACAAAACCTTTTGTTTTAACAGACACCCACACTTTCAGCGCACGCAAACTTTCCTTTTTTGCTCACCGTAGCCACCCTCTTCCGGTTCCACTACCGTATTTCTGCACGCCACAATCACAGGGCTTCTCGCGCGGTAAGCCGAAAAACCTGAAGCACAGAAGATACTTTGCCGTCATGCCTGTGGGTATGAAAAATGTGTCTAATTCATGCACCAAGAACCGCAAAAAGTTGCACGGAAAACCAAGAAAGACATAAATTTAAACTTTTTCCTACTAGTGAAAGCGTTCAATGTGCTGGAGGAGCGGAGAAATACGGGCCTACCAAGGCTGCCTCTGCTTCTCGGTAGGACGACATAATTCACCTGTGTTTGTGTCAGCAAGAAAAAGTAGTAAAGTAGCAACCAAAGTAAAAAGATTTCCTTTTCTTTCTCTGCATTTCATTATCAGACTTTTATTTCTATTAGTCCTTTGAATTTCCCAAACGTTTCAGGGCCGCACTGGTCTTTCCACGAACAATGGCTTAGCGAAGCGTGGAAAGCAATGATTAAGACTCCAACCCTGAGCACCCTGCTTATCCCCGTTCAGTCTCATACTGACTGTCAGGCAGCGCAAGAAACTTGTCCACTTCCTTTCTAGCCTTTCTTTCTGTCCACCGTTCGCAGTGAATCCTATTGTTTTCTGCCACTATTATCGGCCCGGTACTGCGGACACCACCGACCACCGGACGGACGGGAGGCACTTTTTCACGCGTTTGCCTATCACCTACGGCACTGGATTTCACGCCGCTACTGCTGTGTGGCCGGTTGTCGCCCGACGTCCATTTATTACTAATGTATAGCGTAACGAAAAAAGGTTGGCCGAAAAAACTAATTCACGAAATGTGCTGAATGAATGGTTTTTGTTGCTCGGAGACAACAGGTCTTTTCTTTCCCGGTACCATACAGGAACCGGAGCTTTGTTTTTTTCCCAGTACGAAGAACGGAAACAAAGCGATGACAGTGGCCGGAGCAACACCAATTATTTTAATTAGTTGGGTTATAATGGAATTACACGTCATTTGAGAAGAATGTTTCTCTCCGTAATGCGAAATGTTGAAAAAGATTAGCGGAAATTACTTTTCATCGAGGCTTTGTTCCCCCAAATTTAGCAGGGGAATAGGAGGCGTTCTATTTTTGGGATTTCCAGGGTAAATTCTTATCGAGGACTTAATCAAGTTGGATCGGCAATTAATAACCATTGCGAGTTTCTCTCTGCGTTTTAGAATTTTCGAACATAATTATTCTAGCTTTCATTGTACTAAAAATGCATACCAGAAACCTGTTCGCGCATAGCTTGAATGCGAACAATTTTCCAACAATGCATCCATTAAAAGATCTCATCCAATTCCGGTGTAGGTACATATTTGTTCATTCAGTGTGCGCCAGTTACCGAACAGGAGTTACCGTCGTAGACAATAGTTGTTAGTCCATTTCCCGTAGGATGAGCCCGCTATATTGACAGCCATTCAGTAGCTGATGTTTGGTTTGGTCAAACAGTTGGTTCATACACCATAAACCTGAATATATGTATTCAAATCGATATCCAATTCCATCGGAAACGACGGCGGCGGCGGTGGTTTCGTGTCAACGGGCCGACCCATTTTCAGTCAAATCCTGGCACCGACTTGTGCACACATCTCGAACCAAGGGCTGTAGCAAACTGCATGGTCCCTGAACAATTATTTCCGCAGCAGGCAAACACAATTCTCGTACAACTAATGGCCATTTGAAAACGAGCGAATCGTGCAACATTTTGCTACAAAGCAAACTTCCGTCTGCCGTGTCCAAATATGTTGACTTTTACTTACAACTGAAACCCGGCGAGCCTAATTCTGGCTCTATGTCGTCGGCAGGCTGCGTTGAAAATTGTATATGTATAACCACAATCGAATCCAAAACCCGTGTTAGTGGTCCGGTTCCCGAGAGTACACGAGGCCTATTTGTCTTCTCTTCCATTGTTTCAACTTATCACAACGTCGGCCATTCACTCGGTCGGATCGGTTAGACTCAGCCACAGAACAGAGCAGAACGACAGCGGTGGTTCATCATGTATTCACTTATCGGACATTATCCTGGGTGGGCACAATTCAGGAAGAATCACAAGGTTTCCTCCTTTATGTGTTCCAGCATACCTGGAAACACGTTCAAGAACGTTGCTTTGTGTTGATCCACCGCGCGCCGCTCCACTCGCACTCGCCCGTCTACGGCAGGACCAGTTTACCAGTTATCTAACACCCTTCCGCGGACCGCACCACCAAAACCACCAGCCATCTATTCAACCATCACATCTATGCATGAAGCTAAATGGGTTAGTAGTCATCACGGGAGGCTTCTACGAAGCTAGCCTAGATCGAACAGACGGATCGGCATTTGCTTTTCATGTACCTATATTCATTCATACGTGAAGGCAGACGTCTTCGAATATATGCCCACAGGCAACCGTCGTGAAAACGTGAATCAGTAACCATTTTTCACCTCCGATTGCTAAGAAAATGGTACAACCCATAGGTTTTAGAATTGCGTGATAGGCCATTTCATACGAACCGAGCAATTTCATGATAAGTGCATATGTTCCCAAGAAAATCATTCAACAGTATCGTATCGCATCGACACACCCAATTTAGCAATTTCACGAAGAAAAATACAGACACTCTCACGGTTAGCGCCCGAGTGCTTTGGCATTTAAACTATTATTCTCATTAGATAGTCCCATATCTAATTTTGACCCTCCAGTCTAACCATTCCGTCTACGCACACATACGCTCCCCCGACAAGGTATAAGGATATAAGTATTGCCAGACTTGTGCAAGCATGCACTGCACTGCAAGCCGTGCTCAAATGTTCTGCTCATTTCTTAATTGACACGCACTCAGTGCAGTCAGTGCAACAACTCACGGAGCCAATTTCTTATGTATGGTACAGTGCTATAGCATGTGTTTGGAATCTACCGTGCGACACCGTGCCAGAGGCCAACGTTGCCAGATTTTGCTGTGAGAAAATCCGTAGTTTTAATACCGAATTTGTGCTTGTGTACACCCTATTTTCAAATAACTAGAGCTTTTTTAACATGGATGAACTCAGCTTTTTCCGCTCAAAATCTGTGAACACTCTTTTTCACATTTATTTTACAATTACAGTCCTTGATTGTATTTAGAGAAAATTAGTACTTTTTTTAATTCAACCATTTCATGTACTTTTGAGATTTGACATAAATTAATTAACGACGCTTACTCTCAACTTTCATTATACCTATATCTTTCTTAATTCGCCTTTCCTCTGTGTTTTTCCCTTCTTCATCTTTTATTTTCCATCGTGTGGTTTTCGGTTCGGTACTTCGCTTTTTTTTAACATCTGCTTTTCTAGCATCTTTACATTGTCTTTTTGTCTACCGTGCCTGTAGCTAACCCAGTAAACATTTTCGTACGTATATCGAAGTGGAAAATGAGATATATGTACCGATATATATCTTAAAAAATCGCACTAGATGCATAAAACCAGCATATGCGTACTATTTTGGAGGCGATATACGCACTGCAGATTATTCGTAAACAATTCACATTCATAAGTATTTGTATACGATGAGATCCGACTCAACATGATTAGTTTTATAATGCTATACAATTTTGTGATGAAAATCGTATGTAAATCAGTCGTCATCATTTTATACGATTGAATATAAACTAGGGTGCGATTTAATAAGCTTTGTGTACGATTTCGATTTTGTTTAGAGACATTTAAGATTATTTTCATATTAATATACGATTTGTGGTTTACTGGGAATTCCGCGCAGCACATTATTCTGCGCACTCATCCTAAAAATCAATTTTTCAACAGAAAATTTCACTAAAACATCATTAATAAGTATATTACCATGATATAGCATGTTCCTTTAATTTTTTGTTAAAAATTGACAACTTTTGCTTCTGTTAGTTTGGCCAAATCAAAGGCTATTTCATTGCATGCTGACCAAATCGTGATTTCCGAATGTTTTCTTACCAATTGTTCTGAGCGGAAGTCTAAATTATGGTTTTTTCGCTCCAAAAAGTGTTTTTTATGATGAATTCGGGCTACACAGGTAAATAAATTAGTGCGCGGAATTATGTGCACTGACACGTAACCGGTTGAAACATTTTTCTTGTTTATTGGAACTTTACACCAAATTTTATATTTTTCTCATAAAAAAGGACTAAAAAACCTATCCGATGGTGAAGTAATGGTTATTCTAACGTATCATTTCTTACACAGATCATAACACTTTCTGTGCCTTAAATGTGCGAAATTACCAGCAGTCACGGTATTTCCAACTAGGTATTTGTTGTTATTTCTTATTGTCTTTTATAGCGCTGGTTGGTTGTTGTAGTCATTTGTAGTCTATTTTGGCATTTCTTGCCGCTGTTTGTCTGTCGTTTAATCGTCACTTTATCACCTTTTCTGTATTTATTATTAGTCTCTTCGTCGTTTTAGATATTTTTTGTCATTTCTTTCATGAAAAGTGCCTGATTTTATCATCTTTCGTCTTTTATGTTCATCAGCTTTTCGCCTAATTATCATCACTTTATTGTCATCTTTTCGCCAACTCTTTGCCATCTTTTTGTCGCCTACTTGCTGTCTTTTCGTCGTTCTTATGTTGTCTTTTCGTTATATTTTGTTGTTTTTTTGACGCGTTTTCGGAGTCTGTTTGTCATCTCTCTGTCATCGTTTCAGAATCGTTTTGCTTTCTCTACGTCACATTTCCGTCGTCTGGTCTTCATTTTTTGACTCTATTTCTGCAATTTTCGTCGCATTTTCAACGGCTTTTAACCGCTGTTGCCGTTTGTTTTATTGCTGTTTTGGCACCTTGGCAATGTCATTTTATTTTTACTGAAGGTGGAGGAACGTTTTGGTGGGAAGAACGGTAAACTGGATGAAACTGCGAAACATCGATATGGGGCCAAAAATATATTGTGTAGTTCTATTGCTGAGTGGGACGCTAGCCCACACTGTCTCGGTTTGTGCCCAAGTGTTTTGACAGTTGAACTACGATCACACGACACCCTCTATTAGATAGCCTCACATCTAGTTTCGATCATTCCAGTCTAACCATTCGTACGCACATACACCTACGCATTCGGTAATTATTTGTTGTATGATTGTAGAACGATATTTTTTCATCTTTTCATCGTTCTTTGTTGATTTTTGATCACCTTTTTGGAATTTTTTTTCGTTGATCCGTTTTATTTTGAAGACATACAAAATTGAACTGCCACAAAGGACGATCATTACGACCCTTGCCTTCAACGACAATGGCTTTCCATATCAAACTAGCCTGATCAACAGACCTTCTGGCATATAAAAAAAGACAACCCAAATGTTGTTTTCTTTATCATCGTTTCGTTGTTCTGATCTGTCCTTTTTGTATATTTTGTCGCCTTTTTGACGCTTTGTTAATGGTTTTTGTCGTTTTGCTTTCTGTTGATGGTTTTTCGACGGCCTTTTGGCATTTTTGTCGCAATTTTTAGTTTCGTATTGTCGTCAGTTTTTTGTATGTTTTGTCGTGCTTTTGACGCTCTTTTAACATTTTTTAATCGTGTTTTTTGTTTTTTTTTGTCGCGGTTTTGGCGTCTTTTCGTTGTCTTTATCAAATTTTCAGGTTATTTCCGACATCTGTTCGTCCGTCGTGTTTTGAGCTCTGTTTTTGACATTTTCGGCTGCGTTTTCGTCGTTATTTTTGCTGTTGTTTTGACATATTTTGTCGTCTTTTCTTCTTCTTGTATTGTCATAATTGTGCTTTGTCATCGTTTCGTCTTTTTTTGCAGTTTTATCGTCTAGTTTTGCTATTTTATTACCGTCCTGTTTGCCGGCAAGACAATAAAAAGTAGTCTTTCTACTACCATTTCGTCGTTCTGTCGTCGTATTTTTGACGTAGTGAGCCCCCTTTTCGTTGATTTTTTGCTTGTTTTGTCATCTTTTTGAAGCTTTCCGATTGTTTTTAGTCATGTTATTTTTTGTCCCTGGGCGACATCCATTTAGTACGTTGCGTAAATTTTGACCAACATCAACCTCCCCTCCCCCCCTTGTCACATTTTGTCACGCATTCATGACCACCCTGAGAAATTACGTCACGTCACGGCAACCCCTGTCCCCCCCTCCACAACAAAAACATTAAATGTAAATTCCAACCTTTTTTTTCAAGCTATCAATATAATTCACTTCAATCAATTCATCAGTTCATTATTCATCCATACAAATTCGGCTGATCTAGCTGAAAGAATCAGAACTTTTTGCTGGCGTCTTGCAGCAACACGCCTTGGAAGAACTTTTCTGACGCATTTTTTTCATTTTGTGATATTTTTGCAACAATTCAACATTACCTTAGATGCGATATTTAATCTGCAAGTGGCATAAACTCTATCTTTCAGGGAGCTTTTGAGTGAGGGGCAGTATAGATTATACGAAAGAACCTTAAAACCAGCCGTGGAACTTCGGTATGAGTATGTTTATCGTTTGAGTTCAGCACGAATATCAAGGGGAAATATTGCCATTGGTCTCTGGAAGGACCCCGTAGCCCCTCAGGAGTTTGTGCGACTGCTATTTGCGGTTGCAAAAATTTTTTAGGCAGAACTTTACTCAAGGAGCCGTCAGTGGTGTACACCATATTCTGTAAAGCCTTAATGGAGAGTTCATGCTAGAAGGATAAATGAGTCCTGTTCACACATATATTTAAAAAAAAGTTATTATTCAAAATATTTAACTATTTGTTTTAAAATCCATCAGTACGTTAATTTTATAGAAGCCTTCAATAGTTGTATCTTAAAATGATGGGTAAATCATAATTTCCCAAATAAATTTTCCATTTGATTTTTTTTCGTGTGACGTCACATAACCCCCTCCCCCTTACGTCACAAATCGTCACGATTAGGTCAACCCCCCTGCCCCCTATAACCGTGACGTATTTTATCCAATTTTGTCGTTTTCATCGTCTCTGTTATTTTGACGCCTTTTAGACACTTTTAAAAGGCTCTATTTGTCGTGTTTTTTGTTGCTATTTTGGCTTCGTTTCATCATCGAATTCTCGCGAAACTTTTCAAAGGGACCTAAGTGACATTGAGAGACTCTCTTTGGTCTCTCTCTCGCTCTCTTCTGATTATTGCGGCGACATAAATGCATTTTAACCAAAGTTTTCTTAACGAATAGCTAGATTGCGTCGCCAGCAACCGATTCATGTGAAGCTGATGCTTTAAAATACCTTTACATCACCGTGATAAGCGAAAGAGCAGAGACCCGAAGAGAATCTCTCATTGTTACTTAGGTCCTTTTGAAAAGTTTTGCGAGAATTGTTTTTTCGACCATCGTCTTTTTTTGTCATCTCTCAGTCACATTTTTGTCGTACTTTATATCGATTTTTGTATTTGTTTTAGCGTCTTTCCGTTTTCATTTAGCCGTCTTTTCTTCGCTTTTGTCATCTTTTCATCGCCTTTTATCGTCCTTTCGCCGTTTTTCTGTTGTCTCTTGCTCACTTTTTTGTCAATTTTTCTTCATTCTGTTGGTTGTCAAGGCAACAAAAATTCACTGTGTTTTCGTCGTTCTTTTATTGCATTGCATGCATGTTTTTTGCATGCTACATCGCACTTTTAACGCTTTTTACACATCTCTTTGTCTTATTTTTGTTCTTTTTGTCGCTGTTTGGGTGTCTTTACATCGCATTCCCATGTTGTTTCCGCTCTATTTTTGTCGTTTCGAAAACTTTTCTTCGTATTTTCGCCATCACTTTTTTCTTTTCTTCGCAATTCCATCATCTTTACTGCATCTCTTCGTTGTTCGTATGTAGCGTACTCGTGAGTTTTGTAACTGAAAAACTTTTCAATAATTTCCGTGAAGTTTATGAAAATCCGTAAATACAAGCACTTTATCCGCAGGTCCTTAGAAAATTCCTAAATCCGTAGATCTGACATCATTAGGCAGAGCACTGTAGCCAGGCAATTTATTCATTTGCCATTCGTTGGTCAAAGGCACCCAACCTGCGTTCATAAATGGTATAATTTTTTTTTGTTAGATTATAGTCACTTTCCCCACTAGCGCAGTTGTTAGAAAGCAGTTGTGACAACCAATTTATGACTAGTTTCAGTTATAAATAAGTTGCCACAACAAGACTGTGCTACTTGGGTTGACAGCTTGGGTCATTTGTGACTTCTGCGGGGTTGGAGTTTGAACCCGGGTCCTCGGCGTGGGAGGTGTGGATGCTAACCACTACACCGGGACTGGGCCCTGGTATAAGTTGATACCGTATCGTACCGAGCATCAAGTTTCGAAGCAAGACCGCGCCAGCCTACCGAGTCATATCGAATTAGAGCACGGTGCTTTAGTACCGAGCACGAGTTTTCTAACAGCTCTGTCACGTGCATACAATTGTATGAATGTATGAAATAGAGAATAAGTAAGAACGAAACAATGAAAGGTTCGTGTGTCCGGTGCCGAACCGAAGACCAAAGCCCTGTCGTACCCTGCTGCGCGAACAGCTCATTGCGGTTTTGTTTATATCTGACAATTGTGTTGTAAGGCTCCCTACGAGTCAACGCAGGTATTTCATAACGATGAGAGGTTCTGTTGCCGCAAAGTTACCGAGTCTGCTTTGCTACACAAGCGACCGTGGATTAATATTGTCAGAATCCCATTCGATGTTAAGTGGTTTGTTACCATAGGTTTATTCTCAGGATTTTCCGCATCTTTCCTTCGAACTGAACTCGACGACACTCGACCAGCAATGAAGCTTCTTGCCATGGTAAGTTATAAGAGGGTGTAATAAATCCTCTTGTCCATAGACAAATTATAGCTGATTCCATTTTCAGAGTGTAGGAAAATACGTAGACATACACACCCTCCATCCAGTGCTGAGCTCTGCTTTATCGACTATGAAGCCTCTTGACGTTTCTTGTCCAAAAGTTCATTATATCCAGCTTCCGCACATCTTGGTTCTAGAGAGTGAAATTGGTTGAAAAGTACTATAAATATGAAGTAAAAATAAGTGAAAACACCGACAGCAAGCATATACAAAAAGCAGTTTGCTCATTCAATAGCGATACTGTAAAAAAATGAAGTGCGCAATGCAGAAAAACATCTAGATCAACACAATGGTCCAAAAGATAATTTTCACACAAATATTAAAAACATTACGACGATAAATCGTCCAAGCATAGAAGAAATTTTCTTATAAAAGTTAAACCTTTTGCTGGTGAATCTTGAAAATATCATCAGACACAAACTTTAAGCAAAAGACTTTCCAGTACAGCTTGATGTGTATAACGCTCTACCTCCAAAGTATTGTCAGACCATGAAAGGGTCACAGTTTTCCACAAAGATCTCCAGACAAAACGATAGTAAATCTCTATGATGAAAAGGATGACATTACATTTTCTGCACTCAGAAAACATGAACCATTGTTTCAATAATTAATGTCATTGTTCGTCGTTGCGCTGGTGATTTGGGCCAGTTGAGAGCACGCTACAGTAAAGCTTGTATTATGTTTTAATTAAAAGTTTATCTCGCGGCATTAAATTGTAACTGATTTCATTAGGCAACAGCAGGAAAGCTCTGAATGTAGAGTAGCATTGCTCGATGTCGAACGAGCGAAAGTTGAATAATAAAAAAATAATTTTCTTTGACATTACTCCATCAAAGTCACACCGAATGCTATGATTAAGCTTTTCTATTACGAAATTACATTTCCATTCAGAAGGAGCATCACACGACCGAACTTTCGTCGTGTGTGCTTTTTTGCACCATAATCGGTCCTGTCATCTTTGCCTTGCCCTGGAGAACGACGTGTAATTGAAATGTAAGCACCGTACTCCTGTGTTCGCACTGAACTAACTTTTTAACCTAACAGTAAATATTTGTAGCATCAAAATGAGAGAACATTCACCGGTGGAATGAATTTATCTTCTTAATTAATATTTTTGGTTGACAGACTGCTGCCGGAAGAAGTGAACAGGATGCGACGCAAGGGAAACACGAGCTGGGTTGAACGCGCTCTCCAGTTTCTGTGTTCGCTTCCGGTCGTTTTGTTCCCGGATGGCTCGACTCTCGGGTGGCGGCCTGTTTCTTGTGCTTCCGGAGCTTGACTAACTGTTGACGAACTGTTGATTTATCTTTACGGAGGAACGCACGGTAGCCGACTCCATCGGTCTCGTGTGTATGTGTATGACAGATTTGTCGTCTGTGAAACGATAATGATTGCTCTGGGAAAGGAAACTGTGTCTCTGCGAAAGAACTAGAACCGGAAATTTCACATGCCTTATATACGTATGATGTGTGTTACTCTAGAAGCTATAACGAATGAAAGACAGTACTTTAAAGTAATTAATGTCGTTTCAATTTCAAGCTTTGTTGGTGTATCGACTTATAGGTCAACTATAGTTTCGAAAAGCACAATGCAGCTCCATCCAGCGCAATGCAGATGGTGACGCCTGATACTTTGTGGTACGTTCTTCCAAAGCATGCCATGCTTAAACAATGGCAAACTAAAGAAAAGTTCACAGACAGTTTCATAATCTTGTTCCAGCCGAGCAAGATAGCACAACTAATTGAACTGCTCTCGTTAGACTTGCACAGACAGCACAAGCTGGTAAAAGTTTCACCTCGCTTAGACCATTTAAAACATTGAACATTTCCATAATTCCCACAGTTGAAGCATTCAACCATCGACCGAACCCGGGGCCGTATATCTCACCGGACGCACGCAAACCGTAATATATATGACTAACGGGAAAACGAGCTCCGACAAGAACGAACAGCTAAAGTCAGCCAGTTTCAGGAGTTTGCACTTTCGACCCGACACGTCGACGGAATGGGAACGTCCGATTCGATGCGGTGTATAGGTATTGCGCACACGATAGGTTGCTCAAGATAAGAAATTGGTAAATGCTTCACCTTCTGCGAAAGAATTTATTGCTACCGGACGGCGTTCAGTCGGCTGGAAGGAACAGCAAATCGGTAAGGGAAATTTGCCCGAGGTTTTGTGAATTGAAATCCTACACGAAAGCAAAACGGAATGTCACTCGGGTGGTGGGAGTGTGGGTGGCAGGTCGGTGCGGTGGCAAGATGAGTCAGAGTAAGCGGAGTCGCAAGGTTTCTTTGCTCTTTTTGCATGCATTTTAATAATTGATGGCCGTATCAGCGGAGCGACGTGTTACTGGGAACCTGGAAACAGTCTATAATTTGTGGAACGACGTGCAACATTTGAATGGGTTCGAAGCTCGAGCAGCAATTTCACTAAAAGCCGACTACTTGGCTCCCGCCCTTCGGAGTCGTTGGAGCTCGGGTTGCAACGTGATAATGGTAATGGGATCGGGAAATTAAATTTATTATTAGAGTGTGCTGCTTCTTCCATATTGCAGAAAGTGACACTCGGTGTGAGCTCAGTGAGCTCTCAGTTGTGTGGTTCACCGTCCTTAGAGGCGGCCGCTCTCCGGTGTAAAACAATGTAATCGTTAAATGATATTAAGCTCGCAAATGTAATACTATATGTAGCACGAACAGTCATGTGACACGAAGTGTGACACGAAGGATTGTTCGATGATGAATCCAGTCCTACAATGTTGGGCGCTCGCGTTATCCCCGCGGGAATCCGATATCGTTGAAAATCTAATTTGTAAGAATGATCTTCGGCATACGGTGCGGAAATGGTGCAGAACCAATTGCGTTACAAGATAGGAGTTGGTTTAAATTCTATAATAACCGAATGGAAGAGGAGTTGGAACGAATAAAATAGTAATTTGATAAAACAGTTGATTATATAATTGAAGTTTTTTAATTTTACATTTTTATTGTGAACATTAGCACGATAAACGATGGACCAAACTGATTAGATTTTTTGGCCCATGACAAAAAACAAAATAGTTTTTTTTTAAGATTCATTTTATTTTCCAAATTAAAAAGTCATTTATCATTTATGTCTGAGAGTTTCCTTCCACGTTTAAAGAAAGTATTCTTCTACCGCCATTCCAAATTTTAACGGGATTGGCAACAAATTTACGATTGTACGACAAATAATGACTATAAATATAGCAACAGCAAATGAACGAATTGTATAACCTCCACGTCTCGAAATGTTTCGCACATGAAGTGCTGGAGACTGCCACCTTTCCAAAAACTCTCGGTTCCGACATTCATTGCCACACCAGGCAGTGAGGATGAAATTCAAATCTTCCACCAGCGCACCGCAGCCGTAAGTGGCCGCCGCCGAGGCAGCCCGTAGGGAAATCACATTGTGTGCCCCGTTATGTAACACAAACGGTGACGGCAGCCATCGCAACCCCAAAATTACCTGTCGCTCCACGTTTTCGCCGGGTCGCTAGGTTTAGGCTAGCAGGCATGGCTCGTTCATATATGTTCGTCCGTCCGTCCTTCCGTCGGCCGTTCGTTCGCTTAACAGAGAGATTAGATGGATTTCGGCGGAATAACAGGTGCTGCCGCAGCTGGCAAATGAACTAGCGAACCACCGCCGCCATACTGCCAACGGGATGGTATGGCGAGGAAAAACAATTTTCAGGAACTTGTCACAATGTCGCTCTGCTGGGAAAACCAGTTAAATTTTCGCTTTGGCGAGCCTCCACCAGCCGAATTAGACCAGGATCAGAAGCAGCGGAAATGGTATCAGCAGCGACAAAAGAGTTTTGCTGGTGGCTTAAACCGAACGGACGGATGTAAAATGTTTGATATTACGGCCGAATGGTGCTGGTATTCATGCCATAAATCATTGTTATTGCCCACTTTACTATGCAAATGTTTTCTTCTTCGGTAGGAGGTAAATCAATGAATGGATGAAAATGAGCCGATCATGCAACGGGAAAAACGAAAATGTTCTTCCGATGCTTCACTCGCTTGTAATAGGTTTACAAACCATATATTACACATCACCGCGGTAGCATGCGAATGAAACATAAATTATGCGGAATTTTATAGCAAATAAAGGCATTCAACAGAGGGCCGCCTGCAGGCCGCTAATAGAGCAACCATATATCTTTATTATGTTTAAAAATGTTGATCTTGTAACGGAGCAAGTATTGTGCTGTAATATTCAATCCTTTTGTTAAAAGGCTGTCTGTGAAAAAAAATCAATACCAACATTCCATCGATCTTCAGAGACGGACAATTAATGGAAACTTACGGGAACACCCATTTGCCATTACAAATTGTAATATAAATCAGTCCGAGTTCTTAAGCGATGTCTGCCACGTTGTTCGCACCTTATATATAAAACTAATCTAATACTGCTTCGGTGCCACCGTTTACCTTTACTTCCGCTTGGTTGCCACCTAACTGCTGCCATAAATTTTCGCCTAAACCAGCCATCGATTCGACGTCACTGTGAAACCAGAGCGGAGCTCCACGGGGTAGGTTATGTATGTGGCAGCACATCTGCGAGAGGTCAAGCGATATTTTTGACTTCCGGCTGTACGTAGGAATCGTAAGGTAACAGGCCTTACTTGAATGAAAAGTGGTTCCCCATTAACACGGTATTCCAGCAATCAGACGGACCATGCTCGATCCGGACTACTAATGAGATAGCGTTTAGTAGGTTTGATCGTCGTGCCATTGGCCCAACAAAATGGAGCAATTTATCAGCATACTTAGTGAAATCCCTGGACTTCTGTTATTCTTCGTTTATCGTACCGTAAGTGAATGGATGCAGACCTTCTGCCATGACCATAAAATCCGATTTATGCAGTTGATGCCTGCATGTTGATCCCCTGATCAAAGACATAAAAATTCATTACCAGGTGGAAAAAAGCTAATATTATTACTCACGTCCGCTGCGTGAAGCTTTGGTCCGCTATATTACACTAAATACTGTCCCATCCCAGCTGGATCGCACGTTTCGCACGGTAGAAGTGTTCCTGATTATGTTGCTCGCCATTGCAGCCTGCTGTTGCGAGCCAGGAAGCTCCAAGAAGGGTCCAGCAGAAAGCAATAATCTTACCCAGGGGTATAATAGCAACGCTGAAGACGTTGACGACGACAACGACGACGATACGACCGAGAATACGCAACCGCGCGCGCCGTGGTCCGAAGCGGCAAGAAAAAAAAACCGAGGGCAATCAACTTCGAGCTGATGAGATGACTCTCCCGATGGCTACCAGTTCCGAAAACCCCTCAACGTTTACTATCACGGAGTCGTATAGTGAAATAAAAAATACCGTCCTTTTACCAACAGACAGCAGCATGGAAGCTGCCGTTGATCCGAACAGGGTGACCTTACCCGTAGAATGAACGCGATAAACGAATGACCAATGATTTAACCATTTCCCTATGGGGACTTTGCGGCTTTCTGTCACCGCAAAGAAAAATATCGGATAGTTTATTCCATTCGATCTTGTCTGCCATGGTCATTGTACCTTCTTAACTAATTTTCTTCAGTAGACGTACTTCACTATGAGGTAAATGAATTTTTTTGCAACCTAATAACTTTTTATTTCTCGCTAGACCCATTAAAAATAATTCATATTAGAAGGAAGTAGTAACTTGTATTTACTAGTTATCTTTTTAACTAGCACTAATCTAGTGCTTAGTACTTTCCACAAAAAAATTACTGTGGCATTATATAGCTAAAATTATGAATTTATAAACCAATGTATTTGCCAAATCATTCAAACACTGATTCCGGAGTCTTTCTATACCAAATGTAGTTTAGCAATACATAAAAAACCGATGAAATTCCGTTGCCTGCTTTTCACATTTAGTGTTCTGTTGTCTAATTTTAAATGTTACAAACCATCACTAAACATCATCCTCGACAGCGTAAATTCATCGGCTGTGGGGTCTGCCTGAAATCTACGGCCTCTTCTGGTTTCTTTGCTGAAAATCGTTTTGGCTACTCTTTCATCGGGCATTCCGGCTACGTGCCCAGCCCATCGCAGCTTGCCACACTATACCACCTTTACTCTATATCAGTATATTTGGATGATTGATATCAGGGCCCGACAACGTCACCTTCAATTGTATAGCGTCACACAGCAATGAAGCAGTGAAGCTTCAGATTGGTTTCAGTCAGCGTCAGTGAGGCGGGTTTCACTTCATCATGACTATCGGTTTTAACTTTTCATTTGTACTTTTCTATCAAATATTCAGAAGCAGGCCAACAATTTTGAATGCAAATGAATTGAATTTGAGTTACATTTCTTATAATGCAACGCATATTATAATTAACCCGTTCAATATCGACAAATCGTGCCTGACTTTCAGTCGTCGTTCATTGAAACAGTCACCAACTTCAATTGAAGCTTGCTTGAAACGTTCTGTTCAACAAATGAAGCAAGTCACTTCATGATGAAGCGAAGGCAAGAGAAAGTCAGCTTCATTTATTTGTTTTGACGTTGCCGGGCCCTGATTGATATAGCTCGTGGTTCATGCGTCTGCGCTACACTTCATTTTCCATTTTACCACCAAGTATTGATCGCAAAATTTTACTATCAGAAACCGCAAGCACTTGTCGATCAGCTTCTTTAGCGTTTATGATTTATGTCCGTAAGAGATCACCGGGAGGATTAATGTTCTGTAGAGCGCCAGTTTTTGTGCGAATTTGCAAACTACGGGACTTTAGCTGGCTATGTAATCCGTAGAAAGTCCGATTTGCGGCTGCAATTCATCGTTTTACTTCGCGGCTTACATCGTTGTCGCATGTCACGAGCGTATATGAAGGTACCAAGGCATATGAATTCCTCCACCACTTCATATCGTTCCCCATCCAGCTCCACCTCGATATCAACAGCATTTTGACTCCCATGATTACTGCTAGCAACCATGTACTTCGTATTGGCAATGGTAATGGTAAATCCCAAACTCGCTGCTTTCCATTTAAAAGACCTAAAGGTCTCTTTTACTGCTCTACGGCTACGGTTGATTCCGATAATATCGACGTCATCAACGAAATCAAGAAGCATGTGAAATTTCATGACAATAGTCCCATTCCTTACAACGTTTGCTCTTCGTATTGTACCTTCCAAGCTGTTGAATAGCAGGTTAGAGACTGCATCGCCTTACTTCAGTCCATCCAACGTCTCGAAAGCGGCTAAGGTCCCGAAATTTTGACTCATGATTTTGACCCACCCTGCGTCGCTCGAATCAGCTCAACTTGTTTCGTCGGAAAACCGTGTTCTAGTTTTATCTGCCACATTTCATTTGACTGAATCATACGCCGCCTTAAAACCACAAACAGATGATGAGTTTATAAGTTGACTTCCGGAACTTGTCTAGTAAAAGACGCAAGGTAAACAACTGGCCCGTCGAAAACCGACCTCATGAAAACCAGCTTGGTACTAGTCGACGAAGGGTTCCGCTAACGAACTCAGTCTACAGAACAGAATGCTGGAGAGCACCATATAGGTAGAATTGAGCAACGAAATGCATCGATAGGTTTTACGCTCGAGTCTAAAAATTCAGATCCTCACAATGATCCGGTGGATTGCTTCGTACAGCCGAGATGCTTCCGGTGGTTTGCTTCCCGCCCTTAGAAGTTCAGCCGGGATATCATCCTTCTCAGCAGCCTTACCATTTTTCAGCTCACTGATTGCCTTCTTATCCACCACCTGTGTTGGTGGCTCCCATAAAGTAAATATTGCATCATCACGTTCTTTCCATTTTTTTAAGCGGTAAAGGTCGGCATGGGCTTACTGACTTGCAGGGGTTGGAAAAGAAGCTACAATCCACCAAAAAGATCCTAATTAGCTTGAACTAATTTTAGGTTAATTTATTCAATTTAAAAATCGGAATGAAGATTTTCACTGAATTTTTAGTGCACAAAAGTAGGAGAATCATTATATTATATTCGCATAAAATTAATATTTTTTTAGAAACGGTGGTTCTACAATTGATGGAGGGACGGTAGGGGAAAGTAATATTTTTTTTTGGTGTGGAGGGGAAAGAGTGGGAAGGTGAGGGAGGGGGGGTGGTAGCTACGTTCAACAAGTAGTCGTTATGACTCCTACCTTTTGTCTGGAATGTGCATGGGTCGAACCAAGCTATACTCTAAGATTATAACCGGATTTGAACCCACAACACCCGCCAGGGCATGTGGCTCGCTAGTACCCGTGTACCTATGAACCACAGAGGCGCTGAACAAAAGGAGAAGGCAAAACCCACTTATCAAGGTAGCGACGCGTCTAGTTGGGTTTTAGATACAAATTGTGCCTCTTCCTCCGTCTACTGTAGATAACCACCGACCGAGAAGTTCAAATCTAACTTGTTTTTACTTTCAGGACGACGACAGTATGCAGGCCCTTACGACTTGAAGGGTCTGCGTGTGACGTTATTAGTCCGTCAGCGTGTTAGACCCGCGATTCTCAGAGCGGGTTTTTCGGAGAAAGGCTCCGTTCCGCGGGTCTAACACGCTGGCGGACGAACAACATTACACGCAGTACCTTGCAAGTCGTAAGGGCCTGCATAGTGTCGTCGTCCTGAAAGTAAAAACAAGTTAGATTTAAACTTCTCGGTCGGTGGTTATCTACAGTAGACGGAGGAAGAGACACAATTTGTGTCTAAAACCCAACCAGATTTTCACTACTTTCCCCAAACGTCCCTCCATCAATTGTAAAACCTCCGTTTCTAAAAAAATATTAATATTAATGCCTGACTGCATTTCAAGGTCAAAGACAAAACACAAGTTCGCATAAAATTGATTTTAGGCTTTTATAAATCATTTTTAGGAGTGCAAATCGAAAAATTCCAGAGTGAAAATCTATTGAATGGTTAGTACCTCTGGAAGTGCTGAAAACTCTTTCAGTGACCTCAAGTTACAGTTTAAATTGCTTCGGTTTTTCGATACGAGTTTAAAGTTTAGAATATCGGTTATTTTATTGGAACATATCTTCGATACTTTTTTGAGCAGTCTATGAAAAAAAATTCCTATCCCTGTATCGTTCAGCACCCACACGTGAAGATCGTCAATTTCAGGCTCATCCAATAAAAGCCTCTTAAAGCATTGGGAACTGTGGAAGATGTGACTTAGCATCTCTACGCAATTGTGATCGTGTTATGCTTTATCCCGTTTCAAATCACACTTAATAAAAATACCTAGGTCCAGTAACTTTACCCGCTGAACGCTGGAATCCTTAGGCCAGTTCCAAAGTTCAACAGATCTTTGGGAATCAACATCACTTATTATGTCTTGAATTTCTAAGTGGTAGTCGGAAGGAGTCAAGTCTGGTGAGAAAGCCGCACGTGAAGAACCAATCAGATTTCTTAAGCATTTCCTTGACCGGTTTGATAGTGTGTAATGGAGCATTGTCTTGCCGCAAAATCACTTTGTATTGCCTTTTATGGTTTTCTAATCGTTTTTCACCCAAAGCTTAGTACAAATCGATAATTTGTTGTTGGTAGCGTTTAGTATCAACGGCTTCGATGGGTTTGAAGCTCATAGTATATCCAATCAAATACAAAGCATTGTCTTTCGTCCATTTGCTGCAGTGCTACCGCTGTTGATGGATCCTCTGGAGTTACCCAAGAACTTTATCGCTTAATGACTTACTTAGTTAGCCTACCGACTTATTACAACGCTTGTGTAACGTAATTCTTCCTTCTAGTTCGGTCCACGGTCTCCAGTTCCACGGGTACCCAGTGCTCGCCAGATGTCACTTCACCTGGTCGTGCCATTTCAGTCGCTGTGCCCTTCTACGTCTGGTTCCTGCCGGATTCAACGCGAAAACCATTTTTACAGGGTAGTTGTCCGACATTCTAGCAATATGCCCTGCCTAACGTATGCAGTTTTAGCCATTTTCAGAATAATGGGATCACCGTAAACTCTTTTCTCTGAAATAAATATTTGGACAGATAGCTTCAACAATACCCCACAAATCAGACGGTTTTTAACCTAAAATCAGTTATATCTTATTAATTAATACAGATAAAGCAAAACAGTCTTCAGCAAAAATATTTCTTTTTTATGTGCAAAATGTTTTCTAGAAAACCACATTGAGCTATCTGTTGAAATAAACATGTTACAAGAAGAAATGTGATTTGAGGGATCGTTTATAAACAAAGGTCTATTGCTAGAAATGGGTAAAAGGTAGAAGAACAGACTAACAGACGTAACACTGGAGCCTCATTCCATCGTCAATAAAAACGATTATTTCAAATTTTCTCTTAAGTCAAGACTCAGACAACCGTCGCTGCGCGAGAACGCAAGTCGCCTGCGCTGGCGCTGTTGTCAGATAATATATAAGTAAATTTATTGCATTGCTAAATTTATAGCAACCTACTCTGCGCAGCGCGAAGACTGCACCAGGTGATGCTAGTATTTTTTACCAGTTTTAGGGGTGTCATTGAAACGATGTTTTGTTAGAAAATTTATTCGAAGCGTTACGTTTGCTAGTCTGTGGTAGAAGTTTGAAATTTTCAGAATAATTACTTAAAATTGATTTATCTTTAATATTTTGAAACCAAAAAGGTGAAAAAAAAATTACTCAAAAAGTATTACTTAAATTGTTGTTAAAGTAACACCTAAATATTAGACGACTCCTTCAAAAGATGCATCATTTTTTCATTCGAAAAGTTGCCGAAGACCACATTGAGCTGAGACATGGCGTTAAACCGCAAATATTTTTGTCCCGGAATTTTGATTTCTGGCCCATAATGACATGTCCGGTTTCGGTGTATTCATTCATTCTCGCATGGCCCGGCAATGCATTCTGAGATCAATGCGAGCAAGCTTTCTTGCAGAATAGAGCAGCGACATCTAAACTAATTTTTGCGTTACTATTTCGGAAACAGAAGCCAAATGCAAATTTCGATGTCATTCTGAAGATGGTGAAAACCAAAACCGCACTTTTTAGGACACCCGTTTAAATAAAATTGAAAACAGTACACAATTTATACCATTGATATTCAGTGATTAAAACTTTTAGGCACATTGTCAATATTTGATATCAGTAAATCATTTTTTAAATTATGTAATGTAAATCCCAAACCATATAGGCATGATTATCAATACCAATCCATATTTTTCAAATAGGATAAATTTACCTCTTTGGACAAATTCAGTTAGTCTATGAAAGTCTCCAAGTACTACGCCCTATACGCATAAAAAATAACGGCAAACTTTCATAGCAACACTTGTATTAGTTGGTAAACTCAAACACCCTGTATGGCAGTAGCTGCTGTCTATAGACTTATAACGCTCCGCAGAGGGAATCATCTTCTTCTTACGAGGATGGCCTTGTCGCGTCATGCCGTAATAATGGCAAACACTGAGCTCCCGGGGATAATCCCCGACTATTTTCTATAGTTGGCAAAATTATGACTGAGACGGTGCAAGAAAAGGAAATTAAAAAATGTATATAAAGCCACATTAATCTGCCGATAACAATGTGCCCAACTGTAGGAAAAAAGAAGAAGAAATGTCTTCCTCTAGCTTCCTCTAGCCTGGTTGCTTCCAGTCAGTCTGAGCTGCTTTAACTTCAGGTTTGCTTGAGTAAAAGTTGGAGATATCAAAAAAAGAAAAAGATTACAACAACTATGAATCAGTGATTTAACTACGAGTATCGACGTACATCTTACACTTTAACTATAGTTGGTTTTAATCCAACGTAAAAGAAACGGATCTGTCTCGAAAGTGCTTCTTTGTGCAAATTTCACACATCGTGTACTTATTTCGTCAACCTTGTGAAGAAACGGATACCAGCATGAATAAATAAAGATATTACCCGTCCCACATTTACTTTCATAAATTATAATTCACTTTGCATCCACTGATAGCAGCATTAGTGTTTCATCTTTCTTGAAAATTTCTCAATTTCCCGTGACTAACGCACATTTTCTGCCGAAAATGAGATCGTCACAAATTGCCGAATCCCGTGACAACACACGAGCTAAATTAGTTTTTCTTTTGTTTCAAAACGTTGCGCGTGGATTTTTCTTTGTCAAATGTATGCAAATCCTTCGCGTCGGGAATTTAGTCACGTTACGGGGAGGCTGTCGTGGATGATTTTCGTTTCCCTGCGTCTTTCAGATCGCGCTTCCGGAAAAACCCGGAACAAAGAAAGCCGTCGGGTACCCGCGCACCCGCGCCGAAAACTGCTGTCATGTAGCAAAAGATAAGGCGCTTTTTACATCCTTCATCGGCCCCAAACACGTATGTATGTGGGGCCGCCTCAGTTCCATTGCTGGTTGGCTGCCAGCTGTGACCGTGCGATACGCGAAAGTTCGTGCAGTTCCACCTTAGAGCACTTTCCAGAAGCAGAAATATGGTTTTACGGTGGCAAAAAAAAGAATGAAGAATTCGTGTGTAAATTCTGACGAAAGACACTTATTGAAGGGTCCTTATGCATACCAAATGACTCATGGAAAAAAAAGTTGTATGTACAATACAAGTGCTTTGTGCACTCTTTCCTGCTTTCATGTTTTACGATCCGAAACTGTAACTATTACACTCAACCACCCACCTTGCACGGGGAATAATAATTCGATATAAAATCCGAAACCGAGTGCCTGCCTAGAGAAAGCCGGTAAACATTATTATGGACTTCGAAACTCGCTTGAGACCGTCATCATCAGGCACTAGTACGGATGCTTCCGCCCCATCGCCGTGAGAGGATTCACATGTAAAGGTGCAGCCGGTAATGAGGGCACTTGTTATCGGCGCTAAAGGAGGGAAACGATGAGTAATGCGGGTGGTATAATAATGTTAACAACTTGAAGCGGTTGTTATTTCGGTATAATTTTTTGAAGCTTTTTATTCTGCCCTTTTGTAGCCGATGTTAGTTGCAGGTTTCCGCGCTACGCGTTCCAATCTAGGCGGGAACGTAGGCAGACCCAGCAAACTGAATATAATTCTCACGACTTTACATATAAGTATTATGGGCGAAGTTAGTCCATGTCAGATGCTTTGATTAAAGCTGTGACCGCGTTCGATGTGTTAACCTGACCAAAAACTGATAAGCCATTTCGGAGGAGCACGGAGGAAGTTTTCGAATTGACCCCGTCTACGCCACCGACAAACTGTGCCAACAACCTCTCTAGCAGCATACATATTCATAAGCCGATTTCGCCATAGGTAAGGAGCTCGTTCGTTGGTTGCATTTGATGGCACTAAAGCTGCTCCGCGTCCGCGTCCGTACCGTACGTCGGTTGACTCAGGGCGTGTCGTGTCGAGATAGGATCGCGCTTTTCCTCATGTTTCAGGGAAAAGTGAAATGTGACGTGTTTCGGAAGAACGAAACGGATGAGAATATCGCGTATGCTTCAATAATTCTCCATATCGTGCCGCTGGCTTTTCCTGCTGCTGCTACTGTTGCGTTGTTGTCGCTCCTGGTGGTGCGCGTCCTGTAGCATGCGAAATGAGCGCTACGTGGCAAGCACTATTACGGTACGACCTTCATCATCGGTCGCTGGTAGGCAGGCAAACAGGCAGGCAGGCAGCAAACTGTGCCGTCTTACTTTAGCTCTCGCCGTCTGCTCAGGTAATGGCTGCATCCAACAAATACCTGAACTGAACTGAACTGAACTGGCGTGTTTGGGGGAACATCCTGACCGGACTGGCCGACGCGCCAGGAGGATGGCACACCGCACCGGTGAGCGCATTTTGTTTTGGCAGGCATATAACAATGCGATGGTTGTTTCCATTAGCTTCACCGTTTCTGGTGTTGGGCTGCGTTTCGCGTGCACTTGCTGAGTGATTGTTTTTCATCCTCGTCGAGAAGTTAAGTATCATTGACTTGTGTGTTTTTTTTGGAAAGGATTGTAACAAGTAGTGGTGGTCGTACTTTACCGGTAGAAACAGCATCAACCAGGTCCTACACATGAGCATCCTGTATCTAGCGTTGATATTCGCACCCGACGTATCAAACCAAAGTGACGACCATTCATTCCCCGGAAGAATAGTGGCGAGGGAAGAGCTGTCATGTATGAATGTAGCACGTCGTTGTCAGAGGTATTAATATTGTAAGTATTTTGCTGGTTGCCGGAGACGGGTGAAAGACCGCAGCGCTCTAGGATGGGCTTTTGATTCAACAAATGAGCCTCTTGAGGCAGCATCCGGTTGCTTCGTCGGAGAAGGGTTGAATATTGTAGAACGAGAATGTTGAATTAGAAGACAATCGCTTTGCGGTTAGTGAAAATATAGGTATCTACGGCAAATGAATGGCGCCAACAGCATAATCTGCTAAGCTCCCTTATCAAATTATTCAGTTGTTGTGTTTTGTGGCTTTCAGAATTCAGTGCCGCACACATGGATGGTCTAACGTAGTTTATAGGTAGTATTAGTTGTATTTTATTTCCGTTTGACACGACTGCTCAACACTCGACTATAATTATCATTTTATTATAAAAAAAACTATTTCCACATCTATCTGGCTTCTGGAACTACAATCAACCGATTCACCATTATTGTAGATTACATAATTCAATGCATGCAGTGCTAGTTGGTGTCCTTCAGTGCATACGGATACGATTGATAAACGTAAATTGCTACCGGTAGTGCAAGTATTTCAAAAGTACGAATTTTATGTGAAGCTGCTAACTGAAAAACTTTAGCTGCCCACGTTGCTGATGATGCTTTTTTATTTTTCGGCTCACGAAACATATTTTGTGGTCACTCCCAGTGTCCTAAAAATGATATATTACAATAATCGCATCGGATACATCGAACCAATTGAGGTTATGAACGGTTATACCTCGATATACAGCTCGAGGTTGCCTGTCATGTACAATGCAATAGTAGAAGAGGCCAGTATGTTAAGTTCTTTTAATATATAACAATGGTATTATTAACAAAATTATTCTAATATCGATTTGTTATGAAACCAAGAACAACTCACTATGTTTAAAAAAAAAATTGTGGATAATTTGCACATACATCCTGGCTAAATCGTTACACCACTTGATTATTTAATTAATTAGTTTTCCGTTCTAAGACTGCCTGTCGCAACCCTTTGTTGCGTCGCACCAACACATCCAACTGGAGCGATGGTAAGCACCTTTCGTGTACTACTCTTGTTCGCATGACGAGCATGACGTGCAGTCAGCGTGCGTCGGCAACGTTGTTAAAATGTCAGTGGTGGAAAAGATAAACAAAACTGAATATATTTAGTCGAGCTCGTAAGTGAATCTACAAGAATAGTTGTTGGCTACTTTCCTTGTTGATATAAAACTTACAGGTTGTATCACAGTAATAAAACTTACAATTAATATTGCAGTGATAAAACTTCTAACTAAAAGTAAACTTTAAAAGCTTATTAGTATAGTAGGGCGCTATCTTATTAACTAGTGATACGGACAACAAGCGTAAGGTTAGTACCTACATGCAGTAATCGACAGTATCAGGACTAGATTATTACATTGACATTGACATTACATTTGCTGGTCGGAAAAAACGAAGATCGATGCTAAAGCCCATCACAAAATAAACACACTTGACACAAGAAAGGGTATTGTTTCCACAACATTGAAGGGACACTAAACATAAACTTTCTTACACCAAACTTTAACACACTCGTTATGTTCATAAACGTAATTCAAGGTGTCTAACAGTATGAACAACACAAATCAAAACAAACGTTGTCAAGTTCATAAATCGCGAAGTCGTCGAAATTGGCTAGATCGACCGTTTTCAAACCATGAGCAGCATACATGATCATAGTATGTCGACAGGATCATAGCAAGCATCGTAACCCAATTAACAATTCTAAGTTTTATTGCGTTCCTGTGGAGGTTTTCATTACCAATTTTTTAAAACCACTTGTGCCTCCCAGTTGGCGTCGAGGTATGATGCTGGCCTAATAAGCCAGTCGTCGTATGTTCGAGTCTCGGCTGGGAGAGGCTGTTAGACTCAATAGGGTCGTAGCAACTGGCCCTGCAATTGTCCTGTACTCTAGCAGCTGGCTGCAAAGTCTGTCGTATAAAAACAGAACTTCAAGTTTCGGTAACGGAATTTAGCACCTAAGCTTTGCTTTGCTTTTGCTTTTTTTTTTCATAAAACTAATAACAAAACTATGAACTCCACCAGAACTTCCTGATGATCGCTATAAAGCTGCCCTAGCCCTCTGAGGCGACGGGCCCACTCTCAAGAAGGTTTTTATAACCTCTTTAGAAATCAGGTTATTAGCTTAAATAATCGTATCACATTGTGCAGAAAGCATCAATAAGACCAATTATGAATTTCGCTGCTTGGTAGCTACCACCGCCATAATTGCAGCCGTTGGTTTGCAGCATATGCCCATTAAATTTCATAGTGCATATTTATATGATAGGTGGATAAAATTGACGCGACATCGAAATTTTTCAATTTTGGAAAACTGGTTGTTTTAACGAAATAAATATATTAGCATGTACTTTGTTCTAGTCGTATTTACCTTTAACCCTTTTTTTCTGCTTTGCGCTTTAGTCTGGAGACTGTTCAGCCACCGCCACAGATGTTCATGTCATCGGCAAAGCAGACGAATTGATCGGGTTTGTTTTGTTGATATCCGCTCGGTTCATAAGACCTTGTAGTGCTATGTTAAACAGCAGGTATTAGAGACCATCACCTTGACGAAGCCCTCTGTGTGATTCGAATGAAATTGACTGTCCACCCGAAATCCGAACACATCACAGTGTACCATCCTTCGTAGATTAAATCAGTTTGATGCGCTTCCTGGGGAAGCTGTTTTCGTCTGTAGTACTTTCCGGTTGATGGTATCATATGCGGCTTTGAAGTCAACGAACAAATGTTGCGTATGAACTCTGTATTTTCGCCCTTTTTGGAGTATCTGCCCCAGTGATCTGATGATCCGTTGTAGACCGACCTTTGACGGAACCGGCTTGATAAGTTCCCATAAATCTGTTCGCAATTACCCAGCTAGTATTTTCATATGTATAAAAAAGTTAAAAATCAGCATTACGTACATATATACATGCTAATAAATCGTATTTGATGCGGCAAAACTGGCATATTCGTACTATTTTGGAGGCGATATACGTGATGAGGAATAAATATACGCGTGTCAGCTATATAAGTAATTATATACAATACTATCCGATTAAGCCCGGCTCGCTCCATGCTGCTATACGGTTCTGTGCTGAATATCGTATGTGTGTCAGTTACTGTCATTACATACGACAGAAAATCAACTTGGGCGCACTTTATTAAGCATTAGTTACTACTCCGAGTATATTAAGAGATATTTACGATAATTTTTGTACTTTGTTATACGAGTTGGTTCTGGCTGGGTAATGATGCTCGGCGGAAAATGATTTGATAAAGCACTTAATAGGTGGCACTAAGTACGTTGACCGCACGATAGTTCTCACAGTTCAACTTGTTGTCCTTTTTGTAGATCGGGCAGATAACCTCATCTTTCCACTCCCCCGGTAGCTATACCGTATCCCAAATTCCAATAATTAGTTGGTGCATACAAAGCGTCAGCTTTTCAGGTCCCATTTTAATAAGCTTCGTACGGATGCCATCTTTCCCAGATGGTTTATTTTTTTTTAGCTGCATGATGGCCTCTTTAACTTCGCCTCTTCCCCGTTTCAACACCGTCGAAATCACTTTCTTCGCCACCTGGGATCTCCGCCTGGGCGCCATTCAGCTGTTCATCGAAGTGCTGCTTCCAGCTATCGGCCAGCTCACGACCGTCCGTCAAAATACTGCCATTCTTATCCCGACACATTTCGGCTTGCGGTACAAAGCCTTTGCGAGATCCATTTGGTTTCTGGTAGAACTTTAGCGTTTCTTGAGAACAATGCAGCCGCTCCATCTCTGCATATTCCTGCTCTTCTAGGTAGCGCTTTTTCTCCCGAAATGTTTGTTTCCGCTGCATCTTCTTCTGTTTGTGTCTTTCTACGTACTTTAAAATTTTTGGGTTGGCTTTCGGTTACGGCTTACGTGCTAAAATATTTATTTTCCGTTTACAGTCGACGTTTCAAGAAATATCCCCTCATCTTCAGGACAGAACGTATAGAAATATTTCTTTTGTCAAGTGGATTGTGTCATTGCAATGTGGAAAGCTTGTTATTCTACAACAGGTTTTACCCGGGCACATGGAACACAGATTGTATAATCAATGCACATTGCAATGACAGCGGAGAATTACTACAGAGATGTCGAAACAACGGGGTATTTCTTCAAAAAGGACATCGATTCACTCAACTGCCCTCAATTCTGTCCAATTAAAAAATATTAGGCAATTATCAAACAGAAGTTGGAAAGTGCAAACGTGATTTGAGATCCAACAGAGATGAAGAGATGGTGTCTTACTGCAAGCCGCTTACTTACGTTTAACGTCATTGGGAATTATTCAAATGCAAAAATATATATATATTTAACCTGCACATCTAATATATTTTTAAAGCTTAATGCATCATGCATATACATAAACTTGCTATAACTATCTGCAGTTTACATGTCAACAAAAGTGATTGTGAAAAGATCAGTAGCACAAATAGTTTCAATTTTTGGAACGACAGCTCTAAGATAACACTAAGCATCCCTTACCGTCATCACTGTTTCCATTTATTGCGCAACTAAATTAGCATTGCTCAAAGCTCAAAGGCAGCTGTCACTAGCACACAGCTGGATATGACACCTACGGAAGCCAACAGGTCAACTGTAGCACAGTATCGTCCCATCTAAAGGAACACTCAACGACGTGCTTACAAATAGCCCATCATCTTCCGCTCGGCTATAACATTTCATCCCCAAAGGTAATATATCGCAAGAGAAGTTTCATCCCCGGCTTATCCTTTTCTTACAATTGTTGGTCCCTGTAATGGAAAAATTACTATCATTCTTCATTCGATCGATTTCAAAGCATCCCTCCGTAATTTTAAATAGAATACGTCGTTACACCACACTAGCTATCGCAGCTCCGACGACCGGAATTGGCTCCCGGGGACCGTCCTGCTTTGCAGTGTGTGCACTCCGGATCCGGTCTCTCAGGACCAATAATAATATATGACTATTACAATGATGGCCCATTCAATACCGTTCTCATGTTATCTCCTCTTTTACATAATCTTCCACGTCGGTCGGACCGTTCCGTACAAGGCGGCAAACATTCAACTGCTGTCCGCTCGGTCGACGTCTCTGACAAAAAAGAGGCACCATTATGTGATTCTGATAATGATAATACATTATCCCACATTATCTGCAGAGATAAATGCTCTGACTCGAGCAAGAAGAGAGAACTATATCCTTGCTATTCGGTTATGCTGTCACGAGTTTGCTGTTCTCCTGCTCCGGAAGGGATAAACGATGGTTGGTTGGTTGGAAATCGGTAGTTTTCTTCGCTTTTTGTCAAGGATTCGATTCAACTTTTGAATAAGCAAAAACATTGTTGGCTTATGGAAGACGGTGCGTGCGGTGGGTGTAAATAAACTGCCACAGAAACACCGTCATCGCCGTCGTCACCCAACATGGAAAGCCCCCGCTGCTGTTGTAGCACCGCTAACCAATCATCGTGCCTGTGCAAGCAATGCTGCGCCCTGAGCTGGACAGAAAAAGTCGGTCATTCAACGGAAAGAACAACATTTCTCTGTGATATGGCAAAAAGTTGATCACAATGACAACCGGCAGCAGCAGCAGCAGTGCCAGACGCGAGTCCTACGCGGCTAACAAAACCAAAGGTAATCCTCCTAACAGTGGATGTTTGCCGTCTTTGAATTGCCGATTCTAAATAGAATATTGTACGACTTTTAATCAAATCGCTTAATTCTGAAACCAAACTGTAACCATCCACGGTCAGGAACACAACCCCTTAACTTCTGTTGGCCAAGTTAGATTTCACTTTTTTTTTACGTCCAGTCCGTTCGGCGGTTTTGCATCCGTCGTTTGAGCCTTTGCCTAAACGTGTTAATATATGTAGATGACCCATGGAAGTGACGGCTGCCTTGATCGTGTGAATCCTAGCGGCTGAGCATTTTTGCCGTCGTATTCAAAGTGGGAGTCAAATAAATGAGTTCTGCTATATTTCCTTTGTCATTGCCAGCACTCGACATGCTCACGTCTAGCGTATAGAGCGACAGAGGACGGTCGCTCTTCTTCGACTGATAGAACGAGAATCCTTGATTGAACTGCTATCTGCTTTCGATGGGTGTAGGCTTGTCGTCGAGATATGCGATTGATTGCAGTAAAAGCCTTGCATGACGCTTTTCCTTATTATTGCAAAGTTTTCGTGGCAGGTTTGCCGTACAGAAAGATTCAACATTCAACTTCTATCAAAGCAATGAAATACATCAGTTCTACCATAAACTTAGTACTTTTACACGTCTGGTTTGATGCTACAAATTGAAAAAAATTGCAAACTTTTATATTATAACGGAAACGCTCCAAACTCGATTTGGATAGACAAATAACAGTTCCATCAAAAAGATTTTATTAAACCATAAACATTCGCTGCTCTGCAAACAACACATAGGGGAATTATGTATAACGTGCCCCCCGTGGCCAATGTGCCCCCCCTTCGTTTTTCGCTAAACAAGCGAAATTAAAATGCAAAACCACCCAGAAACCATAGTATTTGATGGAACTAGCCTACTATGCAAGTATGACAGTTGTCACATGCTGTAAAAACAAAACAAAAATAAATTTGTTTTTGAGCAGCTTCCGATGTAACTTTTGGCGTCATTTCCATAAGCTATTTTCTTGTCAAAATCTGTAAATAACCGGTTGTTGCGATTCGATTGCGTAAAGTGAACTTCAAAATGACATCCCTGCTAAAAATAACGGTATGAAACGCTTGACTTGCTTTAACATTTAATATTTTTTCAAATAAGTAAAAGCAGGCCAAAATGCCCCACTTGCGGTGGTGCAATTTGCCCCCCTTGCAAATGTGGCTTTAAAACTATGTAAACAGATCTAAGTTGAAGTCGATTGCCATTATTTAATTCAATTAGTATTGTAGAGTAACCGTGGTGGGAATAATTTATTACCAACGTCCAAATTCTAGGTAATTCAACTACCCGGTACAAAACGCCACAGCTGCGTATAATGTGCCCCATGCAGAAAAGAAAAAGTGCACCAGAAGGCCGAAACTAGGTTTATTTTACATAAAATAACGATATTTTGCAAAACAAAGGAAATAGTTTTACTTTCTACAAAATAGAGTTGGTCTGTCACTGGTAGAAATACTCAAATTACCGCATTGGGCATATTATACCGCAGGTGGGGCATTTTACCCCGCGCAGACGAGAAACACAACATTTAGGTGCTTTTATTAAATAATTCCTAGCATGTTTATTCCACAATACTAAATGAAATAAACAATTGCAATTGGTTGTCAGCTTAAGTACCAACATATACACGTAGTTGTAACGTTAATTTGGGGAAGTATAACGGAGATATATCCATTTATTCTTAGGGGGGGCACATTATACACTTTTCCCCTAAAAACTGCACATTCCCAAATTTTCCCGCATCCATCTTTCTATTTCCCAAAGCAAATCACTGAATGATTGCCTAATGCGAACTGCTTTTCATCGCCATATTTTATCGGATGCATTTCTGCTTCGCGTCCCGAACAATGATGCCCATCAATCAATGCCAGTGAGTTTATCCCGAAAACACGACCTACTTCCTGCCTGTTTGGATTCGCTTAGTACGGATTGTGCTGTGCTCTCTCTCTCTCTCTCTCTCTTTTTCTGTCTCTCCGGTCGCAACCTGCAAGCAAGCTCAGTTGCAAATCCCCCTTTGAAACCCGGGAAAACATTACTCGCTGCGCACAACTAAGCCCGAAATTCCGATGGGTGAATAAATTTTCCAACTGTGCAACTATGTGCAATACATTTCGCGAAAACTTTCACATCAACGACCGGTAATAGAAAATGCAATAAATCAATTTTGACTCGTACCCATCACCACACAGTTACCCACAATGCTCCTTACCAGCAGCCAGCCGCTCCCGGTGTGTGAGATGGCTCAGCATGATTGAGGTTTATTGAATCTGATAAAAATTTTCGCTCTTTTCATTCTCTTTCACACGTGCACAGGTGTCATACGGACGCTGTCCTCGCTGGATTTGGAGTCTAAACCCAACTACTGGCTGACGGTTTGTGCCCAGGATCAGGCGGTGGTGCCGCTGCATTCGTGTGTTCAGGTAAGTACGAACCCCCTTCGGAACGATACGGTGGCACATTGCTGCGCATTGGCTTATCCATTATTTTGAGACACTGTCAGGAATGTGCACTGTCAATGGCAGTAATGGAATTTCCTTATGAGAATATGTGCCGAGCACCCTCCCGTGCACTGCTGATGATAATAATATGATTGGACTGGAAAAAACATAAACCAATTCGTTAACTCCTGCTTTCTATAATTGAAATAGTTGAACAACATCCAATGCCAATGGACAATTTAAACAACACACTTCGAACTACTAGTAATTGGACTGATAATATTTTTTTTTACCCTTTTTCATCTAGGTTTTCATTCAATTGCAAAACGAGAACGATAATGTCCCACTTACGGAGGAAGCCGTCTATTATCCGTCCGTACAGGAAAGCAGTCCGAATGGAGAAAAAGTACTCCAGCTGATTGCCGAGGACCGGGATATCGACCCACTGCAGCAGATTTCCTACCGTATAATTTCCGGCAATCAAGCGGGCTACTTCGCCATTAACAGCACAAGTGGTAAGTACCGTCGAGAGTACGGAACTCCCGACGATTAATTATTCCAGCGTATTGTTATCGCCCTTTATTCTTCGGGAATTCACCTGCTAGATAACGACAATCGGTTACACGGCTGCCAAGATAGAGAACACATTTAAAATTCAATTATTTTCCTATGAAAGTCAACAGGACAATAAGCTATTAATATTGAGCAAGTCGTTTCACTTGAAACCCGTTTATGTTGGATTCTGCGAATAGCCGATGCAAATTTTATTCTTGCTTACCAACCGGCCAGGTCCAGTCCGGCTCGGTCTAGTTGGTAGGACTGTCGTCGCTCAAGTGCTATTGTAGTGTGATTTCATGACAACTTTCAAGAGCACTATCAACAATCAACAGACCCTTCAGTGCTTCGGCACAAGCCAGCACCGGATCGGCACGGAAATGACGCTACCGAGGCGATACGATAACAATAGCCATGTGGAGTACCGGGCAGTTTGCAGCAGTGAAAGATTGATTGACTATAGGAAAAGGTGAAAGCTGGCGAACAGTTTTCTTTTGCCAGCACACTGCACACTGCACACTGCCCGGACCCCCACCCGCCCGAATGCATTTGCTTTTTCACCCGGTCGGTAAATAACCAGGTCGGTCAGCCTATGACCGTCCTCGGTTTTGATGCAGAGCAAGGCGCCTACCGTGCGCAGTCCAATGTGGTACACCTACCGAATAGAGAAAGCATCGGCTGAAAAATTAATTTAATTTTCTCAATTAGTGACTCTTTGCGAGTTAAATCCTCAAAATACTTTTTTGTATATGTCTCAGTAATGGACATATTCATTTAACTTTCAAAATGCCAACTATATACATACTTATAAAAATATTACACCTAGTGATGGCACGTTCATAAATTTGACAGTAAAAAGGCGGAAAAAGAATAGTAATAATTACGAATCTAACAGCCGACAAAGTAAAAAGTTTCAATCAGTAGGAAAATATTTCTTTCAGTCATGTACTACGTACGAGTAATGCACATAAAAGTGAAATAAAGTACCGCCATCCGGGGTGACACTGGGCCACAGGGGTGAGATTGTGCCAAAAACCAACAATGTTTGTTTATAGAAATAGATTATATCTGTGCAAACTGCCAGTTCAAATTCAACATGACTTGAAACATAACATATTTATTCATAACGTGGAATGGAACACAAATAATATTAGCGAACAGTAAGATAAAGTATTCATTTACAATATATTGACAGGTTATTATGCGTAGGAAGGCTTTTAATTACGAAAAAAAATTTTTTTTAAGTTTTGCACTTTCCGAGCTCCACGAGGTGAGATTGTGCCAAACTACAACGATCGATTCGGCGTGTGAAATTCACATACACAACAAATATGCGTCAGTGTACGTCAATACACTTAAATTGTTTACTAGGGAACACAATATTTTGACAATTTAGATTGCATTATCGTTTAAATAGTAAACAGTATCGTAAGTCTGCTAAATAATTAAAATTCACTGTTACTTTTCCTCTAAAAGTTTCATTTTAACACTTTAATATGAGACAAATATGCTTTACATATATTGTCGTTTTTAAAGGTTAGGCTGATTGCATGTCCTCTGGCTGCAGAATCTCGAACGAAGTAAATAATTAACTTTGTTGCATGATCACATAGATAAGTCTTCTGAGATTTTACACCCCCTTTATTTCCCATTTCTAAAGCCTGGAGACGCTACTACATATTTAGTAGCTGTCTGAAAACTACGTACTTATTAATATTTTTTTTGAAACGATGGTTCTGCAATTGATGAAGGGATGGAAGGGGAAAGAAATGAAAATTTTTTTGGAGAAGGAGGGGAAGAGCGGAAAGGAAGGGGGAGGGGTATTGGTAGCTATGCTTGACAAGTAGTCATTTTGACTCCTACCTTTTGTCCAATACTGGAAGGTGCATGAGTTGAACCAAGCTGTAATCTAAGATTATGATTGCACCTTAACCATAACCATAACCCCCTTGTAGGGGGTGACATTGTGCCAAAGTTCATGTAATTTTAATATTAGCAATGGCCATTGTAACTAAACCAGATTTCTGGCAGTTGTTAACTAAACATTTAAGTATATATTGGCAGGCTTTAAATCAACTCAATCGCTAAATTACGTGCATAACAAGCTAAAGAACAAAAACCTATGTTTTTTTGGTACAATCTCACCCCGGCAGACGGTAGTATTGAACTAGTCACTTCTTATTGTTCACAATTCACTTCTCAGTTCTTATTTCTCACCTTCATCTTCTGAATTCTCAATTCTCTCTGTTCACTTTTCACTTCACATTTCTCGCTTCCCACTTCTTCTCACTTCTCATTTCACATTTATAACTCATCACTTCCCAGCTTCTTACTTTTCACTTCCCAGTTCTCATTTCCTGCTGTTCCCTTTTCACTGCTCAATTCTCACTTCTCAGTATTTAAGTCTAACTTCTCACTTGTCATTTAAATACAGAGTAGCCAACTTTGAATTCGTTTTTCTCGAAATCAGAATTTTGTTACTTCGTTCGGTCTGACTTAACACCGATCATATTTGTTTATTTGTTTATTTTTAAAAAAATCATCGGATACAAGGTGGTCTTCATGATATAAACACATATGACAGTCAATACATACAATAGTACAATTACAAATTTATCGTCTACGAGAGAGTCGTCGTTGAAAATTATTAGGCGTCATGTTGAAATAGAACCAAACGTAGAGTTTGTTGAACCGCATTGCCATAAATCGGATAAGGTCGTACAGTCCGTAGTTTGTATTCCGTCCCTGCAGGTGCAGGAAATACCTGGTTCTGAGGGGTCGTTCAGGAGCATACAGATTTAGTTGGCTCAGAAGAGCGGGGCTGTCAATATCTCCTAGTAGCAATCTAGCCAGGAACGTGGCTTGAGCGTTGGCACGTCTTCTTTCAAGAGTCTCCAAGTTAAGCAGACGGCAGCGTTCCTCATATGGCGGAAGGTTTCTAGGATCGCGCCATGGAAGACTGCGCAAAGCATACCGTAGACATTTTTTCTGCACTGCTTCGATTCTAGTGATCCAAATTTGTTGATATGGACACCAGATCACTGATCCGAATTCCAAAACAGACCTTACAAGTGCATAGTACAAAGATCGAAAACAGTACGGGTCACGGAACTCCTTGGCGATTTTAAAAATAAATCCAAGTTGCTTATTGGCTCTGGAGATAATGTCGTTGTAGTGTATGCGGAAGGTTAGTGCGCTATGCAGGACGACACCAAGATCACGAATGTGATAGACGCGTTGTAACAAATGTCCTGCCATGTTGTAGCTAAAAGCTATGGGCTTATTTTTACGATGAAACGAGATGGCGAAGCACTTTGAGATGCTGACGGTAAGCATGTTATTCGAGCACCAATCTTCAAATTTATCCACAAGGCGTTGCAGTTCAATGCAGTCGGAGTCCCTTTTAATTGCTTTAAAGATTTTTACATCATCAGCATAGAAAGATCGACAGCCAGGTGGCAGAAGAGCTGATAGTTCGTTTATAAAAAGAGAAAAGAGCAAGGGTCCAAGGTTGCTCCCCTGTGGCACGCCAAAGATGTTGTTGAACGAGTCGGAGACCTCTGATCCGATCTTCACACTTAGCCTACGGTGAGTTAGGTACGAACGTAGCCACCTGCAGAACGGTGCGGAAACTCCCAGCTTCTCCAGCCTAGCAAGGAGGATGCCGTGATCCACCCGATCAAACGCAGCTTTCAGGTCCGTATACACTGCATCAATTTGCACCCCTTCATTCATGTTGCGCAGGCAGAACGAGACGAAATCGACGAGATTCGTGGAGACTGAACGTTTTGGAAAAAAACCATGCTGGTCTGAGGAAATGTAGTGTTGGCAGCTAGCGAACAAAGCGTCGTTCACGATTATCTCGAGAACTTTAGAACTTGAGCATAACGATGTAATCCCTCGATAGTTTTGTACGTTGCGCTTATCACCCTTCTTGTGTACAGGGAACATTACTGATTCTTTCCATAGAGTAGGGAACTTACACTGCTGAATTGAAGCATTGAACAACAGTGATAGAGGTCTAGCGAGTACAGTAGAACACTTTTTCAGGATACAAGATGGAATTCCGTCAGGTCCGGCCACTAACGAATATTTTAATTTTCCGATGGCAGTTTTCACAATCTCCTCCGATCTCCTATGGTCGGTCCTGGGCGATTCGTTATCAATTGGTTGAGCATCTCGATACTCGCTAGTTGGCTTCAACCAGGTCGAGCCATCTCGTTCGTTGGGTCTCTCTGTTTCTAGTGCCGCGCCGGTGGGTTTTCTAAGAGAGCATATCCCAAGTAACAATTTGGGTTTTATTACACTCTTATGATGGCATTTAAGACCAAAATTGGTCATGAAAACCGCCATAAGAGTACAATAAAACTCACATTGCTGCTTGGGTATGACATTACACAGTCTTTCGGTATCCTTACGACGTGATCGGTCGGCCGCATCCTCTCGACTTTCATGCCTGTACCTCGTGATTCACCGTTGCTACTCTTCACATTCATCAGCATTACAGCTTCAAGTCCAAAGTACAAGAGTAATTCTCGCTGAAACGGGGGCACTACTGACAGGAGGTCTTCAAATATTGGAACTTTTGCTCTCAATTGGTTGAAAATAGTTAAAAAATAAGAATTACACTTTTAATACCTCGAAATAGTGGACTCCTTGTACGCCAAGGGGCCTAACAGTTTAAAAAAAAGTTGAATTTTGAGCAAACCATGAGATCTATATCATATGATATTTCATGAATTTGCCATGAAACTACCAACAAATGGCCCGGTTCTGTAAAGAAGTAGAACAGGGCATGGTGAAAACGGCGACTTTTTGAAAAAAATACAACATGGCGGCCAAATCCAAGATGGCCGCTAACTTTTTTTCACTTCGTTTCCCAAGTAACAATTTGGGATTTATTACCCACTTATGATGGCATTTAAGACCAAAATTGGTCATGAAAACCGCCATAAGAGTACAATAAAACTCATATTGTTGCTTGGGTTATAAGCCCTATCTATCCTCTTTACAAAATCATATCGTTTGCAGTTTGTTTCATAGCAAATTTTGGAAATATCACAATAATTATATGAAAATTGTGAACCTTGCTGCAAATAACTGGCTGTTTTATTCAGTAAATGTCATTCCACACCTAATTTTATGAATGTTTCTTGTAGCATTCTTCCTCAGCAATATTGGCCCCGTTTCAGCGAGAATTAAGTCTAATGAAGGATTTGTACATTGTCAGTTTCGTGCCCCGCATTTCGAGCGCCGCTCGGCTTATAACACCTTCAAGTGCAATACTGAATACCACGCAAGAAAGACCATCTCCTTGTCGAAGTCCCCTGCAAGATTAGAATGGGCCCGACAATCCCCCCCGAGATTCTCACACAGCACTGGATCCCATCCATCGTAGCCATGATAGGTCTAATAAACTCACCCGGAATGCCGTTTTGGTCCAAAATCTTCCATAGCTCTTGTCGGTTTACACTATCATATTCGGTTTTGAAATCAATGAACAGGATATGCGTGGAGACTCGAAATTCACGGCACTTCTGGAGGATCTGCCGCAGGGTGAAGATTTCGTCCGTTTTAGACCGACCCTCCGTGAAGCCGGGCTGATAATTTCCCACAAATCTATTGGCTATTGATGATAGTCGATGGAAGGGGAAATCACTTTGTAGGCGGCATTCAGGATAGTTCTCACAATCCAGCTTCTCGCTTTTCTTGTAGACGGGGCAAATAACCTCGTCTTTCCATTCCTCCGGATTCGTTCCGTATCCCAAAGCTTGTCGATCAATTGATGCAACAGCTGGCCAACTAGTCCGAACCAATTTTATTAGGTTTAGCTCCACACCATAGTTTGCTGCTGTTTTTTCGTTCTTTAGATGGCTTCTTTAACTTCATGTATCGATGGAGGTGGCAAAACTCCGTTGCTTGCTGCACCAATGAGGTCACTTCCTCCACACGAATAAATGTCTAGCCAAAATCTGGCGATCAGTTTGACCGATGGGGAGGACTTTTTCGGGAAACGTCTTGCCAGTTTTGTTCAACGCAGATACAAACTGTTGTCTGAAATTAGGAGTGATGACTCCTAAGGAGAAACAGAAATCTGGCAAAAATCTGAGACATTACCAAATATCTGGAAGATTTTAAACTTTGTCTGGCATGCAATAAAAAATCTGGTAAAATCTAGATTTATCAGCAAAGCAAAACCATGGATATAAACGTCCTTCAGAACTTGACCCTTCTTTATCGATAGACTTCGCTGCCGGTTATTAGAGTACAGGAAAATCACGGGACTAGTGCAAAGAACACAGTAATATTCTATCTCGTCACGATTCTGAGATATTCCAAAAAAATCAATATGCTCGTTATAAGCGCCATCTATCGTATCAGTTCCGAATTTTGTTGTCCGCTGTCAGATTGATCTCGACCAGATAAACAACTTTGCCAAAGACAGCAACTGTATATCTCTTCTCAGTCCCGAGATATCAGAGATTCTAGTATCGAGAATCTAGAATCATTTATTTTGACTACGAAGCTTTCACGGCTTCTATGGAGTTTAGCTATGTAATGGTACGAAGCTAGTCAAACAAAAATGTTTGCTGGGTTGTAACTAACTTAGTTTTCCAAAAAACACTGATATTGTTATACTCCTTTAATTTACACGCCGTTACACAAATTTGAGCGCAACCATTCCAGACAGATAGAAATTTTGCAATAATAGGGTACGGAAGGGTATTCCCATCACGCTACTAATTTCGGCACATATTAGGGTATTGTCGTTATCGTCGGGCCACTGTTATGGTCGGGCCATCACGATTTTACAGTTTTAGTAACTCATGATATCTATGATACAACCATTGTAAAACTTCTTACTGTGATAGCTAACTTTTCACAATATTATGAGTTTCAATCGTCTATTCAAAACACCCGTACTGAAATCGGTGACTAAATCTTACAAAAAAAGTTTTCCAGGCGCAATGAACTTTTCTTCAAAACATGATTCATGAAATGCAATTATCAAAATAAATTTTGAAAATGTATGAAGTGTGTTGTGCTGCACACGAAGACTATAGAAAAATCCCCTCCAGTAAGGTATTTGGGAAGGCTAAGGTGAAATACTAAAAAAGCGCTATTTGTAAAGGTCGGGCCACTTCAGTAGTCATGGTTGGGCCACCATAATTTTAAACGCAGAAGCGCAATAATCGCTAGAGAATTTCAGTCACGTAAAATGTGATAAAATAAAGCAAAATTAATACGATGAAAACCTAGATTTTTGTTGTTTTACCTTTGTTATACTATAACAAAGGTTTAAAAATTGGTCGAAAAACACGAAATTGATCCGAGGCCCGGAGGGCCAAGTCACATATACCAATCGATAGGGTTCGACGATTTGAGCAATGTCTGTGTGTGTGTGTATGTATGTAATGATTTTTTCTATCGCCTGTTTCTCAGAGATGGCTGAACTGAATGGTTCGCTATTACTTTTGTTTGAAAGGTGTTATTGTCTAGTAGATCACTATTGAGTTGTTTCGTGACACGACGTTTCGTTTAAAAGTTATAAGCAAAAATGTGAAAAATACGTGACACGGGTTTCTTCAAAACTACATGACCGATTTCAACGATCTTAGTATCAAATGAAAGCCCTTATTAAAGCTAAATTGTTTAGGAATTTTTAATTGAAAACAAACAAGTAGTTTAAAAGTTATGCTTAAAAAACCTGTTTTGACAAGGTAATAATTATCGCCTGTTTCTTAGAGATGGCCAAACCGATTTATGCGCTATTAGTCTCATTTGAAAGATAATATATCCTAATAGATCACTATTGAATGGTTTTTTGATTGGACGTTTAATTTGAAAGTTATGAGCAACCGTATACACCACACCAAAATTTACAATAATTTATAATGGTTTTAACCAAGATAATTTACCTAATTTCAATTATTTTAATATCAAACGAGAGGTTTTGAGACTACAAATATATATGCAAAATTTCATAAGAATTGGTTTTACCGGTTAAAAGATATTAACCGTCGAACACTCGCGCCAACTTTCGTAACACAGTTACTCGCGCGCACAATAGCCCCAAACCAAAGAAAACGTGTGCACTAGAGTTTTGACTGGAAAAACTTTTAGGTTTTTCCTAAAGGTTTTAGGTTTATCGAACCTTTGGAAGAGTTTCTTGAAATTGGAAGCTCTATCGTCTGGTGGAATTTAAATTTTGATTAATCCCCCTAAAAGTGAAATAAAAAAAATATTTTTCTTCAGTGTCAATATAACACATTGATGTGTTCTGCAAAGTTGTAGAGCATATTATTACAAGAAATTTTGCTAAAGACAGTTACCTTCTATCTCTGCAGCGAAGATAGAAAAATCTTATTTATTGTATATGAATTTGTAAAATGAACTTTGATTATAAAGAATACCCTAATTTTGACTCCGAATTACTCGACCATCAGCAGACGGATACATTTTAAACATTTTACATTTGCTATTAGTTTTGCTGCATAAATTTTCCCAACAATTAAAATTATTAATGCATTGAATAATTATGATATTTTGCTCACAATAAGTTTGTTGAAGAATATACGTTAGTTAAACAACGATTTGTAACTTTATAACAATATGGCGTTGAAAAACCTACATGTGTTGTATAAAATACAACAGCGTGAGTTAATAAAAATTGATGAAAATTATTCAAGAAAACTCTATTGATGTGATTCAAATAGAATGGCATTACAGGAAACTATGCATAGTTCAAAAACCTATAAACTAGACCTTTACTAGACAATGTATATGCTAAAGGATAAGATTTCCTCTTACAACTTACTTTTATTTGCACTTACTCAGATTAATAACAACTTACTTATACTTACTCAGCAATTTCATGATCCTTTTTTCATCAAAATTTAAAAGTGTTCCTATTTTGTTCAAATTTTGTAAACTTATTCAATTTTCAAAAATATTATGTAAACTAACGCACTACACAACTACAACCAATAGATGAATTATGTTCCGAAGACGTGTCGATTTCTATCTCAAATAGCAAGTAAGACCGTATAACAAAGGTTCCTTTCACCACTAGGTGGATTTAATCGGGTTTTTTTCATTGTAGTTGTACCCTTCGGAAAAGGCGATTGTAGCAATATAGATTTTACAGAATCGTCAAAATTTCGCAAAAATGCAATTAAAGATAAAGCATTTGTACCTATTAGGGCCGTTTTTCACGGAATTCATTCTTTTCATGTCTCTATATAGAATTTCAATACGTATGTCTTAGATTTTCTGCGATGGCCCAACCTGTACAACATGGCCCAACTATGACAACATTTTTTGTCTTCACGTAAATGCCTATAGCTTTTTTATTTTTCAAGCGATCAGTTCAAAACTTTCCTGAAATATACCTTATTCTTAGACCTTTGCAATGATGTATTTAGATTTCCAAAATTCCTTTTAAAACGAAACTTATGGGCGAATTCCAAAACGTGGCCCAACCACGACGATACTCCCCTACCTTTTTTGGCTACACTTTCCCAAATAAAAACTTTGCCGCTGTATAACAATACTGAAACGAATGTAGCACTCCTAGACTTTAATGTGTTATAACTATTTTCATGAAAATGTAAGTAGTTTGCTTAATTTTATTCAATAAACATTAAAACCACTGTTTTTCCACTGGCACGTAACCAGGCTGAAAAAACTAGCAGCAATCGCTTACGCGTATCCGCTCTTGATGATGGTTTGGAAAACACACAATTATGATCACGTTTACTTATTCTAGAATCTAAATAGCTGTGAATATGCTATAACAGTACAATTCTACTTCTTTTTATCACGAAAGAACACAAAAATTCCCCTCTGATATGAAAATATAAATCAATTTTCATTCACTAGCCATTATCAGCATTTTGTTTTTAATTCCAGCGTATGGTGCGTTATTTACACTACTACCAATATATGTGCTGTTATATCTGGTATTTGAGTGACAACTGGCGCTAGTGTATATGAACGATTTAGTGATACACTAGCGCCAGCAGTAAGCTGTTGTCATTGCAAAACTAAGTATCTTCAATGAGCCCTGAATGTAGGCAATAGCGAGAAGTTATCCATCGGTCTATCTTTTCTTGTCTCTTTTGATATGTTTTTGAAAAGCATTTAATTGCTGTGCTAGCTATTTCGGCCTGTCGGATTTAAAAAACACAGACACCACTGTAGAAAATGAGCACAATTTAGCCGCAGCGACTTCATCATTTCTCGCGACTATAATTCAAATTCAGTAGCGTTTTATTAAGACCAAAATACACGCCGATATTCAGTAAATATTATTCTATCAACTGGTATAAAAATCTTGTCTCGAATAAATATAGTTTCAATATTGTTGAATATTGTTCAGGCTACCGCTTAATGGGCTGGAAATACCCACCCGTACCTTAATTCCCTCTTCAGTAAGTAAAATCAATTTAACGAAAAACAGGGATATAATATTTTCACTTGAACTACTCTTGGAAGCGCATATAAACTCAAAAGCTCATCAGTATCTAGAACAATTTCGAGCCCTGCGAAATCCTCTCCAGTACGGTAACCTCGGCAGGTGCACCAGCGATTTATGTTTATATCGATATTGGAAAAAACATTGTGCTGTACATGGCCGCACCGAACGAACAACGGAACGGGGAACGGTCTTTTATAAAGACGTTATGCAAAGCAAGTACTTGACAGTGGAAACCCTATCCAGACGAAGCCTCTTACCCTATTATTCCATTAGCCGGGAGGAGAAGAGATGCACATAGAGTCGGAAGGAAAGCTCATCCCGTGCGGATCGTGTGTTGATGAACGAAGAAAATTTTTACTTGATAATAAGTGGATTTGAGACCACTTTCTACAGTAACAGCGATAACACACATGTTGGTGAACAAAAGTTGAATGAATACCTTCACATACCTACACGTGTAGCACCACCAGCTGGTTGTAATGTTAACGTTTTGGTGTTGTTTCAATATTGGTATTTACAGTCATGCATGTGCGGAGACATTTTTGCGTTGAATCCTAATGCTAATAATCGTAAACTAATTTCTATTTATTCAGCATTACATGACATGCGTGTCTTTCGCCATAATCTGGATCATGTGTGTAGAGCGGGTGTTGTTTAATAAATAAGCTTTCAACCGATGATGCTAGGATACAGAGAACTTCATCACACTCAGTCCATTCAGTTTTATATTGTTCCTATTAATGGAACACTTTGTTTTACGCTCAATTTCAATTGAAATGATGATTTTCTAAACGTCATTAAATTGAGGCAGAAATTTTTAACAACACATTAAGTCTAACTGGATGAAATTGATTATCACAAATAATAGTAGATATTGAATAGGCTGTACCTACTATATTAATTTTTGAATGGTTGGTTACAGCGAAGGGAATAATCCGCCTCTTTGTAATTTAATTATTTCGATCTTAATTATTTCCAGGAATAATGGGCAATCATAAAGTTTATTTCGCTCTCGATTCTCGTCATAAGCTCACGGACATTGTCATATAATATAATCCTTGTTTTCAGTATTGATTGTATCTAATGAATACGTTTTACTCCATTTTCAGGTTTGATTACCACTACTGCGCGGAAACTCGATAGGGAGAACCAATCCGAGCACATCCTTGAGGTAAGCTTCGACCAACATAGTTGTGTATACATTTATTCTACCGCCTCCGCCGCTGACAGTCAATATCGATTGAACTTACACTGTGTAGTGTAGTATTTGCCGATAGCGAAGTCAGGTTTGGAAACAAACTAGCAGACGTAATTACGAGAATTTTCCATTCATGAACCGTAGTACACTCGCTTGCAGGTGCATGCGGTCTGCCATTGTTAGCAGTCACAAAGTACGCTATCCGCGCACAAGTGATTCCTACAAAGGACGCTTTCCGTGGTTTTCGCTTACCCATTACGATTATGCGGTAATGATCGTACTACTCGGAATCACTTCTTACGGTTCGGCTCACCCTCTTGTGGTGACTTTGAAATATAGCATGACAGCGCAGGAAAGCCGAAGGGCAGATAAAAGTTCAAAGTTTCCCTGATTGCACCATTAGGAAAATTCTTCTTGGCAAATTTTTCACTTCGCTTAAGCTGAGAGTCTAACAAGAGGTAGAAAGGCACATCAACAGCTGAGCTTGTTAGTATCAATTTTTGTTGGATTCTTTATTCAATGTTGTTTTTTTATCATGACTTTCAGTACAATTACTTCGGTGCCACTGTGACCCGACGAATCATTAGCCTCTGAGTAAAAATGGAAAGCTTTGAAATTGAAGTAATTGTCCGACAGAATGAACGATGTTGAATGCCAATCTTGTCCGGTACCTGCAATTAAGTGTAGTTTGCAGTGTAAACATTTGTTCAATTTTAAGAGGACAATAAACCTACTTTTTCTTTTGAATGCTAAAAGGAAAATGAACCTTACCCTTTTCTTTAAAAAAGCAATGTTACCTTTATATTTATAAGTGAGTATTGACGATGGATTTTCTTTGCTCTATATAATCATCCTCAACGAGTCGTTTCGTTTCGACTATTAAAGCTCAATCATAATGGCTGAATGTCCTTTTGCCCTACATTGTAAGTCTTCATAACATATCTCTGTTATTATTCCAAATTGCTTTGCAAAGTGTTCGTTTTCATTCGAGTATACAAGGTCTGGATCAACGTTGTAACAGCGGAATCTAGAGTTATTGATACTCTATATCGAGAAAACTATGATGAAATTTTTCATTTGGCCAAAACTTTTAAAGTAATCAGAATCTCATTAACTCTAATTACAAATATGATTGAGTAAAATTTCAACGGCTTCAACTCAGTGAAAATCTAGGACCATTGCTATTCATTTCTTGTTTTTTTTTTGGTCCGCTGTCCAAGTCCAAAAAGGATGCAAAAGTTTATGCTTGTTTTTTACTCTGTTAGAGCAAAGTTTCCGAAACAAAGCCGTGTTGAGGTGCAAACACTAAGCGACCACATTCTAGCGGCGGTGGCGTTAAATCATACATAATTAAATGAACTTTGGTGTTTCGATCCTCACCGGCCATTTGCAATATCCTGCCGGAGCAAACCATTTGGTGTTACGCAATCATGAATAAAGTCAATTCAATCAAACGCATTTATTTGTGACAATGAACTCATTAATCAATTCATGGCAATGGTGCTACCCGAAGGATATATTTCGAACAAACCGCAAAGAGATAGCACGTCCGCACGGCAGCCAGCGCACCAACTCGCCAGCTGACAGCATCATCGTCCCGACCGGATTGATATGCTCGGTCAAGCTCCACTTTGCAGGTGATATTGGAAGCAGTGTGGGTAGTACGTATCAGCAAACCGCACACACACGCACGCATGCATATATAGTCCAGCCGGGATTTCTGCTCAGTACCGCGTTTGATGCAACGATAAATCAAAATAATTAATCTCTCACGATCAATTAGTGTCCATCATGCTGCAGAAGGATACAACATGGTCGTACCGACCGGCCGACCGACCGACCGTCCGCCCCATCGCATCGTGCTCGCGGCTTGAATCATCGCTGCATGGGTAATGGAGTGAATCATCCATGGTCAGTCACCTGTGCGTTATTTTTTTTTAATTTCCTTTATTTTTCCAACGAACGGGATCGAACAAATACCCTGTCCTGCGCTGCCTGCTAGCTGTAAACGAACAGATTTATTTTTTCTCTATCACTTCTGTGTGACCTGATTTTCACGGTCCAATCAGCACGGCGGCGGGGCATCGGTGTACGGTGAATAATTGTAAGCATCTTTTGGGGGGCCGGATGAAGAGATAAAATATTTCAACCTTTGGCTGGAATTAATCAAACAACGGCAAAATGTTGTAGCTGTAGTCACGGTAGCTTATTTATGTGTGACATCACGGAACTAGGTGAAGGAAACTGGCTTCTGTGGTGGCAATTTGACTCACAAAATTTCTCAGATTATGGTGGAGATTACGAAAACAAAGTAAAATAGTCGGATCTACCTTTCCATAATATTGCCCAATGTTGGAGGACAACTTTTGATTGATGATGATTTTGGACATCAATCAAACCGTCACAAACCTCTCTGTGTATAAGAAAACGGCTTCTTATTTTGGTTTCTGTTGTCTCCCAACAGATTTAAAATCTTTGAAAAAATCATTGAGGGGTAGATTGGAATCTGAATATTAAAAATTGAAAATAATTTAAATTCTATCTGTGGTAAATCTTATCACTAGCGTGCCCAGGCATAAATAAAAGATGAGACACCCCACCTTTCAGAAAAGCTTTTGGGCCAAAAAAACGACTGAAAACTCCGAATTTTCGGGTGGGATTAGATTTAAAATCAAAGTTGAAGTTGAAATACTTGGAACTGGACTAGAAATTAAAGTGGAAATTGGACTTGAAGTAAGACTGTAATTAAGAGTACTGGAGTCGGACTAGAACTTTGAATTGGATTTGACATTAAAATTGAAACTAGACTGGAAATTGGATTTGAAATTAAGCTCGAAATTGAACTTAAAATTGTAATAGAAATTAGACTTGATATTGGGGTTGAAATCAGGTTTTAAATTTCACTTACAATTGGTCGGTGTTAAATTAGACCGGACCAAGTTGCAAAATTTAAAAAAAATAGTTAATGACAACAAATGATAAAAAATTTCGTAAGCTACATTTTACTCTAATCAGACTAGATAAATGCTGCAAACAGCCAGAGTTATGAGATGATTTCGAACGATTAACCAAATACCATACAGAGCAGCGAACTTTGATCGCGTTTTTCTCGAAATCAGAGGCTTGTCACTTGGTTCGGTCTGACTTAACACCGACTAATTAAACTTAAAATAAGAATTAAGTTAAATTTAAAATTGGGTTTAAAATCGGACAATAATTTAAACTTGAAGTTTCTCTTCAAACCGAACATGGACAAGATATTCTACTTGAAATTAGGATTGATATTTATTTTCTCGTTTTATCTCTTTTATGTTGCGTTTTTTTCTTTTATCGGAACAATTTTTTGGTTTTTCGCCCTTTTCGTCCATTTTTCTTATGGTTTTCCGTTTTTCTGTCCCGTTTTTCCTGTTTCATTGTTTCGTTATTCTTCGTATCCTATCCAATTTTCCTTACTATTAGTCCTGTTTTATTTTCATGTTTAAAACCGGTTTTTATTATTTTCATTCGCGCTTTCCAACTTTTCTCTTTTCCATTTTTCTCGTTTCCAGTTTTCGTCTTGTTCTATCTGTTTTTATTTCCTTTCCTTCGAAAACGAAAAACAATTTCCTCTGTTCCGCTTTTCTTCTTTTTGGGGCCCCGTCTTTTCATCTCTCAATAATCATCAATAATCTGTCGCGATTATTTCTTTTTTTTTGGTTGATTATAGTCACTTTAACCGTTATGTGTATGGGAAATTTAACACCCATAAGTGTTCGGATGGGTACCCGGGTACCCACCGAAATGAAATGCTTCTAACTTTATCAATTCTTGACCGATTTTGGATCTTGAACCGTCAAAAGATTGGAAAATTTGTCTATTTTTGGAGCATGAGACTTACCAAGCCTGGGACCACGTCTGGTTCCCGTAAATCCGGATCTCCAGGACCATGTTCCGGATCCAAAACAAATGTGTACAATTGTCAATAAAACCACACAATATTGGTATCAAAATTCATGAAATCACTCCAGGAGTTGATGTTTATCCATTTTGAGTCCATTTAACGAGTTGTCTTCGGAATGGCCATTCCGGAGCAGGTTCCTGTGGGGCCTTATGAGACCATTAACCTGTTTGGACTGAAACCCTAGCAATATGTATATCAAAATTCACGAAATCACTCTAGGAGTTGAGTTTTATCCATTTTGAGTCCATCTGATGATTTGTCCCCGGAATGGCCACTCCAGAGCTTCCTGTGGGGCTCTATGAGACCAATAACATGTTTGGATAGAAACCCTAGCAATATGTATATCAAAATTCGTGAAATCACTCCAGGAATTGAAATTTATCCTTTTTGAGTTCAGTTGATGACATGTCCTCGGAAAGGCCATTCCGCAACAGGTTCCTGTGGAGCCTTATGAGACCAGTAACATGTTTGGTTAGAACCCCCAGCAATATGTATGTCAAACTTCATGAAATCACTCCAGGAGTTGATTTTTATTCACTTTGAGTCCATTTGATGAGTGGTTCCCGGAATGGCCACTTCGTAGCAGATTCCCATGGGGCCCTGAGGCCACTAACATGTTTAGGTAGAAACCCTAGCAATATGTATGTCAAAATTCATGAAATCCCTCCAGGAATTGATTTTTGTCCATTTAAGTCGATTTGACGAGTTGTCCTCGGAATGGCCACTCCGGGGACAACTTGTTAGATGGACTCAAAATGGATAAAAATGAACTCCTGGCGTGATTTCATGAATTTTGACATACATATTGCTAGGGTTTCTATCCAAACATGCTAGTGGCCTCATAGGACCCCACGGGAATCTGCTCCGGAATGGCCATTCTGGAGACAACTCATCAAATGGACTCAAAGTGGATAAAAATCAACTCCTGGAGTGATTTCATGAAGTTTGACATACATATTGCTGGGGTTTCTATCCAAACATGTTAATGGTTTCATAAGGCTCCACAGGAACCTGCCGCGGAATGGCCGTTCCAAGGACATGTCATTAACTGAACTCAAAAAGGATAAATTTCAATTCCTGTAGTGATTTCACGAATTTTGATATACATATTGCTAGGGTTTCATTCAAACATGTTACTGGTCTCATAGAGCCCCACAGGAACCTGCTCCGGAGTGGCCATTCCAGGGACAGCTTATCAAATAACTTAAATAACTTAAAATGGATAAAACTCAACTCCTGGAGTGATTTCGTGAATTTTGATATACATATTGCTAGGGTTTTCTATCCAAATATGTTAGCGGTCCCGTAAGGCCCCACAGGAACCTGCTCCGGAGTGGCCATTCCGAAGACTATAAGTTGAATGGACTCAAAATGGATAAACATCAACTCCTGGAGTGATTTCATGAATTTTGATACCAATGTTGTGTGGTTTTATTGACAATTGTACACATTTGTTTTGGATCCGGAACATGGTCCCGGAGATCTGAATATACGGGAACCAGACGTGGTCCCAGGCTTGGTATGTCTTATGCTCTAAAAATAGACAAATTTTCCAATCTTTTGACGGTTTAAGATCCAAAATCGGTCAAGAATTGATAAAGTTAGAAGCATTTCATTTCGGTGGGTACCCGGGTACCCATCCGAACACTTACGGGGTAAAAAAATTCGAAGGCCCCCCCTTCGACCCCCCCTGCTGCTACAGGCAATCTGTTGATGACAAATGGTTTATTCCCACTAGTTAGGAGCATTCTACGAGTTTTAGCTGGCTGAGTTGTCGTAAACCTTGTTTTTCGAGGCTATAAAGTCTCAAAAGGTACCCGGGTACCCAGCCGAACACATAACGGTTAACAGCTTGGATCATTTGTGGCTTTCTGCGAGGTTGGGATTCGAACCCGGGTGCTCGGCATGAGTGGTGTGAATGCTAACCACTACACCGGGATTTGCCCCAATAGCGATTATTTTGTTTTGGGGTCCCTTTTTTCTCTCCTTTCCGGTTTCCCTGTTTTATTTCTCGTTTTACCTCTTTTTCTCTATTCATAAGTCCGTATTTTCATTTTTTTTTTTTGCTTTTTATGTCTCATTTTCCTGTTTTTGGCCCAATTTTTCTCCTTTTATATCCCATTTGACCCCTTTTTCCCGTTTTGCTTGTTTCCTCTATCGAATTTCTTTTCACTGACGCCATTGTTCTTTTTCCTTTTGGTTTCTCTTGTTTTCTGTGTTGTATTCCTTCTCTTGGCTCGTTTTCCCTTTTGTTTTCTCCCTTTTTGTTTTCGTTTTTCATCCATTGTTAGATCTTCATCTGTCCCTTTTTTCCTCTCTCTTGTCCCGTTTCTCACACCTTTCCGTGAATCCTGATTGCTCTTCTCCATTTTGTTGCCTATTTTCTACCATTTTTCCTCGTTTTCAGGCCCATTTTTCGTTTTTTCCTGTCTTAATTTTTGTCAGTTTCTGTGATGTTTTGTCTTTGTTTGCGCCTCGATTCTTGTCGGTTTTCGCTTTTCTATGCCGTTTTTCCTTTTATTTTATCCCACTCTTCCTCCTTTCCTGGTCCAAGTATTTCTTATGTTTTAAACCAGTTTTTTTGTTTTTTCCCTTCCTCCTCCTTTATTTTGTTTACAGTTTTTGTCTTTTTTTAATTTTTATTATTATTTTTCATTCGTTTTTCGTTTTCGTCCGTTTTCTGTTTTTTCTTTCTCCATCTTGTCCGGTTTTTCAGCTTTTCTGTTACGTTTATTTTGTTGTGGATCCCCTGTTTTCCTTTTTTAATCCATTGTTACATCTTCCTCCCATAGCCTCCCGTTGGCTTCGAGGTATGACGCTGGACTAATAAGCCAGTCGTCGTATGTTCGAATCTCAACTGGGAGAGGCTGTTAGAGTCAATAGGATCGTAGCAACTGGCCCTGCAATTGTCCTGCACTCTAACAGCTGGCTGCGAAGTCTGTCGTATAAAAACAGAAGGCCAAGTTTCGATAACAGAATGTAGCACCTAGGCTTTGCTTTGTTACATCTTCCTCTGACCCTTTTTCTTCTTTTCCTGTCTTGTTGTTTTCCCCTTTCCATGAGTTATGATTGTTCTTTCCTGATTTTTTGTCTCGCTTCTTCCGTTTTCCCTCGTTTTCAAGCCCATGCTTCCTATTTTCCTGTCCCGTTTTTAGTCAATTTTTGTCCCGTTTTGACTGTTTTCTTTTTTGCGATCCCAATTCTAGTCTTTTTTTGCTTTTCTATCCTGTTTTTCGTTTTCGTCTGTTCCGTTCTTCCTCTTATTATGTCCTGCTTCTCAAGCACGTTGTTTTCTTCCCGTCCTTATAAATTTGATTTCATTTTTTTCTGTCCTGTTGTTTTTTCTCTTTTCAGTCCCAACTTTTTCCACTTTTTGTTTGGTTTTTCTCCTTTTCTGTTTTTAGGTTTTTTGCTCTCACTTTCTACCATCCATCCTGTCGTTTTCCTTTTTTTCTCTACCGTGTTTTCTGTTTCGTTGTTCCGTTGGAAACGATGAATCCTGCGCGTTTCTTCTTTTCAGTCCTGTTTTTTTCCTGTTTTAAAACGGATATTTGTTATTTTTTCCCGTTTTTTGTGTTTTCTCTTCTCTTTTTTTCTTTCTTTTCTGTTCGTTTCCAGTTTTCGTATTTTTCAATTCTATTGTTTTCCTTTGCCGCTTGTTTTTCGTTTTTGTCTGTTTCGCTTTTACTCTTTTTGTTTTCCCGTTTTTTTATCTTTTCTGTTACGTTTTATTGGCTCCTTTGTTATTCTTTCCTTTCGGATTTTTCCTTTTTCATTTTCCATTTTACGACTTTTCACTTTCGTTTTATCCTGTCCTTTTTGTGTTTTCTTTTTCTGTTATGTTTTCTGTTTCTGCTCCAAATTTTTGTCCCAACTTTCTCCTTTTATATCCCGTTTGACCTCTTTTTCCCGTTTCCCTCGATTTCTTCCATCCGTTTTCGTTTTTTCTTTTGCTATCTTTCTTTTTTTCTCTTGCTTTCTGTTGCGTATTCCTTTTCTTATTACGTTTACCCACATTTTCTCACAAGTTTTTTCTTTTTTCTATCCGTTGTTTCCTTTTTCTATGTTCCTCTTTTCTTCTTTTCCTGTCCTGTTTTCTTACCCTTTTTTACCTTGTCTTAATTCTTCTTGTCCATTTTTGTTGTTTTTTCTCTTCCGTGCTTTCTCTTTTCCTGTCTAGTTTTTTTGGTCATTTTCTGTCCCGTATCAAATTTTTTTGCTGTCCCAATTTCTTCGCTTTTCTATCCCATTTTTTGTTTTCGTCTGTTCCGGTCTTCCTCTTATTATGGCCTGCTATTCCTCCTTTTCTGTTACTGTTTTGTCACTGTTTTGTCACGTTTTCCATCGTGCTGTTTTTCGTTCAGTTTTCGGCTTTATTTTTTTTTCTTTTGCTTCTTTTTCTTTTTCTTCTTTTGCAAGTGACAGAGCATGATTTTCCGACTTTTTTTTGGAGTTTTCCACTATCACTTGAGGCCATTACAAATATTTTAAGAAGTTTTTGTTCTTCCGGTGTTGGACCACTGAAGGGGGGGGGGGGGGCGAAAAAAATGGATTTTAGGCATTTTTACTTAAAGTTTAAACGTGAAAACCAAATCTATTCTTGCTTTTAATATATACGTTATTATTTTCCATGCAAAAATCTACGAAAAAAAGACAAAAACGAAAGAAATTTTTTTGGTCGATTTTCGGAAACTGCACTGTTTGAATTCCCATTTCTATTTTGTGCTAGAAGCGTAAACTCAACTCGTACACTCATTTTTCGAGTTTTTCAGGCTATAGAGCCCATGGAGAACTGATTTTATAAAAAAATATAACTCATATCCTACAATTTTTTTGCCCCTCGATTTTTCAAGCCAATTTCCAAGGGGGGGAGAGTGACAAAAACTTTTAAAATAATTTGCATTGGCCTAACTTAGACTTAGACTTAAAAAGAGGAATGTATTGGTTTTAAGTTGGACTAGAAGCTAGACTTAAAATTAGAGTTGAAATCGAACTTCATATTAAACTCGAAGTGGAACTTTAAGTAAGAATTCTAATTGGATAAGATTTGGATTTAAATCGTACCTGAAATTGTATTTGGATTGCACTTGAAAGTAGACTTAAAGTTGAACTTTTTCTAATAAAATCTGCCACTATTTTTGAGAAAAACAAGTAAGTTAGAAACGGAACGAGGAAAACGAGATCGAAAATGAGGACAAATTGAACGGAAAAAAAAATGGAGTTAAAACAGAAAAAATTAGATAAAAGAAGAAAAAGAGATGAAAAAAATACATGAAAATTTTAAAAAACGATAACAGAAACAGAAGAAAGTGGTGCGAGAAAAATGAAAATGAGAACGAGGAGAAAACGAGAGATATTGTTGTTATTAGTTTATTAGGATTTTTTATACGCAAGGCGTTCATTCGAGTCCTTCAACGAAAAACAGAATATAAGATAAAAGGAGAAAAAACAGAGCATAATTAGAGGAAGAACGGAACAGACAAAAACGAAAGTAAACGAAAAGGAGCTAAGGGGACAGAAAACAAAGAACTGGACTGGGAAAGAGGGAAAACGGGCTTGAAAATAAAGAAAAAACGAACGGAAAAACATGAAAACGGAACCTAAAAGAATACAATCATTACTGAATAGGCAATTACGACAGAAAACGAAAAGAAAGAGCACAGCGGGCATAAAAAAGGAAAACCAAGAAAGAGCGGGAGCGAAAAACAAGGAGAAGAAGCAAGACGGGACCGAAAAAGAAAAGAAAGCATGACATAAAAGGGGAGAAAACGGGAAGAGATTGCGGGAAAACAAGTCTAGAAAAGGAATACGGATCAGAAAACAAGGGAAACCAAAAGGGAAAAGAAGAATAGCAAGAGACAAAAATGGAAACAAGGCGAATGGGAAAAGGAGGTCGAATGGGAGATAAAAAGAGAAAGACGGGAGAAAATTGAATGAGAAAATCGGACAAAAAAAGGAAGAGAAGAGAAATTGGTAAAACGGACCAAAGAAAAGATAAAACTGGAGAGAAAAAGGTTAAAAACGGGAGATAAAAAAAACCGGAGAGCAAAGGGAAAAAACGGACCCAAAACCAAAATAAACGTGACAGAAAAGAAGAAAAACCATGGCATTCAAAAGAAAATATACGGAACAGACGAAGGCAAAAACCGAGAAAGAAGGGAGTTAGAAATAGACGAAAATTACATTAAATGAAACAAAAACAAGAGAAAAACAGAAGTGAAACTAAGAAAAAGTGGGACAGAAAACGAAGAAAAACAGAACAATAAATAGAAAACACGGGAAAACAAACAAAAAATGGAAAAACGGGACAGAAAAAGAGAAATAAAGAAATATGTCAAGTCTAATTTCGAGTAAAACTTCGTGTCTATTCTCGCTTCCATATCCAAACTCAAGTCCAATTGCATGTCCGATATTAAGCACTCTTTCATGTCTAATTTAATTCGAATTTTAGGTCTAATTTCAAATGTAATTCCAAGTCTAAACTCAAGTTTAATTTAAATTCAATTTACGCCCAACTTCAGTTACAAAGTCCAGTTTCAAATAAAAACTTCAATTTTCTTTTAAGTCCAATTTCATAACTAATTCCAACACCAAATTAGTTCAAATTAAAGTCCAATTGAAAATCCAATTTTAAGTTCAACTTCCAGTCAACTTGAAATAAAACGTCTAGCCCAGATCAACCCCAATTTCCATGCCCCATGTCAAGTCCGATTTTAAGTCCAATTTCAACACCATTTTCTGTCCAATTCCAAGTCAAAGTTCTATTCCAGTTTCAACTTTTAATTTAAATCTAATTGCACTCGAAAGTCCGAAATTTTCAACCTAAGCAAAAGCGAAAGCTGAAAGCGATTTAAATAATACTCACGGTGAATCTCATGCAATCTTGGTAGATATTTTTGTCAGTTTTCAACAGCTTTAAAATGTATTTTAAGACAATATTTTTATACGCATTATTAAGCTGAAGATCAGAATAAAACATTCTAATTTAAAAATTCTTCGTACACGGCGGAAAATTGAAATAAATTCGTCCCGCAGCGCAGCGTCCTTCGTCTAGTCGCTTTTCGAAATCACGGCAAGTGACAGCTTTTTAATCTTCCGTTCCGCACTGCGAGCAGCATCAATTTCATCTCCGCACACCGGTCGGAATAAATGAGCTGGAATTAATTATACTATACGCAAAAATTAATTTTCATTTCGCGCGTGTGCCAGCCCGGGCCACTCCACAATCCTCCGGGGGAATCCAGCTGTGAGGCCGGCTACCCAGTGTAACGAATGCCGTGTAATTATCGTTCGCTCGTCCGCATCTAGGTACGAGCAGATCTTGTCAACAGCAACTCCGGATTTGCCGTGTAATATTCAGGTCTACGAGCGCGAGCATTGTTCGGTACCCTGCATTCATTACGGTTTATCCAATCTCATTCAAAGTTTTAATTGTGCTCATGTCACTTTTCCTCCTCTTGCAGATCCTAGTAATGGATAATGGTGCACCGCAGCTTTCGTCCACGACCCGAGTCGTCGTGCAGGTGGAGGACGTAAACGATCACGCACCCGAGTTCGACCAGAAACTATACAAGGTTCAAATTCCGGCCAACGCGAAAATCGACCAGACACTGTTTCAGGTAAGTGCGAAAAACGGTCCCAAATATTTATGTTAAAATTCCTTTCGTTCGCTATTGCATACTTTATGATTTCATGCCTGACAACCATCTTCTTTCATTTTATGTTGATACAACAAAAGCGTTCGTCACATAATCTGATCACCGTTAAACGAGTAACTAAATTAAGCGTATCATAAAGTTTACATATTCCAACATCTTTTCTTTGAAGAAGCGTTTCCTTCTTTGCTGAACTCAAACATCACCGTGGCATGTTCCACCCGTAGATATTTTTGGCTCGCACAAACTACTCGTATGGCCACGATATGGCACAGTCCTGCCTGTCTTCATTCACCTCACAAACAATTCATAAAAGTATGAGAAAAATTAATTTCACCGCAGGTACTAATCCTCCTTTGTCGTATGTCGGGCACCGGAGTTTGGTTCTGAATTTTAATGTTCTTCCTCCGAAATGCACTCCCCCTCCTCCTCCTGCTCGTGTATTTTCTTCGGTGTCCCGCACCTGATCCCGGTCATATTCCATCGTATTTTTCGCTTCGGTACAGCATCCTGCTGCAGCACGTTACACAGACTGCATCGGAGTCACATCGCCAGTTCGCCATCATGTATGAACGAATGTTTTCTCCTGGTATCATTTCGCCTGAAATCGCTAACTTCCCCGAGACGCACCAACGAGACACCATTCTCATTAAAATCTCATTTAGCTAAAATGATAGCATTGGCATGATACTATCATACAACCGCAACATCCGTAACCTGGGGCATGATGCGCCGCTTTCCGGTTCGGTTGGTAAAATGTACATCAACTTTGATAAAAGACTTTGTTTGACGATGATTAAAATTAGTTGAAAGTATGTCTATAATTTGGAATTTCTTAAGACTCGAATTTGAAATTTACTTTAAAATCAGTTAAGGACGAATTTTCATCAATGAAAATGCAGGTGATACTTAAATAATTCGAGGTTTTAATTTCAATGCAGAACATATGCAGTCAACTGCAATTGTGGAAAGTTAATTGGGCCAGGTAAAATATGCCACTTTCCCTCGAAACGCTCGCTGAATGCAGTGTGGGAAAAGCATCATGCATGCAACATTCTTGCTTGGATTGCGGCTCTCATTCGTCTGTGTGACAAAGTGGAATTTATTTATTCGCCATCATGCCAGCAGAACGGAACGACATGCATGCAGATACACATGCAGAGCTGCTTGCCGTCGTATGTCGTATTGTTTCCATCCAGCCGGCGACCATTTTGTGTTTATTCCATTTCGACGATTAAATAATTGCGGTGAAATTATGCCGCCGCCGGAAGAGGAATTTCCCAGACAATGTGACGAAGCATTCACATTTCGTTGATTGCTCCACGCGGCCAAAACTATGGCGCCATTAGGTAGCTAGTTGGTCCTACATCTATTATACGACTGTAAATTACCAACACATATTGAATTAGAAAATTTTCGAGATGTTCAGTTTGTTCAACTTTCATCAACTGCAAAGAAGGATTTTCGTTCGTTCAGATGATTTTTATTGCTCACCCTAACGAGCCTAGCATTTCCAACTGAGCCAACTGAGAGTACTTAACTTTAAATTGACGTTGCAATTAAACTTCAACGGCTTTTAGCCGACACCGACAAGCTTATTGTTGAATAATTTTATGTATATTAAATACTGCTTTGATTGACTTAATTAACACAGTTATGGCACATCACACGGTACGTGCCAGATTTGTTTGCTAGGAAACACAGTGTAATTAGATTAACCCGTCTAGTACCGGACATATGCTACCGAAAAAGGATTGCGAGAGTTTTGCACCAACTTTATAATACATAAAACGTTGTTTTTGAGCAAAAACCTGTTTGGAAATTTTGCACAAGCTATTAAATATTAAGTTTACGCAGTCTAATTTAATATGAATGTTGAATGATTCTACAAAACAAAGCAAAGTTTGCTTCTCATTTTTGCAGCGATGGTATGAAATGGGTTAAGCTTGCAGTATTGATAACAGTACATAGTACACAGTAGATTGCGGTTCTCATTTTACCATTATTCAAACCAGTCTTCCGCTTGCACAGCTGGAAATTTGAACTAGATTTTCCTCTTACGTTTTCAGTATCACAGTCGATGTATATTTTTGAATGCCAGAAAGGAATTGGCTTAAAGAGCCACCATGATAGCCTTAATGATCGTCTTTTGTGACAGACCCCTATTGCTGTACACATTTTACGGACTGATTACACCCATTGATGGAGTTGTGGTAGATAGTTGTAATCCAGCGACCTAATTCAGTACCATATGATTTATAAAACCAATGTTCTTGTTGGGATTTTTGCTTCACACTTGGTATGGAATAAGAAGGAAAAGTTATTCCTAGACAAAGCCTTGGTAGGCCCACAATTGCAGGGCAAATTCTAGTCGATGGTGCGTCCAGTTAGGATTCCTTTGATCGTGCATAGTTCTCTATGAGTTAAATTGAGTAGGGTCTCAGCTACTGCAGAATTTAGGTGTAGAAACTATTTAATATTAACTTAATGGTGGAGGTGAAGGTGCCTAATCACGTAAAAGTGTCGTCGATTTTACACTAATATGCCTGTCCGTAAAGATACCGACTTTTGCGTGCTTATACTGTTGTTTGCTTGTATTTTTGCGCAGATATATATATGTTGCATGTACATAATTCAAAATTGTAGTATTTGGAACATACGACTTGATAGGACCGCGTCAAATTTTCCTCTGACGTTAAGTACCTACTACGATATGAAGTCTTCCAATCAGTTGTTAATTTACTACGTGAACGTACGTGGACTTCCGAAGTCAATGCGCTTTTTTCTTACTGTAACAAAGTCGTCCTTTGATATAATCGCTTTAATGTAAATCTGGCTTGACGAGAAGATTCACTCGCAACAGCTGGTGTGTCGGAGATGTTTTGATTGCAATATCTAATAAGCTAAGTTGCTCCATCGATCCGTCTCCGATTTTTCTAATACTTGAGTAACTATGGGTAAAATTTCTGTCCTGTTCAGTTTAGAATGTTCCAATAATCAGTTACCCTAGCATCGACAACCACCACCCTCAGGCTTCCGCAGCTTGTGCTGTGCTTTTAAACTGTGTCTATTCGCACAGCCTGACCCGCAGTAACCCAGTTAAGCAGGAAAAATTGCCTGTTAGATCTGATACTTGCCAATGATTTAGTCATATAACTTTGTTTGATTGCTCGAGGTGGCTAAACCTATTATTACGCTCGATGCCGCTTTCGATTCAGTTTTCCGAACCCTGTCGCGTTTGAGAAAGTTACCGACAGCAACGGCTTAGACTTTCACAGAACGGATTTTGAAGGCTTAGCTACGACAACTGCGCAGGTCAACTGGCAGTCCTTGCTGTTCTCTCCTGATGTTGACGTCGCTGTTGATCAATTCATTCGCACTTTGAATCGTTTAATCGCCGATTATGTTTCTAAAGACCGATCCGTTCGCAAGCCTCCATGGGAAAACACGCAACTCCGTCGACAGGAACGTACAGGATCTCCTGCCTTCAGGGCTGTCATTCGCTCACACTATGCGCCCAATGTTCCAATATTATGCCTTGTCGCACAGAGCGATTCGGCAACACACCTCTACAGCTAATATGCACACAGCGTACGAGCGAAAGCGGAGTGGGAGCGAACGACAGCACTCGGTGAAAATCGCCCAGTGAGTGACAAACAGCACTTGGTGCTGCCCTTTGTCACACTCCGTGCGGAATTGCGCAAAAAAATTGTTTTGTATTTACAAATTTTCTGCCCTTTTAAAAGTGAAAATACACGCTGCACTGAACAACTAATATGGTCTATGTTAAGTTAGTACGGATCAGGCACCGCAACAGTAAAAATGTTTTTTTCAATCACACCACTTCAACTGGCCCAGCGCAGGGTGTACAATCCAGCCGCGCAGAGTGCGGCTCTTGGTGTGGTAAAGCACGCAGCAAATTTATCACTCTGCGTTTGCGACTGCCTTTTGTTGGTGCGCGTAAAACACGAAAGAGCGTGTTTAGCAAAAGAGACACTGAAGGGAATTTGTGGGCGAACACACACTGCATGGCGAGTGTTGTGTTGTTTAAGAATGTGTGTCTTTTGGTCTGCGCTTCGGTTTATGCCACCTCTGCCTGCCTTGATGGCAAGTAATGCCTACAACCGTCTGCTCTATAAACAGTATACTCTACGAATGCAGGGAAGAGTTTACAGATATTCGAAAAAGTTCTGGTCATTTGTCAAGTTCCAGAAAAACGAAAATGGCTTAGGTATCCATGGATCTGTTTCTGGACGATCATAGAGCCAGCGCTTCGCGCGATAAATACAACCTCTTTGCAACACACTCTAAGTAGGCCTCTGCTGTTAGAAACGTTTCTAACAAAGTCATCAACTGCAATGTTTGATCCGGTTTTCTGAGATTCCGGATAACTGAGGCGATTGTTGAAACTGCCATCACAAAATTAAAATAATCATTGATGATCGGACCTGACGACCGAGCTTTATAAACATGACCGAGAAACGCTGGCAACGGCTCTAGACTGGGATATTTCCAAGATTTGGCAGGAGGAAGAGACTCTACCGATGGAATGGATGGAAGGATTGGTTTGTCCCATCTACAAAAAGGGTGATCGACGCGACTGTTGCCACTATCGCGGCATCACACTGGTAATTAACCGCCACCTGCATGGTACTCTCTCAGAGCCTGTTACGCCGGCTGTCACTGATAGCACAGGATTTCGTAGGGAATTACTACGTAAGCTTCACGGGGGCTCGCGTAACTACGGACCAAATTTTCACTATTCAACAGATCAAGCAGAAATTTCGGGAGTACAACGTGCCTACGCATCACACCTTTAAAGGACTCGAATGAACGCCTTGCGTTTAAAAGTCTCGATAAACCAATAACAACAACATCACACCTTTATTGATTTCAAAGCAGCATGCGATACAGTCGATCGAGACCAGCTATGGTAGATAATGCACGAAAACGGTTTCCCGGATAAACTGACGCGACTGATCGGAACTACATTGGATCGAGTGATGTGTTTCGTGCGCATCTCGGCGACACTCTCGAGTTCCTTTGAGACGCGGTGAGGGTTTGGACAAGATGACGGCTTATCCTGCATGCTGTTTAATATCGCTCCTGAGGGAGTGATCTAACGTGCGGACGCCGGAAACGAGAGGCACGATTTTCAACAAGGGTAGCCAACTCCTAGGCTTTGCAGATGACCTTGATATTATAGTCAAGTACTGTGCAATGCGGAGGAAATCTACGTCAGCTCAAATTAATTAGAAAAGAAAACTTTTCCAATTAATTTCTACTATTTTATTTATTCGCGACAGATACGTATTTCGTCTACGACTTGCAGGCTTCATCAGTCTACGCCAGACTGAAAGCGGAGTCTAGGAGGAGTGGGCTAAAAATAAATGCGTCGAAGCTCTTAACTGCTCGAGATAATCGTGAACAATGCGTATTTCGCTAGCTGTCAACACTATATTTCTTCAGACCAGCATGGGTTTTTCCCAAATGCCAGTTGATGCATTGTACACGGACCTGAAAGCAGCGTTTGATTGAGTGGATTACGGAATCCTCCTTGCAAGGCCTGAGAATCTGAGCGTTTCTTCACCGTAGGCTGAGTGTGAAGATCGGGTCCGAGTTTTCTGACTCGTTCTGCAGCATCTTTGGCGTACCACAGGGGAGCAACTTTGGACCAGTGCTCTTTTCTTTTTTCATAAATGAACTATCCGCTCTCCTGCCACGTGGCTGTCGGTCTTTATATGCCGATGATGTAAAAATCTTTAAGATAATCAAAATGTATTCCGGCTGCATTGAACTGCAATACCCAGTGGGCAAATTTGAAAATTGGTGCTCAAGTAACATGCTTTCTGTCAGTATCTCAAAGTGCTTCACCACTTCCTTTCACCGTAAAAACAAATCTATAGCTTTTAGCCACAATATGACAGGACATGTGTTACAACACGTCTATCATATTCGTGATTTTGGTGAAGTCCTAGATAGCGCAATAACTTTCCGTATACACTGTATATACGTATATATATATACGTATATACGATTTCTAGGAATCACCACAAGATTTAAACCGAAAAGCAATAACATTTACAATATACACGAGGTACTACGATTAAACTCAGTAACCCCTGTGTCATAAAAAGTTTTTTTTCTCAAGTCTGCCATTCCTCAAATCAGTCCGCGGGCCACACGAATCATCACGAAGGGCCGCAATTTGACCAACACTGACCTAGTCAATTAGCAAAAACCAGCTTTATTGGTTAATGCATAGCTAAAATGCTAACAAACACCAAAGCTGAATTTAAATGCTACTGATTTGGCTACGGCTGATTTAACTCTGAATACAGGTGGTAGACGCTGAATAAATTTAAGCAAAGGCCTCTGTATTCTATGAGTGTTTAAGCAGCCAGCGAATGCGCTGTAAATCAGCTGCTTCACATAATACTATCACAAGCAGATTGGGCGCATCTTCAACCTTTCCACAACCCGTCAATATTTTCAATAATTGTGCTATACTAGCTGAATAAACGTATTGTGATCTTAATAAAAAATCCCTCTCAAGAAACATTTATGAGCTGATTAAACATTTTAGCAGCCATAATTATTCAGCCATAGCTGTTGAATAAAATTTATGTAAGCAACCCTCGCAACAATCTGAGTTTTATTGTGCTCTTATGGTGGTCTTCAAGAGCAATTTTGGTCTTAAATACCATCATAAGAGTGTAATAAAACCCAAATTGTTACTTGGGAATTCTACAACACTTATTCAGCCAAAATTGGAGAACTTACATCACCTATTTCGTTTGAGGCAGACAAACCACTTGTTAAGCAATTATATCGCCCTTTATATAACCTCTGTGCGCCTTGTTTCCATCTTTGCGCAAATTGGTTATTTAAAAACGCGCAAAAACCTCTATTAAGCTCCATTGCAGCTTCGAAAGCAGCTATTAGCAAACCCGAAGCTTGATGAAATCACCAGATTTAGATGTTTAAGAGCTGAAAAAAGGTTTTTATTTCTAAAACTAAACCATAGTTCAGCCACAGGTTGAATAAATTCAGTTCTAAAAGCGTTTGATCAGCCTGAAATTGTTACTTGGGTTTTGGGTAGCTGCTTCCAAAGCTGCAATGGAGCTTAATAGAGGTTTTCACGTGTTTTTGAATAACCTATTTGCGCAATGCTGTCAATTCTATTTTAAGAACGAGAAATAATTTTGTAATAATTTTTCAGTCGCTTAACCAACGTCTCATTAACCTATATGCAGCCAAAAATAATAAAAAAAACCCAAAATTTCGCGTAAAAAAACTTTGTGGATTTCAACACTACGCGAAAAAATAGACGTTTTGAGCACATCTGCGTAAATTCCGAAAATCGTGTAAAAAAACCGCGTAAATTCCGAAATTCGCGTAAAAAAACCGCGTAAATTACGAAATCAGCGTGAAAAAAACCGCGTAAATTCCGAAACTCGCATAAAAATAGTCACGTAAAAAACCGCGTAAAAAGCGACTTCAGTGTACTAGAAAAGCGCTATTAGTAAAGATCGGGCCACTTGAGTAGTCATGGTTGGGCCACCATAATTTTGAGCGCAGAAGCGCAATAATCGCTTGAGAATGTCAGTCACGTAAAATGTGAAGAAATAAAGCAAAATTAATACGATAAAAACCTAAATTCTTGTTGTTTTTTGCATTGTAGTTGTACACTTCGAAAAAGGCGATTGTAGCAATATTGTTTTTTCAAGATCGCCAAAATTTCGCAAAAAATAGGGTATTTGTACCTATATGAGCTGTTGTTTACGGAATTCATTCTTTTCATATTTCTATATAGAATTTCAATACGTATGTCTTAGATGTTCTGCGGTGGCCCAACCTGTACAACAATGCCCGACTATGACAACATTTTTTGTCTTAACGTAAATGCCTATAACTTTTTTTGTTTTTCGAGCAATCAGTTCAAAACTTTCCGGAAATATACCTTATTCTTAGACCTTTGCAACGATGTATTTAGATTTCCCAAATTCCTTTTGAAACAAAAGTTATTGGTGAATTCCAAAACGTGGCCCAACCACGACGATACTCCCCTAGTAATTGAGAGTAATTTTTTGCGAGATTCCATGCGAAAGAAACTTGAAAACATCCGACGCAGTACGTCAAGAAAAAACTCAAAGCTACTTTATCTTGGTTCGTGCCAGGCAGCTCGCTTCAGACTATGAATTTCAATTAAATTATGTATTAATCGTACTGGCCATAATTTCGAAAACAATTTGTTTTTCGGTCAACAAACAAACACCACCATAAAGCTGGGTGGTACATATAGCTGAATGGAAAATGAGACGGCCGTTTGAAATGTCATTTAGAATCGAAATACAAAAAAAATCGACAACCCTTTATTAGTGTTACGTTCCAATTTCACGGGCATGTACCGACAGCGGAGAACAACAAAAAATAATCTAAACTATTATTCAGGGATTCCACAATGACCGCACACCTGATCCGACGACCGTTTTGCATCAGAACATTTACCTACAGTCTGGGTGCGACGACTGTTGGACTGTTTTGTTTTCATTTCAAATATTGCCATTTTTTCCATAAACTACTCGCGTTCGACCTCGTCTATAAATGCCAATATTGAAGTTGAAATCTGTCCATTTTGGGTGCGCGCAGTGGGGTGAAACGAGGTAGACAGTGACCTGCCAATATACAGTCTGCTACGCTCGCGATAACGAGCCAATGATCAGCACATTCGCAACAGCATATCAAAACAACACCACAGAACGTGACGTTGATTGGTTTGCGAGCATTAGAATCGAAAGTTGGTGGTAGGTGAGCTGAACGCCGCCGGTTGAAAGGGGTGATTGGGTTCATTTTGTGATATTTTTCATGTTATTAGCTAATACAAGGTACACTATTTGATGGAAGTTTTTAAATTAGTTTTGCGAAATTCAGTGGTTTGAGTTATTACAGAAGAACTGCTTGCGTGAGTAAACTCCTCACTATTAGATTTCTATGTATAGTTTTGTTTAACATCTGAACACGAAATCATGATACAAGTTAATTGCTAAACCTATATATAACTCTCTAATTTGAACGAAAAGGGCTCTCAAACACCAATGTTTTCGATATAGCCAAGAAGTCAGTTCTAGGATCCTTTAAAATCGTTTTCACTTCGCCGATATCAATATGAAAGCTTCCGACCGTACAGTAAATCTCATTCAGCTAGAAAAAGTAACTTTTTCCACAGCTCAACGAGATAGCTTGGAAGGCAATCTGTCAATTTACATATTAATATGGATCATTATTAATTATGCATCTGCCATCTTCCAACTGAGAACTGTTGCCGCATTGTTCGTATCAAATTAATTAACATTCCTGGCAATCAGAGCTCAGAGATATTATCACCGCAAGGCACGTAGGTATGTAGATACATAATTGAAGCTGCTACCGCATTGAGCATATTTAATTGATCTCTGAGCTAACAGGGACAGCCGGCCGGCAGCATGTAGCAGTGATTACATCATCCACATCGGTGACACGATTTGCAAATTGATGGCACCTAATGATGTTGCAAGGGCAATTGCGTTACCGCATGTCGACGATCTGCGCTGGCTGTCACTGACTGGCTGAAGGACGGACGGTCGGTCGCTTGATTCGAATCGTTTGGCACCGAACCACCGCCGCCGTCCTTGCATACTTTGGAGCAATTAATGTTTGTGAGCTGATGAACCGTTTAATGATGTTGGTCATGTAAATCATATGACTGGGTGGGAAATTTGCATATTCCAGTGACGGAAAGTTGCTTTACGTTTCTAAGAAATTGGCGGTTTGATGGAAAAGCCACCCCCCACCATTATGATGGAAAAGTTCTGGGCTGTATTTATGTATCTATCTCGCGGTTGCAAATAGCGTCGTGATCGAATCCTTGACATAAATTAAATAGCTTGAATATTCAAATAGCAAAGCAACTAGAACAAAGTTGTTCTTTGGCTGTCTGGTATTGCTATATGAAAACTTTTTTGTTCCTAGATACTACCAGCTGAAACATTCACCCACATAATCTGCCGAAATCATTCGACTATGATTAAAATCTCAGTTCTATACCAAAACTGCTCTTTGTAGTTTGGGTATCGTGTATTACAGTCCAACATTGTCATTATTTTAATTAATTTATAAGGGTTCAGTGCGTTCTAACCAGAAACAGCTACCAGATCCCGCAATCTGTACATCGGAAAAACCGTAACAAGCCCCTGTATGATACAAAAGCGATATAATTATAAGCATATTATTGTAACAACATTAGCTAGCTATTAATTATGCTACTCCCCATCATTTATAACTTTCCCATTATTGTTATCACACCAGGCCTGTCAAAAATCATTCGATATCCATTTTCATTATGGTTTCATATGTAGTGCTTCCTTTTGACTGCTAGAAAATCTTCATCTAGGATTAAAGTCTAAAAATAAAACTGTACATAATAAATCCACTATTTTGTTCTATTCTCTTTTCATTTTTCTTCCGCAAAATAAAAAAAAATCAAACCACACTCGCCAATACAAACACATTTCGCACGAACCGGCTCGGGTGTCAAATAAAACATGAAACGCAACTGCGCTGCGTTTCCGGTGCGTCACCCCGTGCGTTTATATGCGTGTCTACAAAAATAATCCTTCCGCACCCATACACACACGCACACGTACACATAATCCACCCGTTATCAAAACCAACAATCGCACTTTTCGGTTTCCTGCTGTCGTCGTCGCCGTTGTCGTCGTGGTGGTGTTGGGCGTGCAACATTTGGTTTCCGTTTCCGTCACGTGCAATTTACACCTTTCTTCACCGGTGGGTGCGCGCGCTTCTTCATCGCCTCCGCCCATCCATCCGTTCCTGCCGGGCCGCAGAACGATTATGCTGCCGCCAGTGGATATGACCGCTCGGATCAGAGCCAACCCCCGCCGGAAGCCGATCTCGGTCTGATGCAATCCGATCCGGACACCGGACTGGAGCAGGCCACCTGGGAAAGTTACCCGGACAAAGATTTCCGTGGACTGCAGATGGTTCTAAGGGTAAAGTTTTGTTCCTTTCCTCTCTACCTGTTTCTAAATGCGCTCGTTTTGTTGGTTCGTTCTGCCTTGTTGAATGCTTTGTAATTTGGTTGAAATTGTTTTACAAAGTTCATTTCTTTGTTGTTTTGTTGGTGTTTGCCTGCTCTCGCGATTGCTGGTGTGACGGTATGACTGGCATCACACCCCCCAAAATACGGAATAAGCAAACCTGTTTCAAATGTTTTGTTTGTAATATAGTTTCTGTCAATGTGACAAAATCATTCTAACTGTACATTGGTGCCATATTCATTTTCATTTGCTATTGCAGAAAAGCTTACTTTTTTGTACAATTATTGATCCATGAAGGGCCTCGAACGCAAATCCAGATTACCGATTATGGCTGCATTGAAACTGCGATTTTCTGCTCTGTTTCATTTGGGGACTTCCATTTCATTGCCATCATTGTAGCAAGCAGCAGCCCACGGCAAACACAGCTCTGCCAAAGAGAGAGCCGTCCGGCCGCCCATTCCCGATCGAAACCTAACGCAAGCTCAAGAAATCATAGGAAAGCAGTGTAACATCAACGTCAGCAAAAACACAGATTTATGAAAACAGCACGCCATCATCACAATTGCATCCTACAAACTACTAATTGGACATCCTTCTTTCACTGGCTACAGTATTCATTTGTCATTTGTCAATTAGTTGGCTCGATGTTTAATGCACGGCGCGCTGTTGGTTTCTTTGATGATTTATGAATCATACCGAGAAGGACAAGGATCTCCTGGACTGAGACGTGATTGTTTCTTTTTTTTTTCCTGTCTCACTTCTATTTCAACTCCATTAGAGCGAATTTAATGTACCTTCATTAGCATGCGCAATCCTTTTAATTTTTTCCAACCGGAAGTATCGATGTCGCATTCTTTTAGTGCTTGATTAGAACGTTAATAGTCGTTAGTTGCAGGGTTTTGTTCTTCGTTTTACCGCCGACTGCGGTCACTGCATGTTGGGAATGTTAGTTTTAAATGTTTCTTTCTAGATATTATTGGTTAATAAAAGAATTTTAAATTAAATTTGGAAATTGTTGCCAATATCCCTTTAATAAAAATCATAACAGGCGTAATAATTAAATGAAAATAGGTTAGAAAATCTACAATTATTATTAACTAAAATACAAAAGTTTGATTTTTTTTTCTCAACAAGGTAAGTTTTATTTTAATTTTTTTACAACGAAAAACCATCGATCTCTAAGTGGTCTCCATAAAAAAAATGTAGCACATACAACGATATAATTCAAACACAAATGTAACAAGGAAAATATAATAAATTTATCGTCAGGGGAGTCTTCGTTAAAAATTATTAAAAGTCAAATTAAAATCAAACAATTTGAAATACATTTTTATTAACATTTGAGGTTAGGATGGTTGGGTTGTCAATATTTTCCAATCCAATAACATTTTGCCAACGAACACAGTTTGAACGAGGGCACGTCTTGTTTTCAATATTTCCGTCTTGAACAAGCGCCAATTTTCCTAAAATAGCGATTAGCGAAATAGTCTCGGGAATCACAATGATGACTCTGCTTAGGAGTGATTTTTTCTGAACTGCTTCCATCTGTACTATTCAGTTTATTGGATATTAAGACCAGAGCAGAGATCTCAATTCCATACCATATACCATAACAGTGAATAGTACAGCGGTCGAAGACAGCTGGAGCCACGAGATTCCTTTTAAAAACCCCGACCTATTAACTCTGGATCGGGAATGATAATTTCGTTATGGTTTAAACAAAAGGTCGGATGTGATAGACGTGTTGCACCAAATATACTGTCATGTCGCAGATTTGTTTATTTGTCTATTTATAAAATTCAACCAATAGGTATTGGCTTGTTGAATGTTTCAGGTCGACTTTATAAAAGACTATCACTATACGACGTCGAGCCTGCTTGTCGAGCCTTCCTACGATGCTCAAGTATCACAAGAACGGTGCTAAATTCACTGGATCGCGTCATGGTAAGATGAAAGCGAGAGGCTGTTTTCGGTGAAGGAAATGACGAAGCCCTGTTCTTCTGTCTGTGTTCTAAAGCTGTCTATTAAACATTAGGGTATCATATAGTATGAGTCCATTTTGATGATCTTAAAACATTTTACATCATCGGAATAAAGCTACCGAAAGCTAACAGTTAATAACGTTAATAAAAACTGAAAAGAGCAGCGGTCCGATGTTGCTCCTTTACGACACGTCAGCACAGTTTACGGTATGTTAGACACGACTACAGCGATTTGCAGAACGACATGGAAACTTCTAGCCTTGTTAGGAGACTGCCGTGATCAACGCGATCAAAAATGAAATTAAATCAGTTTGAACTCCATCTTTCATATTACGCAGGAAAAACGAAACTAAATCCCGTGATTTGTGGATGTTTTGAGAGAAATCCATTCTGGTCCGCAGAGATGTCATGACAATAGATGACTAGATAACAGACTCGTAACCCCTTTAGACAAGTTATAGCGGCGTTAGTGTGTTTATTGCATTCAAGGTGAATTATCTTGCATAAAAGATAGTCTGCAGCTAGATGCGGATCGTCGACAATTCTTGTTGAATATCAGCTGCAACTACCGTACTGATTATCATCCAGTGGCTGTTTTGTATTTTTTCTGGAAATAGCTGGTGGGCTTTTTTTCTTCTTCTTCTTCTTCTTCTTCTTCTTCTTCTTCTTATTGTTCTTCTTCTTCTTCTAACAGTATTGAGCCGGGGTGACTCTTGCTATATCAAGAATTTCTTTTCACTGTACTCCGCCCTACGCTACTTGTTGCCAATTCGTTGAGTACTTCGACACACGCAAGTCGGCTTCAACCTAGTCTAGCCGTCTAACACGTTGGGTTCCTCTATTTCTCGCGTCGATCTCTCCAAGTAGCGCCTGCAGCTCCTGGTTTATACGCTCCTACCATTCTCCGCTTGTACACCCTAAAAAAATAACACCTTTTTTCAAATATGACAAGTGCACGTATGTCCACTTCCAGTTCATCGCCGTTAATGGTCACTTTCCGTGGGAGGTAGACGTTTTTGGCTTTGGAGCCTCTTCCTATCATATTTTTTGGTTTTTGGTGGATTGATTTGTAACCCAATCCTCCTAGGCTTCATTTTTAGTCTAGTGCCAAGGTCGTCTGGGAAGACTGAGAGTTGACAACTTTTGCCGGGCATCGTTCCTGTCGTTTCGATGCCCGTTCGCCGTATCACACCTTCAATAACATACAGAACAGTCCACCCCCTTGCCGCAACCCTCTGCACGATTCGAAAGGACTTGAGAATGCCATTTTTTTAAGAGCAGTTTATTCAACCATTATACAGCTCATATCCAGTAAACCAGCGCTTGATAAGCTGTTATTCAACAAAAATGTATGTTGGGTACCTTCCATCCACTCCTCCAGTAGTGTCTCCTCCTCCCAGTATAGCGCCATTATCTAGTGGTTCTTTGCCATTTTAGTAGAAGTCTGCCGGGAATGGGTCCTTTTCGACGCTTCTATTATTCTTCAAGAGACCGGATTTCTCTCCGGATCTCTTCGAGATCGGGAATCGGGACCCTGTTATCGTTTGTAGGTACTCCAAGTTACGCCATTGAGATGCTTATCGAAGCTATTTTCTTTTCCAGTGTTGCTAGCGCCAGTACTTGTTTAGGGATTTTAAAGTCTTTTGGCTAGGTGTTCGTGTTTAAAGTAGAATAGTAAATGGTTTCCAAGCTAGACCAGACTGGTCGTCACTCGACGCTAGTTAGTTCAGGATTCATTATTCCACCTCTGACAAGTTGTTCATCGGTACTCCTTCCGTATCTTCCTTCCATTAGGGGGTAAATAAATTAACACAGGTGCTCAAAGATTTAATAGATTGGCCACGATGGTCTTGACTATAATTGTTTAAATAATCTTTCATTAATCGATGAAAGGCTAATAAGGCAACTCAACTTGTTAGAGACGGTAATCAACACACCTTCGTCGTGATTTTCATCTATTATACCTACTTATTTCGCTAGCATTCGAAGACGGAAAATACGTTTCCGAACAACTTTAGTAAATTGTAATTTTAAGACGGTTAAATCCAAGTCCAAATCTGCCACAGTAGTTAAAAAATCGACGATTTTGGTTAGCAGCCCACGCACACTCTGGTAGTAAATCAGCAGCTGCTTGCAAAAGTTCCGTTATGAATCAAGCACAGAGCTAGAAGTGAGACCGACGTCAGCGGAGAAATTGTTAAAGGAGATATCGCACTTGCCTGAACTTGGATTTTAGGAGCCCCGCTTGTTCCGTATACGCATACGCAGAATTGTTTTTCGCCAGAACAGCGCGACCGCGTACTTGAAATGGACATTAGAGTTAATATTGGACTTGACATTTTACTTAAAATTGAGCTAAAAATTGGAATTAAATTATACTAGTTTTGGACCTGAATTTGGACTAATTAGGACCAAGTAGTAGCAGTTTAGCAGCCGAGAGCCGGGGTGGATCTTTCCGTATCAAGAATTCCTCTGCATTGTCCTGGGCTACTCGTCGGCGTCGCCAATTCGTTGCGCGTCTCGACACACGCAAGTCGGCTTCAACCGGGTCGAGCCAACTAGCACGTTGGGCCCCTCTACTCCTGGTACCGGTGGGGTTCTTCAACAGAACGGATTTCACTGCACAGTCGCCCGGCATCCTTGAGGCGTGGCCGGTCCACCGTAGTCTAACTTTTGACAGCTGTACGATGGAAATCTCTCCATGCAGTGCATTTAGCTCGTGAATTTGGACCTCTTCTACTTTTAATAGCAGTTGAAATTTTATTTCGAATTTGAAGTTCAAATTTAAAAGGGGGCAAGAAATTGATTGATAAAATTAAAATTAAAATAGGACTTAAACGAACGGTGACTTTAAACGGGACATGAAATAAACTAAATGGGACAACAAATTGGACTTAAAATGGAATTTAAATCGGATTTTATCGGACTTTTGTACATTTTTCGTTGTAATCTTACTTGAAAAGGGACTTGAAATCGAACTTAAATTATTATAAAAATAGGACTCAAAATTGGATTTAGAATTAGAGTTGAAACAAAACTTTGAAAAGTACATGAAATGGGATAGTAATTTGGACTTGTAATTAGACTTAAAATTGAACTCGAAATTCTACTTGAAACTGGACTTGAAATTTATATGAAAATCGGACATTGAATTGGACTTACAATGAAACTTAAATAAGACTTAAGATGGGGCTGAACCAAATTTAAAATTAGGCTTTGAAGTGGACTTGAATTTACATTAATTTGAACTTGGCCTACTTCAAATGGAACCAGCAATATAATTTCAAATAAAATTTAAAATTGGACTTCAAATTTGATTTGGAATTGAAGTAGATATTGGAATTGAATTTGCAAGCTTGTAGTTGTAATTTTGCTTAAAAAGGGACTTTAAATGGAAAAATTGAATTCTATGTATATAAGTCTATGTAGTCTTGTCTGTAGCCAAAATCAGGTGTCTGGCAGGACTTCATAAGAGGCTTATCGGTAACTAAAAATAGGCCCCTGACAGGACGTCATGCTTGAATAGCAATTGGTTCTATTCTCAGTCACCTCATTGGTCGCCTGCTGGACTGCTCGATTGCTTAACTGGTCGACTAGACTGCTAGATTTGATTGCTCGACTGGACTGTTCGATTCCACTGCTCGACTCAACCGCTCATTTGGACAGGTTGACTTGACTGCTTGACTGAACAGCTCGATTGAACTGCTCGACTGGACTACTCGTCTCAGCAACTCGATTCGACTGTTCGAATCGGCAGCTCGATTCAACTGTTCGACCAACTGCTCGACTTACTATTCAACTGCTTGACTGGACTCTTCGATTCGACTTTTCGACTTGACAGCTCGACTCAGCTGCTTGACTGAACAACTTGATTCACCTGCTCAAACGAACAGGTCCGTTGAACTACTCGTCTAGACTGTTCGATTCGACTGCTCGACTAGACTACTCAATTCAACTACTCGATTCAACTGCTGGACTAGATTACTCGAATCAACTGTTCGACTGGACTGCTCGATTCGACTGCTTGACTTAGCCACTCGACCCGACTGCACGACTCAACCATTCGACTGAACTGCTCGATTGAAGTGTTCGATTCGACTTCTCGACGCAATTGCTCGACTAGACTACTCGAATAAACTGCTCGACTGGATTACTCGGCTCAACTGCTCAATTCAACTATTCGACTGGACTGCTCGATTCAACTGCTCGATTTGAGGGTTCGATTCAACTGCCCGACTGGACTGATTGACTTAACAGTTTGATCCAACTGCTCGATTCGACTGTTCGACTCGATTGCTTGAGTCAACTGCTCGTCGCGATATCAACGTGCTCATTTGAATCGGTTCACGGCAGAAACTGGGCGGTTTAAAGCCACTCACACTAGAGAAATTTTGCCCACCTATAGAATCAGCACAAAGGAGATACTATTTTTATTCAGTTAAATAAATAATAAGTTAAATCTTATGCACATTAGAGCTATATTAGGCCATCGCAAATTATTTTTAAAATTTTTATCACCCCTCCCCTTCCCCCCCTTGGAAATTTGCTTAACAAATTGAGAGGCAAAAAAAATTGTAGGATATACGTCAATTTTTTTTATAAAATCAATTTCCTGTGGGCTGTACAGCCTAAAACAAACTCGAAATATGAGTTTACGAGAGGGGGACTTCGTAGCCGCAAGGTTACCGAGTCTGCTTTGACAAGCGAGTGGTCGTGGGTTCGAATCTTAGTAGAATCAAACCATTCGATGTCAAGTGACTTTAGCATAAGTTTATTATCAGGCCCCTCATTTACCCTTCCTTCATGCTGAATTCTATATTTACCCTCTGAAGCCTCTTGACAGTGCAAATGTCCCTCCTATAGTTAAGTGTACTGGTCAGAGGTACGAATGAGGTACTCGCCAGGGACGGCTATAACATGGGGTAGTTACTGGCAGCGAGGAATAAGTGGGAAAAGTAGATCAAGCTTTGAAGAAAGGGTAAACCCCAATACACACAAGCCCGCATAAAATTTACTAAGCATATCGCTCACTCAATAGCAATTATAGCAAAAAGAAATGCAATGCAGGTCATACAGCAAACACCCGAGCGATATCACAACAGATCAACTATACTGGTCGCAGTGATGAGTCCACACACGGAGTCTATATGAAAAGCAAGAATAGATTTGGTTTTCACAATTAAACTTTAAGTAAAAATGCATTTTTTTGTCGAATAACAAAATCTCTTTGTTTTTTTTTCGCCTCCCCCCCCCCTTCCTTTGCCCAACACCCGACACCAGCACAAACACTTTATAAAATATTTGTAATGGCCTTATTGTAATTGTAAGATCTTCGCATGTCGTGATGCAAATAAATTAATTATAAAGCTCAAAGAACCATTACAAAAATTAAACATCTTCGCAAACACTGGCAAATAGAATGTACTCAGTTTTCTTGGAAGACATTTATATTATGCGGATCGTAAGTTTCGAACTCAACTAGTATATTATAGGCGCTCTAATTTCTTATTCGGATCTACGATGATGAAATTGCCAAACAGTTCAGAATCTTTAAATAGATCAGCATGTGAAAAGGGAACTTCACCACAGGGAATTTGGCGGGTTTGATCGCTTTTCAGAAGATTTTTCCACTCTTTATTGACTTAGAACTCTTTCAATAGACGCACTTTCTAAAGCTGAAACCAAGTTTGTCGTTATTTTAAAGAATTTCTCTCACTTTACTGTTGATGCAAGGGACGTCAGCCACACGCACACAGCGCACACCTTCCGTAGTTATGGTCCTGTCCAGCGGGTTCAACTTTTCTTTCGTTCATCAATACTTTTCTAGTGGACGAAAAAAGGGACAATTTGGTGGATATAGTTCAAAATGATAATGGTGGATATAGCTCAAATGACTAGAATGTTGAATCAAATGGTTGATACAGTTCTTTAAAACAACTGAAAAAAATCAATTGAAAACAATTTTTTTAAATATAAACCCTAATCGAACACAAATAAGTTTGGGGATATATAAATTTATACACTCTTACAAGTGTCTACGCTAAAGAGCACTTGATTTACATGTAAACGTCATTCATGTCATTTATAAATAATCATGCATAGTTGTAAGCAACATATGGCACAACGAATGATTTATTTTCATTCAAAATAATACCTACACCTCATAAATGTAATATCAGCTTAGGGGAGTTGGATCGCTAGCACACCTGAAAACCAATACGAATGTATGTTAAGCAGTAGGTACATGAGTACACGCTTGTCTTCCAGTACACAGCCATATTTCCAGGCATTTGAAATGAAATCACATCCAAAATACACGCCACAATAGTTACCGCACATTTTCAAAAATATACAGTTTTACCACGTAATAAGCAACGCTGACATGGTAAAGAAGATTTAATGCTCTATGACAGAAGCGAGCGCCAGATTCTATATCCAACGCACATTCGAAATTGCTTGGGACTTTTGTTTAATCCCCAGCAAAACAAGACAGGTTCAAATTTCGTCGTCGACCGACACGGGATGTGTAGCGGGTGACGTAGCGTAGCTACGATGTGGTAACTGCTGTTTCCTGTGTCCCGTAAAGCGATTGTGACAGATCTGCGAAGGATTATAAATCAGCTACAAAGCCTGTAGGGGGAGGGGGGTCTCGAAAACAAGCTGTCTATCCAGCAAAACGCCAGCACCAGCACAAATAAACCCACGCATCCCACGGATCCAACCGTTATGCTCGATGAATAAAAAGGATCTCACCATTAATATGCGAGTGAAGCTGCAATATAAAGACACTCGCCCGATGTGGTCGTTTCCGGAGCCAGCAGTGTGCTTACCGGGAGCACTCGCCTTCGGTATCTGGCTGGAAGCTTCAAATTAATGCACCATAAATGTCACACGAAAGTAAATTTGCAGACGCATGCACTATGCTGCGGGAACCGGCAAGAGTAGAAGTCATATTCCAAGCAAATAATCCTGATTAAAAGTTCTGATTTCACAGCATGAAAGATGGGTCAAGCTGTAAATAGTAGTAAAGTGCACTTTTCTTCTACAGGAAAAAGCTTAAAATTCAAATGACTCAGGTCATAGGAAAGGTTGACGATGCTCTGAGTTACTTTTTACTGCACAAATCAGACATTAATACATAATTTTGAATAAACCAACTGACTGTTGAAATGCAGTTCACTTTATAGCTCGAACTTTAAATCGTTAGCTCTAAAATTTACTAACCCCTTGCACGTTTGTGTTTGTTATGCAGCAACACAGCACTACTGCACGGGTTATCTCTTTTGCACAATAAAGCAAACACAGAGATTTGATTTTAATTAGTACCGGGGCGAGCATAGTACAATCCGCTAGCTGCCAAACAGTTCGAACAAATTCAGCTCATCCAATTAGACGTAAATATCGCTCGACCGAGTCATAAATATTTATTAAATTTTACGTGTGGATTTAATTTGGGTGCCATTTGGACGGCTTCATTGGAGCTTAAATCCCGCATTGTGTATCAGTGAGTGAAAAAGCACTCCGAAATGGTAGCAGAACCTTCAACGTGCGTTCCGTCCGGCTCCGGGTAGATCGGAACGACCGGTCAGAAATATTTAATACTTCCAAATTGCATAATAAAGTAGGTGCATCCAGGTGATGTCAAGAGAGAGTAGGAGGAGGATTATGGGCTATCCAGATTCCAGACAGAAGCTACGCTTGATCGGGAACACACTCCTGTGCTCGAGTGCGAATATTATGGAAATGAAGTGTGTGTGTAGTTTTTCCAGACTGATAATTAATTTTTTTTTTTGGATGTTCATAATGATTTCAAAATAAAATGTTTGTCGTTTTAAGACTATCTATTTATCCAACTGTAATTAATGTATTGAATATACTGGTTTATTTTATTTATTTCTCTTTTTTTATACTTAAAACTTACACACAATCCCAAAACAATGCAATCAAAATAGTTTAACCATATATCAATCGCATATCGATTCAAAAGATACAGTGTGGCTTTGAATATGAACACAAGATATATCAACTTATATTAACCCCTCTAAGGTCTACATCATTTTTAGCGCCGCAAAATTCACTAAAATGGCCATAACTTTTTTATTTTTCAATATTTTTTCACCAAATTTGGGAATTTTGCCGAAAATATTTTCTATTTTCATAATATCTATAGATAATGGTCATATGTTATATGGTCCCGGAGTTATTCCGGAGTTCCTTGGGGGACCGAGATATGGCTTTTTTAGATAAAGTTGCCAAATATCTCAAATTTGTTTGAAATCTGTTGATTTTTGAAAATATATCATCAACTGTGGACATATCAGCTACTTTGCCGCAGTTATGAGCCATGGTGCGCGCCATCCGGATCCGGGGGGACACTATGAATCCGGAACCGGTTCCCGTAACGGGACATTTCAGCGTCAGTAAAGCATGTCGTGTCGCATATCAAAAAACATCAGCATTCGACAAAATAGCGATTGGTGATCATCTCATGTCTCTCAGAGGCCGTATGACCGGTTCCGGGTCCGGGGAGGGTTTCTTTTCTGATTCAAGCACAGAACGGATTTCGGAGGAACTTGTCCGGGACCTGGAATCGGCCATATGGGCTCTGAAAGACATGAGATGATCGCCAATCGCTATTTTATCGAATGCTGATGTTTTTTGATATGCGACACGACATGCTTTACTGATGCTGAAATGCCCCGTTACGGGAACCGGTTCCGGATTCATAGTGTCCCCCCGGATCCGGATGGCGCGCACCATGGCTCATAACTGCGGCAAAGTAGCTGATATGTCCACAGTTGATGATATATTTTCAAAAATCAACAGATTTCAAACAAATTTGAGATATTTGGCAACTTTATCTAAAAAAGCCATATCTCGGTCCCCCAAGGAACTCCGGAATAACTCCGGGACCATATGGCATATGGCCATTATCTATAGATATTATGAAAATAGAAAATATTTTCGGCAAAATTCCCGAATTTGGTGAAAAAATATTGAAAAATAAAGAAGTTATGGCCATTTTAGTGAATTTTGCGGCGCTAAAAATGATGTAGACCTTAGAGGGGTTAAAAAGCACTCGAACCCATTCTCAAGCACGATTTCGAAAACAAATTCGATACCACATCTCAGCTCTTTCTCTCTTTCTCTTTCTGATCAAAGGAAAACTTCATCCCCAAAAGTTGTGAATAAATTCTCAAATCGTTTCTAATCCGTGAATACGTGCTTTGTCAATGTTGCATTGCAGCATTTGGTTATCGATTGCAGTGTTGTCGGTCGACCGTTCCGGACAATGATGCATAGAGCAAACATTTTTGAGCATCAACAAATATTCAATCCGCATGCATCTCCGCAGCATCCATCTCCATTGGCCGCATCCAACAAGTTTGTTTGTCTGAACTCGTTAAGAACGCCCGGCGGCGGAGCTTTCGGTTTCGGTTTGGCTGCAAGTTCGGGACATTGAACGATACTTTGCATCTTCCCAAAACATCGAGCTCACTTCGGTTCCAGCATTGCCGAAAGCAGTTCAATTTATGTGTTTGTTGTTTGCGTACATATTACAGGTTCTCGATACCGAATCTCCGAGACGGGAAGAGATGCATAGCGTACAGACTTATATTGTCAGGCAATAGCAAACAATTCACAGCTACGATATCAAACGCCCCAGAGTCGCAACAAATAAACTCCGAAACAATAAATATCTCGACATCATAAAATTTATGATTCTGTTTGAACGTCGTATTGTTTCTTGTCGCCGTCTCGGGCTGACAAAGACAGAGACAAAGACGGAGACTTTGTATGTGCAGTGCACCGTTATTGCATCTACCGGAATCCGGTGCGGTGATTCCGAGCAGGTTTCAACCATGTGACATTTGGATGGCTGAGTGTTTGCGTGGCTGAAATTGTTGTCTATCTGTGAGCAAACACATATGATGATGAGCAAGTGTGCGCCCTCCCCGGTTCGGTTTCCAACGATAAGGATACGAATGTACTTTGCATAAATTTCCAATTCCGAGAGGATGCGAAATTCTTGACAGATTCTCTGATGCTACAGAACTCCATACGGGCGGTGCTGGGATGCAAATTTCTGTAAAGTCGGATCCAGAGCTGGGATCGCTTTTCTTTTTGAGTAATACGATACCCCTGACGGAGGACAGGGGAGGGACTTTCGGCATCGGTTTAAAATAATCTGCATAATAGCAGTAGAGGATACGACAGGTACTACTCGATACGGTTGTGATTTTCATAGAAAAATATTATTCACATCATTCAAGCTAAATCTTCGTACCCGCTTTTCCGAAAACATAGAATACTCTAGCAATGCGACTTTCTACGTTCATGGAATACGTTTAGTTCAGATTTGCTATGTAGCAGCGATCTGTGAAAGGATAAGTAAATTAAGGCTGGTATATGTAATGAAAGCTCACCCACATCTATTCAAAGTTTGAATAGTCTAATTAGGCTCCATGGGAAGAAACCCCTGACCCAGAATTAGTGTTTATCACTCACGTGTATGTGTGTATGTGTATTTTGGGTAAACTTTTCAACATAACCGTCTGTCCTTCGTCGATGAAATCCATGGGTACAGTGGAACACTCAGGTGAACATTTATAATATTATATCCGCTGCGGACATCGGCCGAGCCTGTTGATGAATACTGCCCTGAACCTTGTTTCGATCGTCGTCGTTGTCGGCCGGTGACTAATTCACAAGAGGTATATCCCAAACCGAATTACTGGCAATGGTTAGTAAATTAGAAGTCCTCATTTTATCACCAGGGTGCCGGTAAAGTGCTAATGCTATGGTACGCATTCGGTTCGAGTAAACACGGACGCACGATTCGCCCGTTCAAAAGCTTTTGAATTTGCAGTTTTCAGCACAGATTAGGCGACAGCCACTCGATTGGCAGAATAACGGGATTAATGGATTGGATGGGGTTGTTTGGCCGTAATCCGAAAATTTAGCACCAACATCCAATTCGGATATGAAGCGTAATTCCAGAACGACTGTCGACAGTTCGATGGAACATTTACACACTTATTTATCACATAAGTGACTTATGAATAAGCAAATGAAAGATCATTCTATATCGTCAGCACACCATTTTGCAGCACGAGCTTATTTTTTAAAACTTAAGGATATGACAAGAATAAGATTCTACACGTTACGATACGGAATTTGGCAATCCATCTTACAAGTCAGTCGTCGCCTGTTCGAATATCGACTGGGAGAGACTATAAGAGTAAATAGGATTGTAGCACTTGCCCAGAAATTGTCCTGCAATCTAACAGAAGGATGTGACGTCTGTCGAATAAAATACTGGAGATCAAATTCCGAATGCGGAAGCTTTGCTTTTTTTGGCAATTAAACATTAAAACCGGGAACATTATCGACCGTTTGGCAACATCTATTTTGAATGCAAACGGTCATCTCTAATTTAGCTGTAAAAGGCCATAGTTATTTACTAAGACTGATCCGCAAACGATCAAATAAAAAAAATTACCACATCGTTTTTCTTGTCAACCACAAAGGGAATTCTAGGGAATCAAGTGGAACCAGAAATAATACCTAATTCCATTAAACTCTTACAAATCAGAAGCATAAAATTGTTGGGGTTTGTCACTGTAAAATTCTATATATTACTCTTGTTGACTTTTTCGGTGAGAAATAGGAACTCAATAGTTATAAAGGACGAGGCAGTGAGAATAGATGTTCAACGCGTAGTAAATGACTGAAGCATAGTAAGTCGAAACGTCCGCTGAAAACATTTTAGTTCTTATTTCTCACCGAAAAAGTCAACAAGAGTAATATACAGAAGCATAAAAGCGTGATGAATGACCAAATGGTTAAAACCCCATTAAAATAAAAATAAAAAAGGGAATGGATATCCCGTACCACACGCTTCCCATATAGATAATGATTTATTTACAGTCGTTGAAAGTATCTTTGCTAATAAAGGTAAAGTGATACTCCGAGCCCTCGGGGATGAACTAATGGTATTTGGATCAGAAAATAGGCTGCAATTGGCCAAAGATATAGCACCTTATTTCGCTCTCTGAAAAAGATTAGTCTACCAAAATTATTAGCCCGAGTAGCACATTTTTCGCACTTATTGTTGCAGAAACTTATTTATGACTAAAATTAGTCGTAAATCGGTTGCCACAACTGGATTATAATCACTGTGCTAGTACGGAGTTTATATAATATAACACTTGAAAATTAAGTCGTGTGGTTCCATGGTTGTCTAGAACTACAGTTGTAAGGTTAGGAACTCAAAACCACAGGACCTCGCACTTAGCTTGGCTAATCAATTATACAAGTTGGTATGGCCACGTGGAGACGCTAGCTAGTGGCTTGGGATGACTCGAGCAATGTTGGGCGTTACCTTTCCCATTGAATGCCCGAAAAAAAAGAGTCAGGATATGTGGATGTAAATTGAGAAAAGGAAGTGAGAAAGTAGCGTAAAAATTAAAATGAAAAAGAAACATGAGTAAAATAAAGGTGCGCGACGTTACGCATACGGATGTTAGGCATAATGGACGATAGGCATAATTTACAAAACTTTGCTTTCCTATGAATAGGCACTTAACCCAATCATCGCTCCATTCCAATACAATGAGAACGGGGGCAACTTACTAGCATAAAACAATTCGGTATGATGTTGTTTAGTACAATGCTGTTTGGCTCAAAATTAGACTTATACAAATTTGAAAAAAAGTTTATGTCACCCCCCCTTTCAAAAATTTTCGAAATTTGAAGGGGCAAAAAAATAAAGTGGAATAATGTTGCATTTTTTAATGGTAGGCAGATTTTTACAATTCAACGAGTTTACATCTCTAAATTACCCAATCCATGCAAAGTTGAAGTAATTATCCCGTTAGTCTCGATCAACTATCCTACACCATCTAAACTTTCTGATTCCTGCTACAGGTCACAGTCGACTATTGTACTTAACCTTTAAGTTCCGACGCCGAAAATTGGGGGCTTGGAATAAGACTTTTGGCTCCATTCACTTTAAATTTTGTTCCATTTTATTTCAACTTGCTTCAAAAGAACCGAATTAGATTGAGGTATCAATCAACTAAACATCGTATTAGTGAAATTTGCTACCACTTTTGACAGAGATATTCCGAATTGCTGTGGGATTATATTTTGCTGTCATAGATAGTAGATAAGAATAAAATAGAAATACAACAAATTACACACTCCGCAACATCACCTTTCGGTGCTTTCGGGGCTCCAAATTGATCGTTTTATTCGGTAGTGTCCAAGTACCTACCCTAATTTTGGATGTAAGGGACGAAAAACTTCAAGATACAATTTTTTACCATGCATTGGACGCATGTAGAACTGTTCGAAACTTTTCTGACTATTGTCATGTTGTCATTACCATTGGGATTAACGGTGGCCCCGACCATTACATCAAATCAAGTCATGTTAAGTTATATGGCTTTTATATTGAGTTTTATTTGCTTCTGCTTTAAAAATGGAGTTTTAGTATGGAAATGTGCGAAAGTGGAATTAAATTGGAATAACATTTTCATTTCTAGGCAGTCGAAACAGTTTATCTCTCCAAACATTTCAATGATTCGTAAAATCCTAGAGCTTGCGAAGAAAGATCTAAGCATTTATACTAATCTTATAACAGGACATTGTCCAAACCGCTATCATCTGAAGCTTATAGGGAAACTGCAAGGTGATTTATGTATGTCGATTCTGTGGCACAGAAAAAAAGACTCGAAACACCTGTTATGCCGATGTCCGGCATTTTTCAATCAAAGTTCAAGGTTCTTCGACAGAGGGCTGTTAGAAGCCCTGATATTTGAAAAAACAGCTCCCAGCGCAGTACTGTACTTCATCCGAAGTGCAGCACCGGACTGGACTAATGCTATTAGTCAAACAATGACAGTCGCTTCTGATAGTGGTGCGTTTGCATCCTTAATATATCAAAGATAAACACGTTATTGTTGAGAACCAGCATCAGCTGAGGAATGGACTGATATTCATATGACTAAAAGGTTGACCAAGAAACAAGCGGTTTCAAATGTGAATGATGTGAGTGATTGTTTTTCTTAAAAAATGTCGGTAGCATTGCACAAGCGTTCCAAGTAAAAAAGTTGTAGGGCCTAAATTGCCATTTTTACGAGATTAGATTCCGATACTATTTCGTGGTTACCGAGTTCTAACTAGTAAGTGACACAGATTTGGATTATTCGAAAATACAAGGTAACTATCCGAGTGATACGCAAGTAAAAAGCAAAGTTCAAATGAAGGTCAAGTTACACGTTTATGGCTCGCTAAGGTGATCCTTTAGCACTCCACTATTTATAAGTTGATTCATCTCTAGCAGAATACATTATGTGCTTGGATCAAAAAATTTTGAAAGTTGTTTTGGTTTGGACTAAAATTTAAGTACTGTCAACTTTTTTGTATTAAACTTTTATTAATCTGGAAAAATAAACACTGGTTTCTTCTCCTTTGTTTAGTTATTGAAGGTTTAAGTTAATTATTTTTTTCTTGACCCCCCCCCCCCCTTGAACAATATTTAGAGACCAGGACATAAACTTTTTTCCAAATTTGTATAAGCCTTATTAGCACAATCATAACGGAAGCTTTGGCATAATTCCTTAATCCTAAATTGACTGACCAAAAATCCGACAAAATTCGAGCAGTTGAAGCACCCGGTTATATATAAATATTGTAATATATAACGGTAATATAAAAATTGTTATTCAATCGTTTCAATTTACGTAAAATTGTGTAACAAGTATTTGGAGTCTTTTAACGATATTTCCAAAGGAACACACAGTGAGACGGTTTCAAAAATAGGCGGACATCAGCTTTTGCGGAGAAACTATGCGCCTTTTTGAAATAAGTCACCTTAGAATTGACTATAAAATTATGTAAAAACTGTAACAGCTCAAAATCCCATAAGGTTAGAGCTACGCTCTCTTCAGAAAAAAGATGTATTTTTATTATATCTTAAACTTTACTGAACATCAAAACTACGTAGAAACGGAAATAAGCAAGTAAAATTAGGAAAACTGATATTAAGGGGGTTTGTTATTGTGTAGCTCAATATCTTTTTTCCCTTAAGGCAGTGATGGCCAAACTGCGGCCCGCGGGCCGCATGTGGCCCTTTGAGATAATTCGTGCGGCCCGCGGACTGATTTGAAAGATGGTGGCCTTAGGAGAATTTTTTTTAATGACATAGGAGTCTCTCAGTTTAATCGTTATGCTTCGTGCATGTTGTGAATCTGAATGCTTTCCGGTTTAAATCTTGTGGTGATTTCTAGAAAATGGTTTTTGTTGTCGCCTATTTTACATCTTGTTATGCACAGGAATGGCCAGAGATTATTGCGGCCCGCGGCATTCATGGACGATCTGATTTGGCCCGTACCATGCCTATGCCTGGGCACCACTGCCTTAAGGGATAGAAACGTTCTTCCTTCACCAAATACTCTTTAAATAATGTCCTCTACCACTTTTTCTTAGGCACCGTTTATTTTAGACGTAAAATAAAAAAGTTAATTTCACTATTTATTGACCCATCCCCTTAATGTAATTTCTTTTTATCTAACAAAAAATACATTAAAAACTAAGAAACTTTTGCGAAGAGACTAATGTGGAAGACTTAATAGCTTCGCCGCAAAAGCTGATGTCCGCCTATTTTGAAGCGAAACTTTTGACAGGGACACAGGTGTACGCAGTTGATCAATTGAGGGTTAAAAATCATTTTATGACATTTCATAGAAGATGCAGCGCTGTAGGTCAAGAATTTTGCCAGTGACCCGCGAGCAGCTCTCCGCAAAAATCACGTCTGTCTAGGTTTATTCGTTTTCCTAGGTCTGCCGACTCCAGTTAGCTTTTCCTAGTGCTCGCAACGCAAAGCCGCTTTCGACATTTTATTTAGAGTCGATAGAGTATCTTCAAACTAACGACATTAGAACATTATGCCTATTGTCCATTATGCTTAATGTTCATTATGCCTACCGTATTTATGCCTAAAGTTCACTATGCCTAAAAGCCGTATGCCTAATGCGGTACACTCGTAAAGTAAAATATGCAATATAAATGGTGGCGAACAAGATAAAACCGAAGAAAGGGATGGAAAAGAACAATGAACGGCATCCCGGCAAACGGTTGCATTGCAAGTGAAAATCGACAAGGAAAATTCGAATAGAAAATTATGAAAAATAGCTGAAAGTGACGCAAGAAAATTAAATTAGAAAACGAGCGAAACAGAAAAATAAAAAATAGAAACGGAAACGAAAATTGCGAAAAAACTGAGAAAAAACATGGAAAATAGGATGAATAATTTAGAAAAGGAATAAACAAAAGTTGAAATAGCCGAATGACACTGAGAAATAGGGAATAGGAATAGGAAATAGGAGGGAACAACGGAGAAAAGAAATGGAAAAGAAAAGGAAATAATAAATGGATTTAGACAAAGGAATAAGGAAAGGACAACAAAACAGGAGAAGAGGATGTCTATAATTTATGAATATTCCCAAAAAGCAAAAAGTGGGAAAAAGAAAATGTGAAAAGGAAAAGAAACATACGAACAGAAAAAGTATCGAACACATAAGCATGGATAATAAGCAGTTCGTTCACTCTATAACGATACTGTAAAAAGAACGAAGAGCGGAATACAATACTTGAACGATATCACAATAGATCAAAATGCTGATTGCAGTGACAATGTCCACAAAAACAAAAGAAAATCTAATAATAAAAATACAGGAAATAAGTTCCAACCCCAGAAGGACAACCCCAGAAGGACAAAAACCTTTGTAAAATATTTGTAATGGCCTAAGGAAGAGGAATTGGAAAAGAAACTAGCAAAAATAAATTTCACTCAACTCGCCTAAAAAACGTGTAAGTTCTGAAATTGGCGTAACAAAACGCATCAATTTCAAAATTTGCGTCAAACACCTTGTTAATTCCAAAACTTCGAGTAAAAATAGACGCGTAGAACACAGCCACATAAATTGCGAAAATCATTTTAAAAGAACTGTCATAAAAAAGTGTGAGAGTCACCTCAGGGACAATTCAAATATGACGTCCATCGAGTTTCTGCTTTTTAGAACCCCGCCACCCACCTTCCTCTCTGTCCAATTGTGTCACAAATCTGAGCCCCCCCCCCTCCCTTTGGCCATCACACAAAGTCGAAAAAAAAAAAAATGCATATCAAAAGTAAAAGGTGGTTAACAAAACTTTCTTCTTCTTCTTCAGCAGCATAGAGCCGGGGTGGCTCGTGCTGTTTCAAGCACTCGTTTCCATTCAAATCGGTCTTGGGCCACTCGTAGCCAATTTCCTAGTCGTCTCAGAAGTCGCAAATCGCTTTCGACCTGGTCGAGCCATCGTGCGCGTTGGGCCCCCTGTTCCTGGAGCCAGTGGGGTTGTTGAAGAGAACTATTTTCGTCGCACTGTCGTCCGGCATCCTTACGACGTATCCGGCCCACCGTAGCCTGCTAACTTTCGCTAGATGTACGATTCATACGCCTCCGCCACTCTCCGCTTTCAGTTTGTACTCCGCCAAATATCGTCCGCAGCACTTTCCGCTCAAACACGGCAAGGGCGCGTATGTCCTCCGTAAGCAGCGTCACGGCTTCAAGTCCATTAAGAACTACCGGTCTAATAATGGTTTTGTACATTGTTAGCTTCATGCGGTGGCGTATGCATCCTGATCGTAGCATTTTACGAAGGGCAAAGTAGGCCCGATTTCCCGCTTGGATGCGCCGCTGGATCTCCTTACTAGTGTTGTTCTCCGCGGTCACCAGCGATCCCAAATACACGAACTCCTCTACCACTTTTAGTTCATCGCCGTCAACGGTTACCGTCCGTGGGAGGCGCGCATTTGTTTCCTTTGAGCCTCTTCCTTTCATGTATTTGGTCTTCGACACATTTATTTTTAGCCCAATTCTCCTAGACTCCGCTTTCAGTCTGGCGTAGATTGCCTCCGCCGTCGCAAAGTTCCTGGCAATGATATCGAAGTCATCTGCAAAGCCTAGAAGTTGGCTACTCTTGGTAAAAATCGTGCCTCTCGTTTGTATGCCCGCTCGTCGGATCACTCCCTCAAGAGCGATGTTGAACAGCATGCAGGATAGACCGTCACCTTGTCTCAACCCTCGCCGCGTCTCGAAGGGACTCGAGAGTGTCCCAGAGATGCGTACGAAACACATCACTCGATCCAATGTAGCTCTGATGTTGCGTATTTTCCCGGAAAATTTTAATTAAAATTTCCTGATTTTGCCAGATGACCACCCAAGAGTATTTTTTAACAAAATCACAAGAAGATTCCACGTGTTTTGTTATTTTTCTCCGCCCGGCTAGTAGACCCTTTTCGGATTTTTTTTGTCGAATTGCCGACTTGGTTATAATTTTACCTGGATTTCTATGGTGCTTGATTTATGAACTACCAACCAGGGCCCTAATAACATGACCTTCTATTGCAAACCGTCACTAATGCGAAGCGAAGGCAAGGGAGAATCAGCTTCTAATGAATGAATAATTGGTTAAAACCATTTAGAAATTAAAATAAAAAAAAGAATCAGCTTCATTTATTTGTTTCGACGATGAAATTGAAAAAAAAACTCGATAATAACTAGGGCTGTCTAACCGGTAGTACCGGTAGTACCGAAACCGGTAATACCGGCCAATTTTTGGATACCGAAATACCGGTTTTGGAAAGGCAAAAAACCGGTATTTCCGGTATTTTCTAATCTGAACTAAATTTGACAAAAGATTATAAAACTCTTTGAAAAACAACTTGGTGTTAATGCAGACGAGATTCTTCCACTACTAACAATGAAGAAAGTGAAATGGTGGGTCAAATAATTATAGCTCTTGAACCCGTCTAAGGCACATGAGAGCATCTTTGCTGTAAAAATGTTTCATTGTATGAGCCAGACGTCGCTTTTCAATTCGTTTTGGAACAACTTGATATTTAAAAGCCACAAAATTATTCGAAGCTCTCAAATAACGAATTAAGGAAACAAGATCCGGGCCCAGAAACATCACTTACAATAGTAAATTGTTATTCAACCATGAAGTAATGAAGCTTCAGTTGCAACCGAAGCAGTGCCGCTTCGTTTCAAAATTGGCTTCAATCAGCGTCATTGAAACGATTTTTACTTCATCATGACGACCGGTTTTAAAGTTTCATTTGTATTTCTCTATCAAATATTCCGAAGAAGGCCAGCAACTTTGAATTGATTTTGAGTAACATTTCCTACCATTTAACACATATTATGAATAACCCGAATCAGCCCAGAATTACCCCCATAATCAGGCAAATTTTCAACTTTGAAATGCTATTGTATCAAGGTACAGAGCTAAAATACTTAATGTGATATTTCTTGTCGAACTATATCTATTTGCCTTCAAAATGGTGTTACCAAATTATGGAAATAGCGATTTGTTTTCATTTTATAGCGAAAAGTATAAAATTTGTCAAGTGATGCCATATGGCATCATTGGAATGATTCGGGTTAACCTACTCAACATCGACAAATCGCGCCTGACTGTCAATTGTTGGCATTTGACACAGTAACTAGCTTCAGCAGAAGTTTGTTGAAACGTTCTGTTCAACAAATGAAACAAGTCGCTTCATGTGTGAAGGTGAGAGAAAGTCAGCTTAATTTATTTGTTTCGACAATGCCGGGCCCTGATCAGAATACGGGAATCTTTGCACTTGTTGAGCATTCTTGCCATCAAAGAATCTGCCAGGAAAGAATTTGGAATATTTTTCAAGTCTTTCGAGTGATACATTGATTAAACAAGGAGATGAAATATGCATCCCACTATCTTCGAATAGTGGGTATGATAACAGAGAAGAGAAGATATCTGTGAAGGATTATGAAGACGATGACGCTATGCAAGAGTTCCGGTTTGGGGATGGAGGAAAAATTCGTGAAGAGACTGTAGAAGACCGGGGCATTAATTATGCTGTAAACTACAATAAAAGATATTTGTAAATAATTAAAAACGGGTTTCCCTACGTCAAATTTGGAGAAATGAAAGGAAAATTCCTGATGCGCTTAGAGTCGTTCGTCAGACATCGATGAAAGCGGAAGTTTTTTCAATTGTTCGAAGCGATGGTAATAAAATTCGTTCTAGTAAGAAAAATAAATCACTTAGAGTATTATATCTGCTTAAATTCTACTTTGATAAGCAACAATTCTGAAGCTAAAGTTTGAAAATAAAAAAATTTACTGAAAAACATCGACATTTCTATTGATTTCGAATAATCTGCCAATACCGGTATTTTACCGGTATTACCGGTATTTTCTACGCCAATACCGAAATACCGGTTTTCACCAAAAGCGCCCAATACCGACAGCCCTAATAATAACAGATGGAAACAATAGCAATGATATTAACAGCAATGAAAAGAATAAAACAGAGAAATATGCAGGTAAAATATACTATGGAAATATAAAAAGGCAAATGGCATATGGAAATAGCTGAGAAAAATATAAAGTAAAACGGAAAATAAAAATAAGCAAGAATAATTAAAAGAACGAACTTAAAATAGACAAAAGATATAAAGAGGAAATGATAAACGGAAAAATAGGCAAACAAAATAAAAACATGGAAAAAAACAATGGAAGAAAACAATGGAAATGAAAAAAACATGATTTATACCAAACTACATTTTGGAAACCGAAATTGAAACTTGAAAATTTGTAATGGCAAGCTGAAAATTGACTTTGAATTAAGTTATTGGTTTTTTGCAGAAGTGCGTCCTTGAGCAAACGCTAAGCAAAACTTCGTCTTCACCTTGCTACTGGTGGAACGACTCAACGGTTAGATATTTTATATTCAGTTTTCTTCACTTTTCAAACATATTTCGCTTCACAAAATTCGGTGCAAGTTTACATTCCATAAGCGAGGAGTTTTCCTTCCGTTTGTCCTTTACCTTTCATATGTGGCGAATAAGTTTTTCATTTTAGCGTTTACCGTGGAATGGAAGCACCCACGGTAAAGTTTTCGGTTTCGGGTAAAGTCGTCATATTCAAGAAATGTTTTTCTCATACTTTTACCCACTAGAGAGGGTAAACTGCGGAGGGATGGCTTATTGGCATCTCGCACAAACACACGGCTGAAGCATGTGCCACAGAAAAACTAGCGGTTGGGTACTGAATGTGTCTCACGAAAAAAGAAGACAGTTTTTTCCTTATTTTGCTGGTAAAATTTTCTTGATTTCAAAGTTTCGTCACCAGTTTCAGCTAATTTAGTTTTGCGTGGTTGCATGTACGAAGGACTGATCGAGCACAAGAAATAAAAAAGTCCGAACTCCAGAGTGAAAAGAAAAATATTTATACTAGGAGAAAAGAGAAATATTTCCGCCCATGGAATGCGCGCACAGTTGTACGGTTGGCTAAATTGGAAAAATATTCGTGAAAACTGCGGAACCATTTGCATGAAACTGGTAAGTTGAGTAACGATCAAGGATGAGGTAAACGGAAGAAAGCACTTACGCTGCTCTATTCTTTGGATGGTGGAGGAAAAGCTTGATTCGCCAGTGATAGCATTAGTCATTACGAGACAGATGTTCGTGCCGGTAGCTATTAGCGTTCGACACGAAACTATTTGTAACGACCCAGATGGCCGAATGAATGAAATATTACTTCTTCATCGATGTGCTCACTGTTGTAGAACTTTTCGGCAGGAATACTTGTCGGAAGAGAAAGTTCTTCTCTACCTGCCTTTTAATGGACTCGGAAGCTGCGAGCATTTCGCTTGTGTGCGATAAAATTTTAATCATAATAAAAACCAAAAGCATCCCCACCAAAGGGCTCCGTTACTCAAAGGAGCCATTTCAGCCAAGAACTAAACAGAACATTAATAACTATTAAAGTGATATCGGATATTCACATACTCTGGTTCGGTGCCTATGTCGTTTATCTCGTTTCGTTTGCCCATTTCGAAAAGGAAATGGGCACAGCCTCTGCCAGAGGTCATTATGCTTTTTAGATGCTGTTACCGTTCCGGGAGGGATGCTCAAGAGATGCATTAGGCTGCTTTTTATTACCAATAGAGTGCTTGATTTCGCACTAAATAATCTTGAATTCCCTTTATTAACGTAAAGATAGCACCACATATACTCATTCATTGTTAAAATTGAAAATTCAAGCAAACTGAAAATTTGGGAACTTATCAGATATCTCCTATGTTGTGCAGCTAAGGTTCTTCCAGTCAGTTATTTTCGAAACATCTCATTGACAGAAGCCCCTGGTTTCTTGGCTAATGTCATCCGCCTTTGAAACTACATCGGATGTCTAACCTTCTGCTTGCTCTTACAAATAGTGCTGCTGTGCTGCCGGCAAAGGCAAACCGGCTCAGTAACGTGGTGCCTGCTTCTGTAGTGGCCACTTTCCGTTCTAAGGGAAGGCACACTCTAGCACAATTGCAATATTGCCACCAGTGCCAGTGCTACCAGGCCAGATCGGTTGGTCAAGCAAAACGCCGAGAAAACGATGCCCGAGATTCCCTCCCTTTGCTGCCTATACCTACTACTAACACAGTAGACTGCCATCATCATAGGCTTCAGAGACGGCTGCCAGGATAGTAGCTCTAGATAAGACAAAACGGAAATTAAACCATTAAATTGTGAAGCCTATCCTCGCCCATTAGTGCTACGGTTCAGGCTGTACTGTATGTGTGTATAGTGCAGGCTTAAAAGCACGGACCTGGTCATTTATTTATATGGAGAACGGAACGGAAAGAGATATACTGAATTTACATCCAGCATGCTAAAGGTGGTGCAGTCGAAAAGCAGCCACACCAGGTCGTGTCAATAGAGGCCCTAATCTATTCGCCCGGTGTTGAACCTGCTGGACAAACCAACCAGTGGAGCCCTTTTGGCGAAGGAGAAGGGGGGGTGGTAAACAGAAACTTGAAAGAGATACATATCACATATATTAAAAGTGTAAATTTTTTACAACGTCGAAGTCGTGTTCTTTGTTGGTATAAAAATGTTTGTGCAGAGTTTAGGAGGATGTCCGTTGCTAAAGCAGATTTACATTTTTTGGCTCCTTTTATGCTTTACAGGTGATGGGTATTTCAGCAAGTAAAGTAAATTCTATGTGAAAATATTATACAATTTTTGATCGATTCGCATTAAGAGAGCATTCCAGTCTGTTAAAAAATAAAGCAAAACTCATCATCGTTACGTTAAACCTGCCAAAAGCGCCGCATTATTTGATCTTGGAGGCTATGCAAACTTTGGACAATGCCGGGGATAGAGACGATGAGTTAAAATACACTGATATAGAAGAATTGCGGATTCAGTGCGAAAAGAAAGCGGCTCAAAGCAAATGTTGAACTTACGATGCCCGTTACGTTGTAAAATACAGGACGAAAAAAAATGTAAAAGCAATTTTATACAATGTGGGCGTAAACGAGCAAACGGATTAGGGAAGATTTTTCCTAGCAAATATGAAAGAAATGTGCTGACGATTCAACAGCAGGCAGCGAAAGCGCGGTTGCTGGGTTAATATTTGTAGAAAGTTGAGGCGTTTAAAAAATGTGGAAGATTCTTCCTCCGGATGCCTTGAAAGGATGCTATTTTTGTGGTTTTATTTTATTCACCTAACTAGCTGAGTGCTCGGTGCTTTGCCTCCCAGCCACAGATGTATCTGTTATCTTAAAGGAAAATCCGTAACGTAAGAAATAAATCTCTTATATCTCATTTGAATGGTAAGAAGAGATTGTCATTTGTACTGTTTTCTTTCCGGAAATCAATAAAAAGAAGGAGAGCCTGGCCACCTATTTGTCATTTACCCTTCTATAGTACCTCAGTTACTTGTAAATGTGTTATTTTTATGTATTTAGATACTAGCTGGCCCGACAAACTTCGTGTTGCCACAAAAAATAAACTGTGTTGTACATAAATCGTGAGTCTCGGATGACCTTTGTCACAATCTCAAGTTTTGCAAGTTTCTGGGGAGTTCATAGGTGTGTTAATATACAAATTTTCCTCACAGTAAAGTAGAAAACAACTCCCCCATTGCTTGATAAAATAACGCAGATAGCATTTAAATATTCGCCATCATTACAAACCATTTCGCCGAATACCATTTTGCGGAACACCAATTCTCGGTTGACCATAACGCGGGATATAGAGTTTCGCGGAATACCATTTCGCGAAAAACCTTACGCGGGATGTACCATTTCACGGAAATCTTTTCGTAGAAAGTATCGTTTCGCAGGGGTGACCCAACTGAAGGAAAGTAATAGAGGTCAGTAGATCTAGAAAAATAATTAAACCTAGATAGAGGTGATCTCTACGGGACAGTGGCCGGCGCTTCCGACGGCAGGTCGCCGGCAACACTCGCGGCTCGCGCTGAATTATCTATTGATTGTTTTTGGTGGTCTTGTTATTGATTAATGTTTTATGAAAGAGTCTAAAATTTCTCGAGTTCGATTCTTTTTCGAGTTACGCAAAAATTTCTGTTTTATTTGTATGATAGTCCCCCTACCACAGGGATGAGCGATCTCAAACCATCATTAAAAAAAATTCCTGCCTCCAAAACCCCCCACATGCCAAATTTGGTTGCATTTGCTTAATTACTTTTCGACTTATGAGGAAACTTGTATTTCATTTGTATGGGAGCCCTCCCTCCTAAATGGGAGAGGGGTTCTAATTCATCAAAGAAAAAATGCATGCCTCCAAAAACACCCACATGCCAAATATGGTTCCATTTGATTAATTAGTTCTCGAGTTATAAGGAAATTTATATTTCATTTGTATGGAAGCCCCCCTCATAAAAAGGCAAGGGGCTCAATCCATCATAGAAAAAAATCATGCCTCCAAAAACACGCACCTGCCAAATATGGTTCCATTTGACTAATTAGTTTTCGAGTTATGAGTAAATTTGTATTGCATTTGTATAGGAGCCCCCCCCCCCTCCTAAAGTGGGGAGGGTTCTCAATTCACCATAGAAAAAATTCTTGTCTCCAAAAACAGCCACATGTAAAATTTTGTTCCATTTGCTTGATTAATTCTCGAGTTATGCAGAAATTTGTGTTTCATTTGTATGGGAGCCCCCGCTCTTACTGGGAGGAGGGGTCTCTAACCGTCATAGGAACCTTCCCTGGCCCCAAAAACCCCTATATGCAAATTTTCACGCCGATTGGTTCAGTAGTTTTCGATTCTATAAGGAACATTCGGGCAGATAGACAGAAATCCATTTTTATAGGTATAGATTTGTATGGGAGCCCCCCCCCCGTCTTAGTGGGGGGAGGGATCCCTAACCATCATAAAAACCTTCCCTGGCACCAAAAACCCCTACATGCAAATTTTCACTCTGATCGGTTCAATAGTTTTCGATACTATAAGGAACATAGAGCAGACAGAAATCCATTTTTATGGGATTTGTATGGGAGCCTTCCCCCCCCCCCCCTCTTAGTGGGGGGGTCTTTTGCCATCGAGAGAACCTTCCGTAGCCCCAAAAACCCCTACATGCAAATTTTCACGCCGATCGGTTCAGTAGTTTTCGATTCTAAAAGGAACATAGGGACAGACAGACAGACAGAAATCCTTTTTTATAGGTATAGATATCAGAGCCTCCTTCCCGCCTTTATCTTCTTGCCACCTGCATATCTGTTTTCGTTTTGGAAATTCCCATAATACCAATCATATAATACAAGAAACAAAACTTCTTCGCCACATCTAAATGTCGCTCCCTCTTGTCAGCTTAAAACTTTTATTTCAAAATTCATTTTTTTATTCCATATCCGCACCCCCCCCCCCCACCTTCTTGTCTCCTAGCCAGAATAACTAGCCAGTATAACACGTCCTACTTATTTGAACATCTCCCTCTAGTTAGGACCCAAGTAGCACACTTTTGACCCTTCTGGCTGTAGCAAGTCAGTTATGACCTAAATTTGTCATATACCGGTTGCTACAACTAGTTTCCCAGGTAACAATTTGGGTTTTATTACACTCTTATGATGACAGTTAGGACCAAAATTGACCATGAAAACGTCATAAGAGTACAATAAAACTCACATTGTTGCTTGGGTTGTAACAACTGTGCTAGCAAGGGGACCATTACTCCTTTCGTAAACCTCCCAGTGTTGCTTTCTTTATGTCAGGGATCATGTGTGCCAAGTTTGGCGACGAACGGTCAAAGCGTTCTGGAGTTATGGCGGAACATTTTCACAATTTCCTCACTCATTTTCCTTCCTTATTTCTCTTTGCAACATACTGTGGACCGAAAAAGCGCAAAATAAAACTTTTTCCTAGCGTCTTTTGCTTTCATTTTATCAATACAGAATTTTCAAAGCTTTCGTCCCTCAAAATCTGAAGAAAGGTAGACATGGTTTACTATGATGATAATTTTAAAAAATAACATTTTTGTGTTAAGAGATAGGGACATAATTTCTTCGACAAAGTTGTAGAATATGTAAAGCAAGTAACTTTGCTGAAGAAATGGCATTTCTATCTCTATCGGGTGCAGAGTTATAGAACATTTTCTTTGGAAGTTTCTCATAAATTAGTTTTTCATTCTTAACTTTCGTTAATTTTATTGTACCAGTATGTTTATGTCAAGTTTAGGTGAAAACTTGTATAGAGCAAAAATTTAATTCGATATGATCTTCCTTGAAATTAATTCCAAAACACTGACCTTTCAATAATGGTTTAAGGAAAATTCGTACAACCGGCAGAGGCATTCTTATTGCGATTATGTAGGTAATAATGTGTCTTTAGGTAAATGAAAACACATGACGTGGATATACGCGCCGGGCCGAGTCAGCACCTTCCAAGCTTACCATTCAAACAGGCTTGGCTGCACATCGTACTATTCTCACTACAAACGACTAATATTACTCCGCTCCATAATTTCTCTTATAAAAAGAATAGCCATTCTTCGGTGCTTAACGTGTACAGTAGGCAGGCTGCCATCAAGTCATAGCACAAGCACCACAGAGGCTATGGCATTTTAACCATTTTGTTCGGAAATTCACAACGAGGACAAAAAGGGGTAACCATACTAGGCACTGAACAACAGCAACACCAACAACAAATGACTCTACTCAGCAGAATTGCTAAAAGCCGAGTACTAACGCTCATTTGTAGGCCACCAGTGCAATATACAGCATCCCTTTGGCATCGACTGCAACCCGCCGCCGCCGGCCGCGCCGTGTCCACCGTCGTCCGTTCGCATCAGGCTAAATCAGAAACGGCTCCAGCAGCCGCTCTAGTGGGCCCACCACAATGCATCCTCAAAGAGAAAGGAAACGCGGCGCGACCGACTCTCGGTTAGAAGAGAGCATCAGCATAAAGATTTATAAGCTGTGATGTGAAAAGCTCATTTGCTGCCAACAAAACGACTCTTTCCGCCGCCTCTCTAGATCTGCACCATTCTCCCGTCACGAAACGTTCAATCTACTGGCAAGTCAGCCATTTTTTGCAATTCTTTTTTCCCTTCATCCTTCGGCATAATGTAAACCGTGAACCATTTGACCCTTTCCCCTTCCTCACACCTGATTTTATTGGCGAAGGGAGGGCAGAAGGAAATTGTAAATATCTAGAGGGTAGGGGGTCGGAATGTCAATTCCGGCGAAAGAGAATGTCAGGAACAAGCGAAAGCCCGGCTGCATAGACCTCGGTGAGAGATGAATAATGATGATAATGAATTTTATGACGCTTCGAGGACAGTCACGCAAAAGACCGCGACAATGTTGATGTCGGCGATCATGATGATGTTGACGATGGTTGATGATGATGATGATGATGATGATGATGATGCAAACGATAATGAAATCGCCTGATGGTGTAGAACAGCAGATTTTTGTTAGGCAATCGAACAGCGGAAGTGGGTTGACTCCTGCCATCGGACCGTTTCGGTTAGATAAAGTTTTTAATACCTGATGGCCATCAGGCCGGCACAAATTAAAACTTGTTCCTCGCCAGCAGCCCCAGAGAGGGGACGCTTCAGTGTAGTTCTTTCTCCGTAGAGAACCTAAATAGGTTACCGAGTATCGGCATCGGAGGATCTAATCTTCACTCGAGTAGATATTCCGATCTCCGGTACCGGTACCTACCAGGGACGCTTCGGTTTCACAACGCATAGTTGTTGTGGGGTTTGGCGATGGAGACGTTCCGAGATAAGCCTTTGCTCAAAAGGAAACTGGCTAGGCTAGCCTGAAATACTGTTATTAAATATTCAAATTTTGTTTTAATAAATTCAGGAAATTTGCATGAATCTCCAGTGAATGAGTATTCTATTGTGATGAGTATTTATTCTTGTCGGATAGGGTTCTTTGTTCTGCAACTGTTGGTTATGATTGTGACAAATGTTGCCGGAGTAGCAATTGGACGTAATCTACATTTTGTGATTAATTCTAAATCAACGGGCATGAAATGAATAAATATTTCGAACCACTGCGGTAGACAGTTTGTCAGACTTAGTAATGGCGGAAGAAAATTGATTTTTATCTGTAAATATAGGCTTCACTTTAGTGAAGCAGTAACAGTAAATGAATGTAAATTGAATTTAAAATGTGGCATTTGTTTACGTACAATCAATGGTTTGTGTTGTCTTATCTTTTCTTCAATTAGATGGTTAATAAAGCTAAGCCATCCGTTTAAACGTTTCTCCGAAATTATACTGCTCCTTATTTTGAAACTGAACTACTAGCAGTACCACAGAATAAACATCAAAGTACAGCAATACTGTGTCTTCATTCTTTATCTACGAATTCTATTAAGCTCATGGCAAGAATATTACCCAGAATAACATAAAGTAAATGGTACACAAATAAGTTAATCGACTTTTATGGCAAAAAAATTTCTAATACTAGGTTTGCATTGTGAATTACATGTCATTTGAAAACCCTGAATTAATCCACCTTGCGGTGTGACTTGGCCTTGCTACTGCAACAATAGAGGGTTTTCCACTACTACTTATGGATCTGTTTTCTCTCTAAAAATTACTATAGAGTAAGGAGGGGTAAAAGTGCGATGCGGGTAGAAGTGCGATTCAATGATTTAGCGGTGCAGATTCTGAGTAAATTTTCTACATTGGCATGGATGGGTGACTACTTTGACAGCTTGAATCTAACGTAAACTTTGGTTGCTTACGAAGCATAGTTGCTAAGTTATGAGCAAATGTTATTTTAGGGCGGTTTTGATGTAATTTTTCGTAATACGGCAAATACGATATCAACAGGAGTATATTACTTGTTGAAAATTTGTAGCAGTGTTTTACATCACTCACATATCTGTTTTGAAGATACGGCGAAAATAATTTACAAAATAATTTCGCTTTTCCGTAATTTAATCTAACCCCATCAAGCGCCTAGCGGGGTAAAAGTTCGATTCACGGACGGGGCAAAAGTGCGATTCATGGACGAGGCAAAAATATATAGCTAATTATATACAGCTTTGGGCACTATATTACAGATACTAGAAATGAAAGATCTGCAGAAAACTGTGTGCTCTACATATGTTGGCCGAAGAAAAACAATGTGTTTCCGCTGATGAAACAAAAAACAAACGTTTGGAAAAGTTTCGATCTAACGAAGGCTGCAATACACCAGCGCAAAATAGAAAAGGTGCAAATTGAGAATATTTCTTACCGAAACATAACGCAGATTGAAGATAATATGGTTTTGTTAGCTACTGATGGGCTAATTTCATGGATACTAGCTTCGAACTTTTGCCCCGCTAGTGGTATAAAAGCTCGAATCTGCACTTGATCAGAAGAAAGAAGAATTTATTTTGAAAAACACTATTACCGCAGATGATTTATAGTTGAACTGCATTTACTGCATCACTATAAAATATATTATGTTGTTGTCCTTCTTTATATCTCACGAAAATTGATGACAACTTCAAACATCGCACCTATGCCCCGCCCTAATGGTAGAAAAACTATCCTGGAACCTCCCTTACTGTAACATTTCGCCCCCTCCCGCTTTTTTGTCTCTCAGCCACCTATTATACAATTACTATTGCTATCGCAAGAGAAATGCAGCCCATTTTACTTATATACCGCCATCCTTTTTGTCAATTTCTACCAGCACTGATACTCTTAAATCAGCGCATGTGTCCAGATATTTTGGAATTATGACGGAATTTACGCTCATTTTTATATATGACTAGCTGACCCGACAAACTTCGTATTGCCACAAATTAACCTGTGTTGTACATAAATCATGAATCTCGGATGATCTTTGTCACAATCTCGAGTTTTGCAAGTTTCTGAAGAGTTCAACCTTAGATGATTCATTTTGGCAGTTACGTAACTATGAAAGCATCCCAGGTAACCAATAAACATCACCAATGCTATTCAAATAAGCATTTAAGTCGCCTTTAATGCTACTCAAATGCTATTTTGGCAAAATATACAGCTACTTTACTAATAACCTTCTTATAGTGCTGACAATGCTAATTTACAGCTAATTACTGACACGAAGAATTTGAATACAATTTTGGATGCCAATTTACAATACCAGTGCAGTCAGAAAGCTAATATACAACAACGTGCAGTATAAAATGCCAGATACGCTGTTTTGCTGCTTATGTTAATGCTTATTAGTTACCAGGAATGGGTAGTTTAATATACAAATTTGCAATTTTTCCTCACAATAAAGTAGAAAACAACTCCCCTGTCCCCTCATTGCATAGCCAGAAAGCGGATAGTAATATTCGCCATGATTGTACAACATTTCGCCGAATATCATTTTGCGAAAAACCTTAAGCGGAATGTACCATTTCACGGAAAACTTTTTTGTGGAAAGTACCATTTCGCGATCCTCTCCTTACTCGCTGTCGCTCGTTCCAGGAAAGCCATGTAGACCTAGAAAAACAAATAAACCTAGACAGTAGTGATTTCTGCGGGGAGTTGCCTCCCCACAGTGGGTGGCGCTTCCGTCGGCGGGTCGCCGGCAACACTCGCGGCCGTCTCGTCCTGAATGATCCAGAGTTACTATAGATAGTTTTTGTGGTCTTGTAAATGACTACTGTTTTATGGAAGAGTCGAATTTCTCGAGTTCAATTAATTTTTCAGTTTCGCAAAAATTTCTGTTTTATTTGTATGAGAGTCCATATCCCCCTACCACAGGGGTGAGAGGTCTCTAACTATCATGCCACATGCCAAATTTGGTTCCATTTGCTTGATTAGTTCTCGAGATAAGAGGAAATTTGCATTTCATTTGTATGGAAGCCCACCCTCTTAAAAGGGAGATGGATCATAACTCGCTTTCTAAAGAGGAGAGAGGTCTCATTTCACCATAGAAAAAAATCTTGCCTCCAAAACCATTTACATGTCAAATTTGGTTCCATTTGATTGATTAATTCTCGAGTTATGAGGAAATTTGTTTTTCATTTGTGTAGGAGCCCCCCCCCCCTCATAAAGTGGGGAGGGGTCCTAATTCACCATAGAAAATGTTCTTGCCCTTGAACACTTTCACATGCCAAATTTTGTTCCATTTGCTTGGTTAACTCTCGAGTTATGAGGAAATTTGTATTTCATTTGTATGGAGGCCCCCCCTTTTAAAGGGGAAAGGAGTCGTAATTCCCCTTCTAAAGAGGGGAGGGGTCCCAATTTACCATAGAATAAATTCTTGTCACCAAAAACACCCACATGCCAAATTTTGTTCTATCTGTTTGATTAGTTCTCGAGTTATGCAGAAATTTGTGTTTCATTTGTATGGGAGCCCCCCCTCTTAGTGGGGGGAGGGGTCTCTAACCATCACTAAAACCTTTCCTGGACCCAAAAACCTCTACATGCAAATTTTCACGCCGATTGGTTCAGTAGTTTTTGATTCTATAAGGAACATCCCGACAGACAGACAGACAGAAATCCATTTTTATATATAAGATTCACTACTGACTCGAGGTCTTTAAATATTGAAACTTTTGTACTTGATTAGTTTTAAATGGTTAAAAATGAGAATTACACTTTCAACACATCGAAACAGTGGTGGTGCGTATACGAGAAATGATAGAATTGGGAGAATAAACCAGAATTAGGTATTCTAAAGGACTATCTAAAAAGTGGCAGTAGTTAAGTGAGTAAAACATTCGGGTACTAACTGAAGGAGTGAGATTGCGAGCCCCACCTGCCATTCCACGTATAAATCCGATATATTTTTGGTTTATACCCAAATTTTCCAGTTCATTCAATTGATCATTCTTCGCATCAGACTCTTCTTACGAGTAAATGAAAAAAAAACTAGTATTTCAACAAGTTACGCACGAAAAATAGTTGTACAATTTGACAATTTGCATTAAATATTTAAGTCAAAACGAAGGCTACATTTCAGATTACCCGGAGCAAGTGTAAGCTTTTAGAAATTTAGAACAAAACATTTTCAATGCAATCGCATAATAATTATATCGGTATACTGGACACTGCGGAATCGAGGGCAATGTGCTTGCTGACAGCCTAGCGAGACAAGGATCAGCTCATCAGTTCATTGGTCCCGAACCGTTTCTTGGCACCTCCATATCCGCTGTCAAAATCGAATTACTGACCTGGGAAAAGCTACAAATAGCATCCAGTTGGTATCAAGTGCAGGGCTGTAGACAAGCTAAACAGTTTATTTACCCAGACCCTGCAGTAGTTAAAAATCTACTTACGTTAACGCGTAAGGAACTGCGCACAATTACGGGACTCCTCTCCAGACATTGTCTCACTTTTTACCATTTTAAGAGAATTGGCAAGCTCATTTGCCGCTTTTGAATTCAGAACTAGAAAGTTCAGCGCACTTGCACTGCATCTTCTAGGTACAGATTCTTCAAAAGCTACCTCCTAACCGCATACTCTGTATAGAAACTTCATCCCAAGAAGGATATTGGTTTTATTAACCATGTACAGGCCGGACTCGATTATCCGGGGATTCGATTAACCGGGGATTCGATTATCCGGGTTTTTAGACTCGATTATCCGGGTGAAAAAAAAGTTTTTTTTTCACTGATTTATTTTAAACCCAAATGTTATAATTTTCATGCTACATGATGGTTCCAACTGGACAAGCATTGATTAACCTCCCTAAAGCTACAAAATTCCTTTTTTATGTCCCTTTTATCGGCGAAAAAAAACAAAAATAAATCCTGCGATGATGAAATCAATTTTTTTACTTAAAAATCATCATCACCATCATCATTATCATCATCATCGTATTCATCAGTAAAAAAATTGCAAAAAAGAAATTTTATAACTTTGATCAATTGATTGATCAATAATAAAAAAACATTTATAATACCTAAATATTGAAAAACATAACATACAAAAAATAATATTGTACCAAAAAAAAATCAGTCGAAAAAATCGTAAGAAATGATTTTTCTGACTTTTGGGAAGATAAATCAATAATAAATAAAACATTTCTGATACCTAAAAGTCAAAAAACTTGACATACCAAAAAAAATTTTGTACCAAAAATGATGATTCGATTATCCGGGTGATTCGATTATCCGGGCTGAAAATAAAAATGAGCACCCAGATAATCGAGTCCGGGCTGTACTGCCTAATTGGGGTAGACCAAACCTCGAGTTTTTAGTCTTGACCTTGACATGCGGTCAAGCATATGTATTAATATTTTTGAAACGGTGGTTCTACAATTGATGAAAGGGGAAAGTAACGAAATTTTTTTTGGAATGGAGGGGAAAGAGCGGAAAGGTGAGGGAGAAGAGGGGGGGGGGGTTTGGTAGCCCTGGAGGGTGTTACGGGTTCGAATCTGGTTATAATCTCAGATTATAGCTTGGTTTGGACAAAAGGTAAGAGTTACAACGACTGTTTGCTAAACGCAGCTACCAATAACCCCCCCCCCCCCCTCCCTCGTCTTTCCACTCTTTCCCCTCCATTCCAATAAATTTTCATTACTTTCCCCTACCGTCCCTTCATCAATTGTAGAACCACCGTTTGAAAAATATTAATACCTAATTGGGGCACAGTCTTACAACGCAGCTTAACTCCATCAATGGTATCCGTAAACTGTGCACAGCAATCGGCACCAGCTACAAAAGACAATCTTTGTGACTGTCGCAGTGGAATTTTTGAAACCCAGTGCCCTTCTGGCATACAAAAAAAAGTATATCGCTATAACATTCAAATAGAATCATCAAAAAGGGTAAAACCACAAGGGCCTCGAAAAAAATCCCTTAACATGGCTCTCAAAGGAGCAAAAAGCTTTATCGCATCCTGGCGCCACATAAACGATGCTGATTGAATCTAGGAAGGCACAGTTGATATAATTAAAGGGTGTCCCACATCAAATTGCAACACGGAAGAAACGCTGTAGAAGCTACACCCAAAACTTTAAACTATTACTTAAAAAGGAATAACGAAAAATTCTTCTTTTGCTAACAACTTTGTTACTTAAGGAGTAATAGCGTTCGTCGTCGGCTGAATAATAACATACACTAATGCATATTGTATACATTATACAGTCCAACCATCTGTTATTCGCGCCTACGCTTTGATTTGGATTCATAGCATGACTGTTGGATAGCACTCAATACAAAAACGTTGACTGTAGATGTGCGTTTTATGTTGAATTTGCTAACCGTTACCGTTTGCATCGGGGGACTAGCAGCCCCATTCCTTTCTACAACAAATGACAGCAACCGCGGGCCTTATTCGAATGCGACTAAAAGCTATCATCCGGCACTGTTTGTTGTTTTTTATTTCTAAAGATGATGACACCATTACAATTTGTGCAATCATCAAACCATCTAAGCAACCTTTGGGTTCCCGTACTGGCAGGAGGTATTAGATCGGACATAACGGAGAGTAACGTGAACCACATTTTAAAACACCTAACGTGCGTTTAGATTGGCAACATGTGGCATGCAACTTGTTCCAAACTGTTCTTCGAAGTTTCCATGAGATGCATGGCAACGTATCACAAATGTTCAAGTGGCGACAGAAACAACATTGAGCAACAACTAGCAACATGTCGCATTCCACATGTTTCATTTGACATGTTGCCAAAAAAATGCAATTACAATATGTTCGATGTTAGCTGCAAAACATGGCTGGCTGCCAGCTCCCTGGTTTGCATCTGTAAAGTGTAGGCGTATTGGTAAACTTTGTTTGCGTATTCCAATACGAAAAAGTGAAACTGCGCGGCCAGAATTTCTGGAAAAAAGCCACTAATTCTGGCTTTAGTTTTCAGAAAGTCGCCTAATCAACCCTTTTGCATGGTTTATGTGACCTTTTGAAAACTAAAGCCAGAATTATTCATTAACGGATATTTTGAAACCATGGTTGTTTACTGAATTGCAGTATAATTTTTATAGCTAAAGTACAATGTTGAACGAGTAAACGAGAAATTGTTCTGTTAGGTCATATGAATAATATGAATGAAAGAGTTTGCTTTGCCTTTATTATATAAACCTTATGGACGAAACAAAGCAAACTCTTTTATTCCTACCGTCCATTGAAACCTAGAATTTCTTTTGCTAAGAAAACAGTAAGCTTGTTTTCATTTATCCGCTCTGAAAACATGAATTGGGATTCAACCGATTGCCAATTTTCAAAAGTTAAACTATACTAGCAGCTCTGGTCATGACAAATATATAACCGGTTTCGACTATGGGGTTCGTCTACCAGTTATGGACCCTTTTCATATTATTAACCCTTGCATATAATTTTTGGAGCTTATAATTATTTTTATATATTTTCGATTTGAAACAAGTTGAAGTCAACATAAAATACACTTTAATTTTTAAAACATTTTCCGAGTTCGAAAATTAATGTCAATATTTTTAGCAAACGAATATTCTTAGTCACAAAACTGTTATTTTGTAGGACTGCAAACCATAAATCCCAAATTTTAATATTGCGTTTATAAGGTAGTTATCTCTTTGAGCGCGTTATTACCGCCGCTGCAGGTGGATTTTTCATAAGTGTCGCAATACGTTGAATATACAGCTCATCAATATGATATGACAATATTGTTGATGATGTAAATATAACTTTTTGGGCATTTCGTATAATCAATTAACAATCAACAATCAACTTTTCTCTCATAAGAAAAATCAACTCAGGTACAAAAAAGGTTCTGGTTATTTTACCCTATCAAGATGCAAACGAACAAAAGTGACGCTGGTCTGCGAATGGATCCATGAAGAGAGGTTTGGAAATTGCGAACAGGTTTTTAAAATCACAACTGCTTGATTTTGGTGCTAGTGTACTCATACGCTAGCGCCGAAATTAGTAAGTGAAGAATAGAGTAATTAGTGAATATCACATCAATACAGCTACAAGAACTTATCTCTAACTAACACATATAGCGCAGTTTGCGAATGTGTGGTTCATTGCAGAGACGCATACATAGATGTAGCTGTCATTTTTCTTGTTACTTTTAGGTTGTTACTCTTTTCGTCTAATGTACGGTCATAAGACGAAAAAAGTAATAGATTATTGCTCAAAAACAACAAAATATTCTCCCTGAGTTTTGGGTGTACGCATTGGGTATTTTCTCTTAAAAATTTGAGTAGAAGTAGTTTAGAGTATGTTGTTTACACTCCATTTTAATTGCGGTTAGTTTTTCGAAAATTGGAAAAAATGGCGTCACTTTCAACAGAACAACGTCGAAAAATTATGCACAAAGGGTATACAGTATTCTCTTTCTAATTTTGCATAGAATTTCATGGGTAAAACACTGAGTCATAAGACATGTATTAGCGGTTGCAAACTTTATTTGGATTGAATATCAACATATATCTAAACTATATTTACTTAGCTAAACGTTGAAACAATGCTTGAACTGCAACTCATTGTTTTATATCTCAAAAAATATTTGAAAGACCTTGGAGAAACAAATGATTCACGTAATCAGTACAGTTATATAAACTGATTTTTTTAATGTTGAGTTTGATATTCCCTACGCTCTTCTTCAGTATCTAGTAGCATCTTGCTTTCTTGAACTAAATGGGATTGTCGAACAAAAAAACAAACCACCTAAAAAGATTTTTCATCTTCCAACTAACAATATTATTTATTTTTCTTTCCTCTGCCACCCACTCAGGTCTTGGCCACCGACAAGGACATCGGCGAGAACGGACGCGTCACCTACAGCATCAAGTCCGGCCGCGGAAAGGCGAAAAAATTCCGCATCGACCCGGACACCGGTATCATTTACGCGGCGAAATTTTTCGAAGTGGACACCGAGTACGACCTGCTGGTACGGGCCGAAGACAACGGAGTGCCACGGAAGTCCCAGCAGGCACGGGTCAGCATCGGTGTCGTCGATGTGCCAGCCAAGTCCGATAATCCGCCGGTGCTGAAAACTATCGACCAGCAGGTAGAGGTCACCGAGAGCGACACACCTGGCTTCCTGGTGGCACTGATCCAAGCCATCGACTACGACGGCGAGCAGCTCTGGTTTGATATAGTTGGTAAGTGTTTTCTTTCATTATAGATGAATTAGAGCGTGCACCACTGCTGCATTCTTGGCCCTGAGCAAACCAGCATCCGGAAGGATGGTGCAATGTTTGCTCGTCGGCAATGATTCAATATTAGCTCAATTTCTTACTTCTCGCTTTCCTTCCTTTTCTCCTTCGGCTGCATTGTTTGGCTTCACCGTGTACAAACAAAAACATCCCCCCGGTTGACGTCGAACACTTTGGAACATATAATTGAAACCATATCACCCCGTAAAACCCCTATGTTTCCGGTTGTGGCATTCTCACGTGTACGCAATCATATATGTCACGTGAACTCGTGCGGTCCCGATTGCACTTCCAGGCGGAGACGAGCGTAATGAATTTTACATCGGTCGAGACAATGGAAACGTGCTGCTGGCGAAACATTTGGACTGGGAAACCCAAAAGGAGTACAATCTCACGATAAGCATCTCGGATGGGGTACACGTTGTTTACACGCAGCTCTACGTTTCCGTAATTGATATAAACGATCACCGACCGGAGTTTACGGAATCGCTGTACCGCGTCGATATCTCCGAAAACATAGAAGAAGGAACCGAGGTGCTACAGTTGCACGCGACCGATGCCGACGAGGATAAAAAACTGTTTTACAGCTTACATGCGGCACGTGATCCGGTTTCGCTTAAACTATTCCGGGTGGATTCGGTCACGGGCAGTATCATTACGGCTCACAAACTCGACCGGGAAGCTCTGGCCGAGCACATGCTAATTGTGATTGTGAAAGACCAGGGAACGCCCGCCAAGCGAAACTATGCCAAAGTGATTATCACCGTGCATGACCACAACGATCACGCACCGGAATTCACCAGCAAGATTGTGCAAGGAAAGGTGTACGAAACGGCCGCCGTTGGTACGAAGGTTGTCCAGGTGTATGCCATCGATCGGGATATTGGTGATAATGCAAAAATTTCCTATTCAATTGTTAGCGGAAATATTGGAAATGTGTTTAACATTGATCCAACTATGGGCGTGATAAGTGTGGCAAAGGATCTTGACATTAGTGCCCTGTCGGAATACATGCTGCAGGTGAAGGCCACCGACGGTGGAAAGCCTTCATTATCATCACAAATTCCGGTGCATGTTATGATTAACATGGCTGATAATGCCCCACCAAGATTTATCTCCACGGATGCAGCTGCAGAAATTTACGAGAATCTGCCAATTGGAACGTTTGTGATTCATATTGAAGCACGAAGTACCTCTTCGCTACAGTTCGAAATAATGGATGGTAACGTCAACGATATGTTCTTCATCAACCCAACGACAGGCGTAATTACAACCAAAGATATCCTGGACTACGAAAGCAACAAATTCTATAATCTCTCGATCCGCGCCACTAATATGGCGTCCGCGTACGCCACGTGCTCCGTAATTATCAACGTTCTGGATCACAACGATAACGTTCCCTATTTCGAGCAGCAGGTCTACAAGGGCGAAGTATCCGAGGCGGCTCCGGTAGGCTCGCTGGTGCTGACATTAAACGAAAACACGTCCACTGCCGGTCAGCTGCTGGCGAACACTTCCCTGCCGCTGGTCATCAAAGCCAAGGATGCGGATTCCGGGCTGAACGCGCTGCTTCACTACGACATCCTCGAGATGTTACCCAAACGATACTTCCACATCGATTCCAGTACCGGAGCGATCAAAACGATTCTGCAGCTGGATCACGAAAAGATTCCGTTTTTCAGTTTTCATGTCAAGGTTAGTATGATGAGATTAGATTTTGAGGTTAGGTTCAATCAAAATTGTTCTTCATTCGCAGGTAACTGATCTCGGTAAACCCCGACTCACATCGGAAACCACTGCGGAAGTGCAAATTTTCGTCAATGACGTTAATGATTGTGCACCGATGTTCAGCCAAAAAGAGTACAACGTAACCCTGCTGCTGCCCACGTATGAAAATGTAGCCGTCATACAGGTCAATGCTACCGACCAGGATAGTTCGGAGAACTCAACTTTGCGCTACGATCTCATCGAGGGCAATCGAGATGGAGTGTTCATGATAGATGCTGGCACCGGAATAATAACCACTCGTGACGTTGAGAGTATCGGTTCGTTCTACAAGCTGGGCGTTCGGGTTTCCGATGGAAAATTCTCAAAGGTTGCGTATGTAAACATCAATGTGGAAACCTCGGAGAACTCGGGACTGATTTTCCAGAAATCGATCTACGAGGGGTCGATACTTGAGAATAGCACAAAAATCTCAACCGTTACGGTGGTTAATGTTTTGGGGTCTAACCTAAATGAACACATCGAGTTCAGTATTCTGAACCCGACAGATATGTTCAAGATCGGGCTGACCTCCGGCGCCATTCAAACGACGGGAAAGAAGTTTGATCGGGAAGTGCGTGATAATTACGAACTAATTGTGGAAGCTCGCTCGCAATTACCGGACAGAGAAAAGCCCCGCGTTGCGCACGTCATCGTAAACGTCACGATTTTAGACATCAATGACAATTGTCCAATGTTTGTCAACCTGCCGTATTATGCAGTGGTTTCGGTGGACGATCCTCGCGGATCGGTTATAACCAAAGTGCACGCTTTGGATTTGGATAGCTACGAGAATGGTGAGGTCCGGTACGAAATGAAACGAGGTCATGGTGAACTGTTCAAGGTGGACCGCAAGACCGGGGAGGTCACACTGAAGCAAACCCTCGAGGGACATAACCACGACTACGAGCTACTGATTTCCGCCTACGACGGAGGAATTACGCCCTGCTCGACAGATGTGACAGTTCATGTAAAGGTACGTCTCAATTTCCCCTATCCCCTTTAGCTAGTTCTAACAAATGACGCATTTTGTTCGATATGGTTGGGTAGAGAACGCGGTTCGTACGAGAGCGGAAGGACAAACCAACTAAATCCCAAAATAATGTCGCTATTTCTCACAACGCCCAAAGCGACTATGCTTTTTCCGGATACGGTACTAATCCCGATAGTGCATCGATTTATTCTATCACACGGGTACCCACCTCTCGGCTGAATATGCTCTATTCATGGGAGAATCCAATCGAAATTGAGCCGATGTAATTTGAACTTGAATAGGATCAGATATAAAGCGCAATGTTTGTGCAGTTAGAAGGCTCTAAAATGATATATCACACCAGTAGTAGTCCAACGGTAGTGGTTCTCGTTTCGAAAACATAACGTTAACGTTGAAACAAGACCCAAATGAATTTTCATCCTCGTACACTTCGGCCACTAGCGGAAACTGTCCTGATCTGGACGTCGCAAAGTCTAACCACTTTTTTTCGATATCAGCTTTTAGTCCGGAGTCCGGAAGGGCCAGCTTGATTGCTAGTCACGAACACACGTCGAAGAGCGTCAAAAAACCGGTCAAATTTTACCGAAATCCAATCTTCCTAGAAGCGTTTCTGGGAACGACACAAACACTATGATTCGTTCCTAGTTTGCTATTTGTACCTACTGACGTTCGTGCCCATGAGGAAACCCTAGTAAATCGAATAAAAATGTAATAAAACCATGCACACACTGGATTATTTTTCACCCGTTCAACGATTTAGTTTCTCCTCCCACTGCTGGTTTTCTCGAATCCAGACATTTTCCATTCACAATCAGATTTGACTGACTGTAGAGTGTATGTGTGTGTGTGCATTTTTGTTTCGGTCCGATGCATCCAGCTTGTTGGAAGTTGATTCGCGAATAAAAAATAGAACGCGCTTCCTGCCTGTACCATCCAGGCTTAGCCGCCGTTGGCCAAACCGCTTTCATTTCCTCAAACCAACAACAGCAGTGCAAACCGTGAATATCTCTTATGCAACCCATTTCCCATGCCTTCTCCGTACGCTCACTGACTCAAACTGACGCACTCATCCCCACAGGTGATTGACAAATCGATGCCAGTGTTCAGCAAGCAGTTCTACTCGGATACGGTTGCGGAAAACATCGAACTACACTCGCCGCTGTCGGTTGCGATTCAGGCGGAAAGCCCACTGGGCCGGAAACTGATCTACAGCATCGTGAAGGGTAACGAGTTGGAGGAGTTCGCCGTCGATTTCAACACAGGTACGTCCACTAATAACCGATAGAAATAGAGAAAAGGCTGCGCCGCAGCCGCAAAGGCGTAGCGCAATGGCTGCTGCCTACGGGCCTTGTGGGACCGCAAAAGCACACCGGTTGGCTCCCGAAGGAAGGATTTTCCTCCGACCGGTGCGCTCTGTGCGGCGCGCGATGCCATTGACTATTTTTTCAATTTTGCAGATCGTTAGATTTTATTTTTCTTATAGCAATTTTCCCTTTAACCGCACATACCAAGCGTGATTAAACTTTTAGTGCTTTTCCAGGAAATGGGTTGATGGTATAATGTTATCATAGTTTTCCTACATTAAAGAGAACGTAAATCTTGTGTACGCTTGTTTCTAGTATTTAAGGAAGCTACTAGCGCTCTGTGCATTTATGGTCTATGGAACATTACAGCAGCTTGGGCAGCTTCGTTTGGGCGGGGAAAGTTTCTCTTGCTCAACAACTATTCATCCGTAAAATACTAACTTCCTAAATAGCCATTCCACAACCGGCTTCCGCTTGGCCCATTTAATGAACATTCCAACACATGAACCATCCAATCCAGCCTCACCGAGACCAGGATCAACTTGCTGTTCAACTGATTGTTTCAATCTTCTGATTGCATAACTTGATTTGCTGATGATGTAGGATATTTTGCGATAATTTATCGATGATTCAAGCGCTATTTAGGTTGAAGTTTTCTTTACAGGAAATTTAATAACAAGCAGAAGTTTAACCTTCACGCGTACCGAATAAAGCAGCTGCGACGCACGAATGATGCAGTTCCTAAGATATTTTTGGCAGAAAACAGTTTAACTCCGAACAACGAACTTGACACAAGCCATTAAATTATACTTGAATTTGGACTAATTTAGGCTGGCAGCTTTACTTCATACTGAACTGGAAATTGTATTTAAAATTGGATTCGAAATCAGACCTAAAATTAGAGTAATTACTGAAAGTTTTTAGGCTAATTTTTTTTTAACTTGCAATGAAATCGGACTTAAAACAGAATTTGAAAATCTTATTTGAAATTGGAATTCGTATAGACTTGGAATTGAACTTAAAACCAAAATTTACAATTGATTTAATATTGAAATCAAATCATCAATCAATTAGACTTAAATTAGACTTGAAATTGAGTTAAAATCGGACATAATTCGCTTTGGACTTGATCTTGACATTGGACATTAAATTGGACTTGAAATTGAACTAATTTGAACCTAAAGTTTTGCTTCAAACCAAACATGAACACAAAATGGAACGCAAAGTTTTATTTGAAATCAGAATTGTCATTTTGCGTCATATTCTATCTCACCTCTTTTCTGTTCCTTTTTTTTCTATTTTCCACACCCACTCCGCTTTTTCTCCTTTCCCGTGCCGTTTTCATACCTTTCGGCTCCTTCCTTCCGTTTTTCTTCTTTTTCTCACGTTCGCTTTTTTTCTACCCCGTGTTTCTTGTTTCATTCCGCTTTACTTCGGTTTCTGTTCCATTTATTCTTATTTTTAGCCATGTTTTTCCTCATGTTTTTCACTCGTTTTTTGTTATTTTTTGTTCCGTTATCCGTCTCTTCTCTATTTGCTTTTTTTCGTCGTTTGCAGGTTTGCTTTTTTCTCTCCTTTCCTTCTCGTCTTTCGCCTTCGTCTATTCCATTTTTCCCCTTTTTGATTTTTCGTCTTTTCTGTCACGTTTATTTTGCTTTATGCTTCCTTTCTTCCTTTTCTCTCCGATTTTTCATTTTTATTTGCGTTTTTCCTCTTTTTTCTTCCATATTACCTCTTTCTCTAGTCCGTTTTTCCTATTTCTCTTTTTTTTCTGCCCCCTTTTCCCATTTTTGTTCCCTTTTTCTCCTTTTATATCCTGTTTGACGTCTTTTCCCCGTTTTCTACGTTTCCTCTATCGGTTTTCTATTTTCAAGCACACTATTCTTCTTTTGCCTTTCGGTTTCTCTTGTTTCTGTTTCGATTTCCCTTTCTTGCCGCGTTTTTCCACTTTTTCTCCCTCTCTCGTTTTTCCTTATTTTGCCCGCTGTTTTCTCTTTCTCTGTGTGCTTTTTTCTCATTCAATTTGGTTTTTTGCGCTCTTTCTGAGCCGTTTTTCTTTTTTTCTTCCGTTTTTCCCAGTTTACAGTCACGTTTAAATCTTTTCCGGTCTCTGCTTTTCGTCTTTTTTCGTTTTTAACATCCCGTTTTTAGTCTTCGTTTGTTCCGTTCATTCCCTTATTATGTCCTGTCTTGCCCCCTTTTCTGCCGCATTTTGCTTTTCTTTTCCATTTTATTCCATTAACCTTCCATTTTCCCCTGTTTTCTTTTTCATCCCTTGTTTTTTATCTATTCTGTCCAGTTTGTTATTTTCTGTCCAGTATGTTCGTTTTCTTTACGGCTTTTTCTTCTTTTTTAGACAATTAATCATTTTAAAAAGATAAATTAACGAGATACTTTGCATCTGAGTTTCTTTTCCGAAATACACCTGGAAAAACCTGAAAAAGCCAGGGAATTTTATTTTCGCTGGACATTTGTTCCATTGTTTTTGCTTTTATATCCCGTTTGACGTCTCTTTCCCCTTTTCATCAATTCCTCTATCAGCTTTCTTTTTTCTCTCATTGCTATTCTCCTTTTCCCTTTTGGTTTCTCTAATTTTCTGTTCCGTGTTGCCTTTTTTCGTTTTCGTCTGTTCCGTCCTCCTCTTATTATGTCCTGGTTTTCCTCCTTTTTTGTCATGTTCTGTTAATCATTTCCGTATTATCCCATTTGTACACTGCTTTCAATATTTATCTTAATTTTTTTATTTTTCTGTCCTATTTTTGCTAACTTATTTTCTCTTTTCTTCGTTCTTTGTTGTCCCGTTTTTACTCCTTTGTCCAGTATGTTCGTTTTCTTTTTGGTTTTTCCTTCTTTTCTCTCATTTTTCTCCCGTTGTTCATCTTTTCCTGTCCGGCCTCTCGTTTTCGCTCTCGTTTTCTTCTATTTTTGAAGAAGTTTCTATATCTTGTTTTCGTGCCCTTCTCTCACGTTTATTCTTCGTTTTTTTTTCATAGAAAATAAGAAAAATCGAAGTAAGAGAGGGATCACGAAATAAGAGAATAAGAGAAAACAAAATAGAAAAGAAGAATAGCAAGAGAGACAGGGAGAGAGAGAGAACTTTTTCTCTATCATCGTGGAAAACGGGAATTTAGGACAGAAAAAGAAGAAAAGAAAATCAAAAAAACGGACTAGATAAAAAGTCGAAAAACGGAAGGTAAAAAGGAAACCCGGAGAGGGAAAGAAACGGGAGAGAACAACAAAATAAACGAGGCAGAAAAGACGGAAAACGAAACATTAAGAAGAGGAAAAATGGAATAGACGAAGAGGAAAAACGAGACAAAAAGAAGATTTAAAGAGTTAGTAAAAACGATACGTGCCAATGAAAAAATGGAGAAAAGAGAAGAGAAAAAACAGAGAACATCAAAGAAAATAACAAAAAAAAAACAGTGAAAACATGAGGAAAAACAAGACTAAAAATAAGAAATAAATTTGACAGGCACCAAAGAAAAACGGAACAATGAAACAGGATTCACAGGACAAAAAAATGAGAGAAAAAAGAAGAAAAATCGTAGGAGAGTGAGAGAGCAAATCCAAGAAAATGGTACAGAAAAGAAGGAAAAACGGAACAAAAATAATAAAGGTATGAGAGAATCTGGTAAAGAATGCCAGTTTTCGTCCGGTTTGAAGTAAAACTTTGAGTTCAATTCAAATTCACGTCCAATTTAGGGTCGAATGTCAAGTTCAATTACATGTCCGATTTTAAGTCCAATTTCAAATTTAATTGATTCCGATTTCAAACAAAATTCAAATTTTGTTTTAAGTTCGATTTCATTAAAGAAAATTAAAGAAAAAAAAATCCATTTAACTCTGCAACCCATTTGATTTGAAATTCTACAAAGACGTTCAAAATAATAGCTGGGAGATTTTTTGACTGTAGTAATTTACAATAATCGATTTGAAAATTGGCCGTTCCGTCTTCGAATAAAGTAAACGTATTGCTTGCTATTGCGCCAACGTTTCGATTGCGTTTCTTCAGGGTGTAAAAGCTAGTAGAATGTTTACTTTATTCAAGACTGAACGGGCAATTTCCCAATTTATTATCAAAATAATAAAACTTTTGGTCTGATTTGATGTCCAATTTCAAATAAAACTTCCAGTCTAAATTACTCTAGATTTAAGTCTGATTTCGAATCAAATTTTAAGTCCAACTTACAATTCAATATATAGTGAAACTAATGAGTAGATTTAATATTGTTTTTAAGCAAGTACCTGAAAACCTTACATCCTTATTTCATTTACATTAGTTATTTTTACAATTTTTACGCAAACACAATACAATTTTTAATAAGCAAATATTCGACACTCAAACCTTCAGAAACACAACAGAAAGGTGATAAACAGATGACTAAATTACGAACAAAAGATGATGAAGAGACGGCGAAAAGGCACTGTCAAGACAATAAAAAGTTGGCGAAAATACGATGAAAGATTACAAAAAGACGGTGAAAGATGATGAAAGACGACTAAAAAACGACGAAAACAACATAAAAATATGTTGAAAAGACATCGAAAAGACGCCAAAATACCGATAGAAAATACAAAAAATTACCAAAAGAGGTTTAAAAGTTGTCCAAAAGACGACAAATTTTGCAGAAAGAAGACGTGACAGAATAGGGACGACAGAACGACGAAAAGACAAAAAATAAACAACATTTTTTTTGTTGTCTTGACAACAGGGCGATGGAAAAATTGAAAAGAATTGACGAAAAGATAACAAAATAGGGTCAAACGTTTGTCATCGTTTGTCAGACGGTGAAAAGGTGTCCATCAATAAAAAAACGACAAAACAGACGATAAAACTGTCTAAAGCAAACGACAAAAAACGATGAACAAGCGACGAAAATATAATGAAAAGATGGCAGAAAGACCATGAAGACATGATGGAGAGATGAGGACGACGAAGACGAAAGAATTCGAAAGGGCATCGAATAAACGACGATAAGATGACGAAAAGACAACGAAAAGATAGCAAAAAGACGAAAAATAGGCCACAAAAAGACAACTAATATACTACGCAAAGATTACAAAAGTAATCTTTTTTAGCTTTGAAATGAATTTAAACCAATTTTTTAATGATAAACAATAGTTTAGAAATCGTCCGATCTGGTCGGTGGAGTAATTAGCGAACGCACTCGACGGCAGATTGAGAATTATGGGTTCATGTCCCACACCTGTCCTGTCAATTATTTTCCACAGTTTGCGTATCGTTTTTCCCAGTTCATTTAATACTCGTTCTTTACAAAAAACGCATTTACTAGCTCACAATGAAATAAAAAATTTCTTAATAGACAATTACAGAAAGGGAGTTTGTTTTGATTTTTATTCCTCTTGGAAATGGCACGGAATGAACCTGCCGCGTCATGTTTTACGCCATTCTACAAGGCCTTTCGACGATCGGAATAAGCTTGGCCGTCTGCTAACCTTCTACTGTAACTTTTTGGGTGATGATGATGGCATCAGAATGTTAGTAAAGTAAAATGCCAAAATTCATAATTTTCAAAATTTTAATATATAAAAAGCTAACTGTGATGAAAAGTACACTACGCTTGTTTATTTTCTGGTTGTTTGACATTATTTATTCGATTTATTCGACTTATGCTCAAATCAGCGTAAATAAACAAATAAATAAATAAGTGATTAATAGACTGTAATCAAAGCTTAACGCAAGAATGAGGATTCCGAAAGAAGTAAAGGAGAATTTCAACTGTACTCAAATTTTATAAGTAACGAACTTATTTATGCTCATGCTTACTAATCACAAGTTTTTATTCAATACTTGTCATCTTCTTCAATATCATGCGACGATGGACAATGCAATAAAGTACAAGGCAATGATCTTCTTCTCTTCTAGAACCGTCCAGTCTATTCTACAACTAATGTACGACTGTAATTATTTATGATAGAAGTAATTTCTATTCGCAGCCTCTGCAATCCTTTCAATCAATTAATCCTGAGTGCCTGTCCTCGACGGCACACGAGAACAACTCCAACCAAAATGTGAACGTCTCATTTGCGAGTAAATGCCCTAAAACCACACCCCGGCGGATACCAATCCATTTCACCGCATTTGCTGACGTGCACCGTTCGGGCAGGACAGGACAGCTCAACCAAGAAGCATTGTTTTTATCTCCTGGAGTGTTTTCCATCGGCAGCTGGAGTGTTAATCAAACACCCCGGACCGAGCTATATTTGCCATGATAGCAAGCACTAAAAGCAATTGGGTCGCTATCTTTTCCCAGCAGCGATAATCGCGCGCGGTCGGTAAATACGTCCGGGAACATTCTTCGCGGGGTCTTGCCGAAACTCTTGGGTTTTATGACAAGAGCACACTCGTTAGCGGAGGAAAAATAAAAAATGAAAAAATGGTGCAAGTGAAAACTTCGTCAGCAGTGCCCAGTACCGGGCGATAAATTTCAGAGAATTACTCAACAGCTAATCGATTACCACATGAAAACCATTCTAGCTCCGTCAGATTCCTTTGCTCACTGTTACAAGTGAGTAGCACCACATTACAAGAGGTGTTAAATTTATAGCAGTTCTGTAATTTCAGTACCTCTACCTGTACCAAGAGTGAGATACTTCACACCTAGATATTTCGTTTCTCTGCACTGCCATAAATAATGGCGATTACGGGAGCTGCACCATTTTTTTCACTTTAAGGATTGTTCAGAGATTACATAATGCAGACGGAGGAGATTGGGATCGGGTGAGGCAATACATGGTTCTGGCAATGTGGAGCTTTGTTACACCAAAGCGCTATGTAACTTAAAAATTTCCCAATTCCGCGTTGTGTAATTTCTGGATAGTCCCTTAGCTGATGAAGTATTTGCACCTGTACCAGAGAAGCCCGCGTGACGGCATAATAGTAGTAGTGCGGTGTTACACGATTTATAGTTCAGTCCCAACGGCAGCGGTAAAAAAGTTGTACTTTCGACAAAAAAAAAGTATACACAACTTCAGCTTGCTAACTGCTGGTGCAGTCGTACATCGCCTATAAGCAGGTTGCACCTCCTGGTTTACAATAACACCGTTTCGGTGGAACACACGTTATGTACTTGACAAGTTTTGGTTTTGTTCTTTAAACTTTTTTTTGTTCAATTTTAGTAGAGGACCCTACTAACTGCAATGCAGCACGACACTCCACTCCACATGTTTTACTAAAGAACAACACTTGATGCTAGGCAATTAAATTATAGCGTTAATGAGTGAGGAAATATAGGAACAGAAGTGGCTGCTTTATGTTAGGAGGAAAGATGTTTTGATCGACCATGGCTACAAAAATAGGTCAAGCTCTAAAAGCACAAAGTTTGCATGACTTTTCCACCGATCAGGGCCTTTAATTATTACCGAATTTCAAACAAAACAGAAAATCTTTTTTCTTAGCATACATTGTTTTTTATGCCTCTGAGTTTCGTATGTACAACTGCACAGTGATTTTCATCATAGTATACAAGTTCAATATATCGTGAAAATAGAACAGGAGAAAGTGATTTTCAAACCCAGAAGGTGATATTCACTTCAAGAAAAAACAATTTTAAATGCAGTAAATGAAAAGAAAAATCCTATGTTCAACAGCTGAACGCAATAGATGCTAAATAACAACATAAATTTTTTTTATTGATTTTCACTGCTCAAACGTGAATATCAGTTTGTTACAATATCACAGGGCGTTGATATTCTATATTCTCGTGCATGAGGTTCATGCTTGCTGTATATAGTTATTATGTACGTTTGATCAAAGCAAGCAGATTTTCAATGCAAGGTAGACTGATAATCCAGAAGTTTGAACGTTATGCTGATGAATATTAACTGCACTGCCACCGATTCAAAAAAATGAAAACTTTTATGTTAACTAACTATCGAAATCGATGACTATTTTCACTGAAATCTGTTTGGAACTTCACTTCCGTTCCACTTTCTAATTACCATGCGTCTCCATAAGTTTAATTTCGAGAATCTATAACGAGAAGAGTTTTGCCTGCAGTTGATGGTTTTTGAAAAGGATAAAACTAGTATTCATAAATGATTAAAACGTAAGCAAAACGTTTACAGGCAGCAAGATAAGAATAAACCGAAAAGATTTAAACACAAAATATTCTGAAATTCTGCTTTAGTGTCAATCAACTGAAATAAGCACTCTAGTACGACTTTAAATCGTCATTTATTTAAGCACAGTTTTTACCCTATTTAATTCCGGATATGTTAAACTATTCTGCCGAGACACATAACAATTTACCCGCTACTATCAATCCCCTTGTTCAGTACCATAATAAAATTTCGGTTCCACTTTCCAAAGCAGAAACATTCACTTGTTCGATTTGTTCACTCCTGCTGCGCCTCGGTTTTCTGTTAGAAATATTACAATGAAACAATAGTCGGTTCCGTGTCTGCAGATAAAACACACACACACAATCAGTCAGTCTATCCACCTAACGATGCTTTTGAAAGAGGCTACAACCGCGCACGGCTTGCGGCACAGCCAAATCACAAAGGGTAAATAATTTCAAACAATCGTGCCTACAATTCCCAACGCGCCTCATTCAGCACAGCATCAGCAGCGTGAAGTTGCTGCGAATAGTCTTGGCACACCGAAAGGTAGAGGAAATATCTCTGCTTCCCAGTTCCCAGATTCCACGACAATGTCTTATTTTCCGGTTTAGTTATAATTTTCAGCAAAACGGAAAATAATAACATTGCGATGAAAAGCAGCAGCCTCGCGGGGTCACACTGCAAGAGGGAAAAGAATATACGGCTGCTTCTGCTGCTGTTACCGGTGAATACACCTTCTGCCTTGTGCTTCAACCCTCCCCATGAGGGCGAACGGACAGGAGAACAAAGCGCAGTTTTCTCCCCCCCTCCCCCGACAGAAGGTTATGCATAGCAAACGCAAACGCCGTTTTCGTTTCAGTGCTTGCGAAATTGTTAGTTCCTTTATTCCCGGTTGCAGCCAGATTTTTTTCCGTTGTTCTTGTTTGTTCTACAGCAGCTAGTATTCTGTGTACGTATTTAATTTTCATTTCATTATATTTTGTTCTTTGATACGCAGAAAAATAAACAAAATTTTCTGCCAGGATCAAATCTGGCATAGTTTCTTCGCGTTGAATGCTGCATGAAACATTCGAGTTTACTTAACGTTTCAGTGGAGACTGACAAAGAAATTTGTCCTCAAAATTGGACCGCGATTTGCAGTGCAATTTTCTACGTGAGTTTTGATTCACTACGCGATAGTGAGAATTAAAACGGTCATCCCATTCTTGGATTCGTAGTAAATTACCCCTCGACCCATGCTTAAAATATGCAAATATTGCTTTGTCATATGACGGCTCCATTTAAATGGGATGGCTCGATCCTGTATGAAAGTATGTAGCTTGAGATTCACCCCGAAGTCGATTACCTCTTTTTCGTTTTCTGCGGAAATTAATTTTGTCTTTCGTCAGGCATTCGGGCTACGTGTTCAGCACACTGTAGCCTGCTGCATTGTATTAAGTTCTCCGTTTCAGCATGTTTGAATAGGTAGGTACATAGTTATTATTTACTTAATTGGTTTTCCGTCCTGATCCATAACCTGATGTATGAAATTTTTCTAATTAACTCGATTGTAGGCAGACTTGTAATAAACACCGCTCGGAGTCAAACGGTGCATACCTACACATGTATGCACCGCAACCGGGTTCTTTAGAAAATTGTCGCAGTTTCATCGATACCTACTGCCACGCCACCAGAGAAAGCAGGCACCCGGGCGCCGTGCTATAATTTCGTGTCGCACTTCATTGCTACATGTTTTCGTTTTTCGTTATTCGCACCAAATAGAAGATGTTTGCACGGACGTGCGGTTTCACGTTCGTTTCTGACGCGAGTTGAAAAAATGTATCTAAACCGCGTGCGTGTTAGTTATGATCGGAGCAAAAGCTTTGAGCACGGGTACCGGTGCGGTGCGTGCATTTACAAGTCTGCAATCCCTTGCCCTAGCCCTAGCCCTAGCCCTAGCCCTAGCCCTAGCCCTAGCCCTAGCCCTAGCCCTAGCCCTAGCCCTAGCCCTAGCCCTAGCCCTAGCCCTAGCCCTAGCCCTAGCCCTAGCAATTTGTAGGCTCCCGCTTTTCAATTTCTTGGACGTCGTGTACTTGCCGCCAGATCTCGCATCATCTGGTCTAACCATCTCGGTGCGCTCCTGTTCGTCTTGTTTCTACTAAATTTAAAGCAAACATTATTCCAATATTCTTGGAACATGCCCCGCCCACCGAACCCGTTCAGCTTCAGCTATCTTTTTAATATTGGGTTTGCCGTTCATAGTTCTGCAAGTTCCTGGTTCTTACTCCGCGTTGGTATTCCATTCTCCTGTACGCCGCCGAATGTCTTTCTCAGCACTCGCAAGATCTTGCTATAGCATTATTTACATTTTGTGCCCGTAGAATACTCTAACGAGCGTCTTAGCCTCGTCATTGTCCATCGTAACCAGTGAACCAAGGTAAACAACTTCGTTCACTAACTCGACCTCAACAATGTCGATCGTTACACTACTACCTAAGCGGTGTCGATTGACCTCGTTTCAGTCGGCCGGGCCATACTTTGTTCTCTCCTTCTTGCTTTTGTCTACTGCCACAGATGTTCGGTTGTCATCGTCATCGGTGCATAACGCCCGCCTAATAGCGCTATGTTAAAAGGCAGACCTATGAGACTATGCGAGAATCGAATGAACTAGGCAATCCACCCGAAATCCGCAAACAGCACTGTCTACCGTCCATCATTGTTTTGATCAGTCTCATTAGCCGCTGGGGACCACAGCTTCAGCAGCAGAGTAGAATTTTCCACAGCTCTTACGGTCGATGGGATCATATGCAGCTTTAAAGTCGACGAGCAACCCAAGCAACACAGCCTGTTATAGAATAGTATAACATTACATACATCAGAACTTCTCTATTACCAGAAAAGCGCAAAAAATTGAAGTCTAATGAAACAACAATTGAAAGAAGTATGTATCAGGTTAAAACGTTATTATAGCATAAACTACAACGGTTTTTTCCAGTAGTTTAAATTTAGTAATGGAGACATAATAAAAACTTCGTGTAGACATGTTGACAAAAACAAACTTTATTCATTTGATATGAGCTGTCCAATAAATTCATGTTATCACAAAACATCTCAAAACCTTAATAATAACGACGCATGTTTTCAAAGTACGTTTATAGTACGTTTAAACGACTACTTTCCATGAAGATTATTTTCCAACTTGTTTTGTGTGTTACTTGGGAAGTGGTACGTAGGAATACTATATTCACGGCCATTTTTGAGAATCTGCCGCACCATATACATTTGTCTGCCGTTTATTGCCCTACAAAGAAATTGGTTTGATAAATTGCCATTGGTTCGTTCACAATAGATGAGAGTCGGCGGAGTGCTTTACAAGCATTGAGGGCTTATTGAAAACGGCGATCGCAAAAAGGTCCAGTTCCAGTTCCAAAAAAAAACAAAGAGAGTTTTTCAATCGTGCAAAAAAATATGCATTTTAAGCATTGTTATTTAAAGTTTAAACGTGAAAACCAAATCTATTCTTGCTCTTCTTATATACGTAATTGTTTTTCATGTAAAAACCTACAAAACGAAAGACAAAATCGAAGGGAAATTTTTTTTGCCGATATTGGCAAATACCATTATTTGAATTTCCTTTCCTGTATCGTGTTTGAAGCGTTAATACTCTGTACACTCATTTTTCGAGTTCATTTCATAAAAAAAAATTTTGCTTATATCCCACAAATTAAGTTTTTGCCCCCCGATTTTTCAAACCAATTTCAAAGAGGGGGGGCTTCAAAAATTTTAAAAATATTTTGTAATGGCCTTATTGCAAAAATTCCGGTCGATTAGGTTTACAACTCCAAAGTTCGGAGTTCCACTATTAAGGCTATTTTACTTTTACTGATATTATATTTAAAATTTCATCAAATTTGAACTAAAAATTGCACTTCAAACTGGACCTGAATTGGAAATTGCAATTGGATTTTGAGTCGAACCTAAATCGTAATTAAATTAAACTAGATGTTGAGCTCAAATTTGGCTTGAAATTGAAAGCAGACTTGAAATAAGAATTTAATTTGTCTTGAAATTGGACTGGACATCGGATAAAAATTGGATTTGAAATTAGATTATAAATCGGAACTGAAATTGGAATTGAATTTGACTTGGACTTGGCTTTAAAATATGGAATTAAATTATGCTTGAAATTGGACAACAAGTGAACTTCAAATTGTACTTAAAATTGGGCTTGACATTGCACTTCGAATTAGTCTTGGTATTGAACTTCAAATGAAATTGGAGACAAATCAGGTTCGGAAATGAACTTAAATTGGCTTATTGGACATAAAATCGTACCGAAATTGGACTCGAAGTTAAAATTAAAATTGGACTCAAAGCAGAATCTATTTTAACGCAATCAATTTTCCTATCGCTACTTATTCAATACCTGGCAATTGAATAGATAACGCCGTGCTTCCCGATTGCATATTAAAAAATTATTTTATTATCCATTAAATTTATTATAGAAGGTGCCCAGCTAACACCAACTCGTATATCAATGTACGAAAACTATCGTAAATATCTCCTAACAAACTCGAAATCATAACTAAAGCTGGATAAAGTGGGATCAAGTTGATTTTTTGTCGTATATAATGATAATGACTGACATACATACGATTTTCAGCACAAAATCGTAGAGTAATACGGAGCGACTCGCGCTTAATCGGATATTATCGTATATAACTACTTATATAGTCGTAACGCTCAAAATTATTCGTCATCACGTATATCGCCTCCAAAATAGTACGGATATGCCAATTTTGCGCATGAAATACGATTTATTTAGCATGTATATCTGTACGTAATGCTGATTTTTACCTTTTTTATACATATGAAAATGCTAGCTGGGTGGGGCACGTGCCCCAGTGTACCACAGCCATGTTGTGTTTTAAAAATTATAGCTATCTCTTTTAATAAATTGAAATAGCTTTGTGGGAAAAATTCCACTTTATTCAAATAGTGTAGGGCAGAAGACTTATTTCTCGTTTCTTAAGCTGCAGTTTGAACACATATCATGAATTATGTTGAGATTCTGTTTTTTTTCGATACAAGTTTTTCATACCCATTTATTTGTAAATAATTACTGAATATTTGAATGCATTTCGCGATTAATAAAACGCTTTTAAATTTGAATTATAGGCTCGCTAATTGATGAACTTGCGACAATAATTTTAAGCCTATCGGTTCTATTTTCTGCATTCTATTTACAACAGGTAATCTCATATGATACAAAACAACAGCAACAACAACAACTTATATAAGGTACACCGGGGCAAGTGGGTCCTAAAAAATGCATAGTTTGGGTTTATTCCACTGTGTTTTCTATACCTATGATTATTTTAAAATTCTTTCAGCACAGAAACTCTTCAGTGGTATCACTTCGAAGGATTAATTACGAAAAAGGCCTATCAATTTACATGAAATGAATCTGAGGAGAATTTTCAAAATTATGGCGATAGGTCCCACTTGCCCCATTTACCGGGGCAAGTGGGACCTATATTCAAATTTGATTTAAAAGCATAAAATAATAGTAAAAAGTTAATATACAACAATGTTAAAGCATTGCAAGAAGCAATCAAAAACAATATTTGTACGAAGGGTTCATACAAAAATAGCGTAATAAAATCAGATCACAACGGGCGACTTTATAATTTATATAAAGCACAAATCGTGAGCAATTACGCTATAAAGCATTATTGTAATGAAATGTATTGAATATGTCGTTGTATCCAATTTTTGCGAGACGTAATTTAGGATTAACCAAGCTCGAAAATGCGATTATGATCTGTTTGTTCTACCATGCCCAATTCGGTAGAGCTACTCGTAAGAGATAGTTACGCTATAATAACCACAACACTTTATTGTTTCAATTCCAGTTGCAGATTTGCTTAATTATATCAAATTTGACTTTCCAAATTCAATTAACATCGTTTAGGTGAAACCAAAATGTGACCAAACTGTTTGATCCCTCACAAGCTGTGCATATGGGCTACTTTTTTGGGGCCCCTCGGTTTAGTCCTTTTCGGTTTTATTTTAAAGCTTTACTGGTATAAATATTATGTAATAGAACTGAAAATGTTCGACAGTTCATCTAAAAAATGTATTAAGACAGGAAGTTTTGTGCTGAAACACTTTATTTATAATAGGTCCCACTTGCCCCGGGTGCTTTGAAGTGCCGACCTTATTTCGACCCATTTTTTTAATGCCGTTTGTCAAATTTAACAACTAGTTTTCGGGTGCAAGTTGTTAATACACTTATTATGTTTACCTACTGTCAGAAAAACATGTACTTTTACGTAAAACCTGTGGCCAAAATATCATTTATAGAAAGGTGCGTCAAACTTACAACGCAAATTGAAAATAACGCTCAAATTTAAAGTCCAATTTTGATGTTTGGAATGCCTGTTATAAATAATCTATAATTTTAATACATGCGTTTAAGTTGTATATTTCATTTCTAGAAAGGTTCGGTTGGAGAAAATGAGGTTGAAGGGAGTAATGAGCTCCGTTCCCACTTACCCCGTATTCCCACTTGCCCCGGGGTACCTTACCAATCTCTCGATTAACGCGGTGCTAGACGTGCGCCCATTATAATTTTTAGTTGCTTAATAAACAATGAAGCTGTTTTTTGACACATTGTTTGGACCTATCAAAGTTTACCACCTACCAAAATCAGCTAAATCTATTCGAAGAAACCCGAGATATTGCGATGAGCAGACAGCACGTCCAAAGGCATTTTTTTAAGGATTTTATACTATTTTCTGTTGGTTTTCTTTGGGCTTGAGAAATTAATCAATGGGTTCTATGACATTTTATTTTTACTTAAGAGTTTCGATTTAATTTATTATAATTATTTGAATATCCATTGCTATTGTATGATGACAAAGCGACACAATTATTCAATTGATTTGATATCATATAACGTATAAAAAATACTTCCGTTTAGCTATCGTGCTATCGCACTCACTACCTGTGCTGCTTCCGCTATTCATCCTCTTATTTGGTGTGTCATTCGTAAAACTGTCGTCTCATAACTGTGTATCTATCTTCTTCTATTTTTCCTTCACGCAACAATTCACCTCCGAAAAACAATCACCGGTGACTGTGATATTCCAACCGATTACAGCGCCGGACAGTACCAACGGGCCATGTGAGTATTTCCCGTCGATCCAGAAACCGCCCCTAACGTGTTTTGATGTGGTGTGACAATTTTTTTTTGTTTTTGCTTCTGTTTTATTCATTTTTTTGTTCCATTGATGTTTTGTTACAGGAACAAAGTTCCTGTGTGCCTTTTTCTGCACGTAACATGCCGTGTAATATCACAACGTTCCGTACCTGTATCGTACGTCCAGATGCAATGCACGAACATGTTTGTCATCTCCACTCATGCGATGTCCTTACTACGCTGTACTGTACTATGTTTGTTATTATTATCAGTCACCACTTTTTGGTCACTTGTGTGTTTGTTCTACTGAATATTTCATTCCACATATTATGTTAACCTTCCCATATGTCATCTGTGTATAGTTGTTTCCTCTGTTTCCTGACGGTTCCTGTTCCCCTGCTGCCTAGTTCCTTCCTTTCGCTGTTGCTGACCGCTACCTTTCTAATTAGCATGCACAAAACACATCCAGCTTTTCCGCGGCGCATTTTGCCACAGGGAAAGTGCGATGCAGCTGATGAAAAGCACGTATACAAGCTTTTATAAAGTTTTGTTTTTATAATACTCTGCACCGAGTTAATAGACAGATCTAACCCCGCTAGAAAAAAAAGTTGAAGCGAAACATTTAAAGTTCATCCGTTATTGCATTGAAATGAATGTGTTTGCAGATGTCTGTATGGCGCGAGTGTGCTTGTGTATTCATGTTTACTCGGTAGAAAGTTTATTTTTCAGTTGAAAAATGGAAATAACTTGAAACAAAATCTGCATGTGTTTGAACATAAATCATGGCTTTTCCCGCCTCGCCTCCTGATTGCTTGCAGAAAAAAAAGAACTACGTTCAACGCGAAAACTTTCAGCTAAACCTGATGGCTCACCACCGCTCTCATACGCGTATGAGCTACATTGAGTATTTGTATGAAACTCACAGAGTGAATAGAATTGAAAGAACTATCCTGAAGCTGCACAGCACGGTTGATATTAAATACAGTCCTCGTACTCTATGGTGCAAAATGCTAACAGCAGCGATTGCTCGACGACGCTTTGTCGGATGGTTAACGGCAATTTTTCCCAGTTGGAGGAGAAACTTATTTTTAGCGACTAAACTGGGATGACCGGGTGCGGTTGTCCAATCCGAATTAAATGGTATCGAATAATCGATGATTGGTGTGAAAGTTAAAGCATTTTTTTGTTTTTTATAGTAGTTCAGTAATCATAATTCACAGAGTATTAGTTTAAAATCGCTAAAGATGGGAAAAATTTCAATCGTTGCTTCGAATAAATCTCCGAATTATTTAAATAACTTCACGAATCACAACTTTAGCGTTCCAAACCACAAACCACATTTGTACGGCAATCGCTTCAACGAATAACATTTTCCATTTCCGGAACGAATTCCGATCGTGTTCCTTCGCTATATGCAAAGCACTGTGTTGTAAGTCAATCCGGAAAAGGAAACAATGCTCTTACATAGTTGCCCCAAGACACTATGAAACGGTGTAACACTTCCCTGTTTTGAGATGACACGACGATGTCGTATCGATAGCCCTGCAGGCAGTCATCGGTGCCGTTGTCAGCAGCGCGATGCAATTAATTTTAACATGGCTTCAAACTGATGGAGCAATTTCTCGTTGCGCTTTTATGCTTCACTGATCGAATAGTGACGGAACGGAAGAGGTGGGTATGTTCGAAGTCAGCTGGACCATAACAAGCCACCACCTACCGGGAGGCAGAAGAAGATTACATAGCTATGTTGTCAGTACAGTTTTACTGCGCGAAGCTTGACATACCGATAGCTACTCTAACCATCTTTTATAGGGTAATATGCTATTAGGTAAACATTTACATCGACACCTCGCTCTAGAGAGAAGGTGCCTTGTAAGTACTGGCTAAATTGGTATTATCGATTTTGCGTAAAACGTTTTTAAGCTGATAATTTCAGTAATCAGTCAGTGATAGTCGTTAATAGTAAAATAAAATAGAAGTTTAGGGATTAAATTATCCTTCATGACCGTTGGTCAATCAATTCAAATGCTACTTATCCGAGTTCATAATTGCGTTTTGATAAAGAATCACCACAAAATCGTGTCCATTCCGTGCACGGCGTACAAATATTCCCATTTTACTACATACTTCACGCACTCCGTCAAGCAAACCTCTGTCCGAATGTCCGTGCGCACATTAGTTTCAATATTTACATTTTCCCATCGATTACAACCAAGTGCTAACTTGAATTTCCAATCACGAACGCGCAATCAAGTATAGCAGAAAATTATTCTATTTCAATTTCCGGCCAGTTTTACTCAGTGTCCGCCGCCGTCCGGTCGGTCAGCGAAACAGGCGCATTAATCCGCCGGACAATCGGAACTCGGTTCAACTGGCGCTGTTTTGGGATTTTCGGATCGTCATTACCGAATCCACTTCCGAACTTCCGAACTGACGCACACGGTCGCTGGACTGATGTTAAAATTGTACTACAAAGGCTAGGCTTTCCATTCAAAAATTTCGCTAAATTTACCGACTTTACCCGGGTGGCATACTACCTACTACTATTCAATGGCACACTACTCGAACTGAGCGGCAAACCGCTACTGCTGCTGCTGCTGCTGCTGCCGCGCACTATTCCGGCCTGTTGAACATATAATTACGAAACGTGATTTTGGTTTCATTTCGGGTAGCGTGAAAGGAAAATCAGACCGGCACCTAATGGCAGCATGCAACGGCGATGATATTATCTAGCTTTAGTTTGATTTATTCATGAATCGAGCATGAACCAAGCCGCGTCCTGGCGTTCAAAATAGCTCGATACTCTTTATGATACACAACACACGAACAGACAAAACAGAAGGAGCTTTGAATACAATACATTATGCACGAAAATGTGCCTGCCTTGCGTTTGCGTTAAATTTGCTCTCGTTGGTAATTAAAATGGTTTCAATTATTATGAATTGATCATTCTTAAATAAATCAATTGATGCACTTCACAAGCATGCTCCCCCTCTAGCAGCTTAGAGCCGGGTTGGCGGTTCAGAATTACTGGTCGCCAATTTGTTGAGCATCTCGACCCGCATAAATCGGTTTCAAGCCGACTCGAACCATCTAGCACGTTGGTTCTCTTTTTTTTCTGGTACCGTCGGGGTTCTTGAAGAAGACAGATTTTTCAGCACAGCCGTCTGGCATCCTTGCGATGTGGCCGGCCAACCGTAGTCTTCCGACTTTCGCAAGATATCCTATGGGAATCTTCTCGATTCAACTCGCGGTTCATACGCCTCACACATGCATCGTCAGATTTGGGTGGCGACGTATACTGTATGATTGAAGCATTTTACGGAGGAAAACATAAGCCCGACTTCCAGATTGAATGCGTCGTTGAATCTTCTTACTTATATTATTGTCGGTGGTGACCAGAGATGTCAAATATATGCGCTAATCAACCACTTTCAGTTCTGCGCCGTCCAGAGTCACTTTCAGTGGGAAGCGAAAGTTGGTTTCTCTGGCGCCTATTCCTATCATATATTTGATTTTCGTTGCATTGGATTGTAACCAAAGCCTCCTAACCTCCGTCTTTAGTCTAACGTAGATTTCAACAGCCATCCCAAAGTTTCTAGTAGTAATATTAAGGTCGTCTGCGAAGGCTAGGAGCTCGCTGCTTTTACCGAAAAAAGTACTTCCCGTTTCAAAACCCGCTAGCCTAATCGAACCTCCAACAACGATGTTAAATACTATATAGGAAACACCACTTTCTTGCCTTAACCGTTTGTGTGATTGGAAAGGGCTTGAAAGTGCGACCAAATCACGCTCGAAGCATATATCTCGCCCCAGCAGCGTAGCTTTGATCAACCGCATCAGTTTGTCCGGAAAACTATTCTCATGCATTGTTTTCAATAGCCTTGGAATTCACAAAAATATGATGCGTAGGCATGTTTTATTTTCGACATTTCTGAAGGATTTGTCAGAGTGTGAAAACTTGATCCGTAGTAGCACGGAGCCCTATAAAGCCCGTCTGTTAGTGCGCTGTGAAATCCCTCTCTTGCTATTGGGGATTGACGGGACAACAAGTTCTGGGAGAGCTCGTTGTAGGCGGTGTTGATCAGCGTAATGCCGCGGTTATTACAGTAATCGAGTCGATCATGCTTTTTGTAGATGCGACCAACCACACTTTCCATCCATTATCCAGTGAAGTGTCATTACTAGTAGTGGTTTACTATATATGTAGAGTTTTGCCAGCAGTCCGACAACTCTATTAGTTTTCAGTTGACCATTTTCTCGCTAGAACACTTTGAGAGCGGGCGCCACAACAATTTTGCTAAAGAAATGACATTTCTATATCTTTCGAGTGCAGAGCTGTAGAGCATTTTCCTTGGAAATTCTTTAAAAAAAAGTTTTCCATATTTAGCGTATGTTGGCTGCGTTTTACAAGAGTATATGGGTCTAGGCGATTATTAAAAAACTTAAAACACATGTTTTTGTAGAAGATTGCAAATCTCTTGGACGATTCCTCACAAAGTTATCGCTTATCTAAGCTTTATTTTTCCTTAACTTCACGAGCCAAAAGCGATAACTTTGTAAGGAAAGGTCCTAGAGATTTTCAATCTTCTGCAAAAACGTGTATTTTGAGTCCTCCAATAATCGCCTAGAACCATATATTCCTGTAAAATGCAACCAATATAAGCTAAGTATGAAAAACTTATTTTTAAAGAATTTACAAGGAAAATGCTCTATAGCTCTGCACTCGATGATAATAGAAATACCATTTCTTTAGAAAAGTTGTTTACCTATATATTTGCTATAACTTTGCCGAAGAAACTATCTGTCTATCTACTAACACAAAAAAATGGACGTGTATCGAGTTTTTGGCGAACGCGAAACACATAAAACGTATGATAGCCGTACTCTCATTTGGGTGGTTGGGGACAAGCGAAACCTATACAAGTTTATAGTACTCGACTTAAGCTTTAAGATGAAGCACTGATTTCATAAATCCGCTCGCTCCATTTTACCCCATAGACTCGTGAAGCTACGGAAATTTAAAGCTTGAATATATGATAACTTAGAAAGTCCCAGAGATTTGCGGTCTTCTGCAAAAACGTGTTTTTTGAAAGCTTCGATAATTGCCTAGAACATCGTATTCTTGTCAAATGCCACTAACAAAAGCTAAGAATGAAAAACTAATATTTAAAGAAATTTCAAAGAATATGCCCTGTAGTTCAGCACTCGATAAAGATAGAAATTTTATTTCTTTAGCAAAGTTGCTTGTTTTTACAATATTTACAACTTTGCTGAAGAAACAATGTCTATATTTCCTAACACAAAAAAGTTATTATTTTCATTATAGTAAGCAATGACTAACTTTTGACAGTTTTAGATAAAGGGAGATATTCATACGAACAAAAGCGCTGAAGACCATAAATGATAAAATGAAAGCAAAAGACATTAGGAAAAAAGTTCCGCTTTTCGCCCTTTTGGACCACTTTGCGCTGTTTTTGGGCACTCCCAGGTTAACTTCCGTTCCGCCTCCTTTTGCAATGTCGCTACTGAGATGCTCATTGAAGCACTGCTTCCACCTGTCTATCACTTCACGCAACCAGATTTCCGTCCATGTTCCTAAACCTATTAGGCTTCGGGGTGCATTCTTTCCGAGATTGGTTCACCTTCTCATAGAAGTTACATGTGTCTGTCCTTTTAGCGCTTTTTTCTCCTAAGGACCGTGGTCAATTCATTCCGTGGTTGTCGATGCTTGACTAAATTCTTCCTCGTGAAAATGCTTAGATAGTTTTTCCAATCTCTTTTTTCTTCTCCATCGTTTGCTGGCTTTCTACGACAAACCAGTCATTTTCTGCACTCGAGACTTTTTCACCTACCACGCCTGTTGCGAGTTCGTTGACGGCCGAGCGTACCCGCGTAATTCTTAATAGCTTCTGGGCCGATTTAATGCCGAATGAATAACCGAAGAACGGCTTTGTTGCGAGATACCATCGATAGTTAGTTTGCACCTCATAGGCAGCGCATGTTAATGATGATCGAGAAAAACCGAGATTTCTCCACATATTCTTGTCTTTGTGTTGTCTCCTGCAGTACCACGATGCTGAACTTTCTCACTGTTCAACCCTGTCACCAACCACGATCGGTAGTCCCTGGTACTATGCATCCATTCCATGTCCTGTCCATGAGTCGAACTTCCTAGATTGTTTGTAGTAAGGTAGGTTTATGTAGGTTACTTTACTAGGACCACGTTATTGAGTCTCGTGATAGGGCTGCCATATTAGTTTTAGTACCGAGACAACACGTTTCTTATTCAGTTGCCCGCTTTGAATGAGACGCTGTTGTGAGCCGCTCTTAACCTGAAGTGCAGGCGCTTACTAAGAGGAGTAGTGAGCGAACTACTCTTCTGCCGAGTATTTCAGCTGCCGAGTGTTTCGAGGGTGCACCATTTCTGCGCTGCTCGCTCCCGGTTTCTTCTCTTGTCATTTTTGGACTTCTTATGCACCTTTTCTTATTTTGGCATTTCTCATCTGTGCTTCCACTAGCATGACCTGGCTCGAAAAATCGCCTCTTGGTCTTTCCGATTAAGTTTTCAGCCTTTCTGCTTAATTCTGATGTGGACATGTGACTTGTCTTTTATGAACTCATAGTGCTCTTCCTAACATCCATTATAGTTGCTCTCGTGCGTGATTCTGCATATGGGGATGTAAGCCCTACCGATTTTTCAGAAGATAGTGATAGAAGAACTGAATGTTGGTAGCACACTTACGATATTTTTAATTTGTTTTGTCGACTGTAGAATTTAATATTCTCGTTTTAATTGGCTGTCAGTCTATTGATAGTAGAACAGATTTTGTAATCTTTCCAACGTTTCAACTGTATATTTCCCTGAAGAAGACTGAAATACTATCAAAAGACTGACAGCCAATTAAAACGAGGATATTTCTAATTACAGTGACTCAGATTAGTCACTTAACAGTTTGCTCAACTGTATTATAACAAGTGTGTTAGTCGGGTTCCGGAAACTGCTGCCGTCAGCAAGCCACCTACCCAAAAATAATAATATGCTTGCTCAGCAGACCGAGCTTCGTCCGACTGCCACCTATTTGCATTGACGGGACACACACTTGCTGAGCAGTGCTTCTATTTATACCAAAATATGGGAAAATGGCTTGATAAATGATTTACTTCTAAATAGGAACAGTTGCTTTGGCGTGGCATCCAAAGATATGGGAAAAATGCAAAGCTATCAATGGAAAATACTCTAAATTAAATAAAGTTTTTCATTCTAATGCAAAAAACGTGTGTATAAAAAATCCGGTTTTATACTTGTACTCCTGGTAGATGGTATTTACTTCAACTAGAAGTACTTCAATTTTGTGTTTTTAATTATGCTGAACGCAATGCTGCGAATCGAGCGAGAAGCAAACACTTCCTGGTATCAGGCAAGCGAGTATAAGAAGTATAGCACTCAACGCTTACGACACCGACGCAGTCATACGACAAACAACCGCCGTTACTGTGGGCAGATATTCTACTACCTACATACTCGCAAAAGGCACAGCCACGTAGCGTTTTTTTTTTGCGTAACCCACTCTCGAAGCAAGCAACTCGTGAGCAGTCAGCTGCCCGTTACCCCTAGCGAATTTGGCATTATTTTTTCTTTTCTTCTTCATGTTACACCTTCGATTCTATACGCGGGTGGGAGTGCGAGCCCTTCCGAATGATCGGTACAAGCTGCTCGAACTGCAATGACGAGCGAGAGGGATGCCCGTGGCTAAAAACTAAAAGCTAAAAACATCAGAAAAATGGTTGCCAATGGTTGCTCCTTTGGGTTGTTTATAACATTGCAATAAGCACCCATTTAAAAAACGGTAATTTTTATGATTTGCTGTTTTCGAATCAGATACTGAGGAAGGTGTGCAAGTTGGTAGTAAGTTGCATTACTTGTCTGGCAGTAAACAGTAAAATTAAAAGTTACATCCGAAATATCATCTTTGGAAAGAACCATTACATTTACAGACAAAAGAAATTCTATCTTTCGGCATTATGTCAAAATATAGACTTCAATCGGTCATTAAACATTCTTTCAGTTTAAATTTAACAATGGAACACAGTTTCGCCCATCGGTGCCTTTTTCGAGCTACAGTTAACCTTAAAAATTACAGTTTTAAATAATTGGTATTTATGGCAATGTTATAAACAACCCAGAAGAGCAGCCATGGGCAACCCTTGCTTATGTGAGATGGTAAATGGCATTACAAATGAAAAACTCTACTTTAATCAAATTTGCCGTCGATAACTATACATTTTTCTCAGCTCTTTGGCAATTTGTGTATGTCATACCAAAACAACTGTTCCTCTTTAGCAGCAAACCATTTATCAAGTCATTTGTCCACATTTTCATAAGAATTGAAGTATGGTTCAGCAAGTGCGTGTCCCATTAATACATGTAGGTGGTAGTCGAACGGAGCTCAGTCTGGTGAGCCACATGTGAACCATTCCCAACCAAATGATTTAATCGTTTTTTGACCAGTATTGCAGTGTGCGATCGAGCATTATCGTGCAACAAAATCACTTTGTGTTGTCTATTTTGGTATTCGGATCGTTTTTCATGCAAAGCCCGGTCCAAATTGAGATGACTTCTTAACAGCAACACAATTTGGCTACAGCGACTTATTTATAACCAGAATTAGTTGCATAATCAGTTGCCATAACAACTTTTTAATAAATGTGTTAGTAGGATTGAGTCACATTCAATTGATCTGCGAGTCCATACGAGCTTGCAATTGACTGATGTCTTCGTGTTTTTTCGGAGGTTTTCCACGCTCTTCGTCACGCACGCCATGTAAAAATCACCATTTTTAAATTTTTTGAACCACTAAAAGCTCTGTGATTTTCCAACAATATGTTCACCATAAACAGCGACAAACATTTAGTGCGTTTCTGCAGCACTCAACAGAAAATCGACATTGACTGCAAATCGTACTTTCCCTGCACAGAAGTCGCCATGTTCGAAGCTGTGTTGCAGAGTAAAACTTCCTTTTCTTTTAAATTGAAATCTTTTGCTAGATATCGAAACAGGGCAATGCTGCCAATAATACATTGTGTTGAGGATTAGTTTTTTGACACTTAGAGCCATCTATCGGAAAATTCCGGGGTCATAGTTATATAGCTGTATAAAAATATTCGCTTTGAACATCAGTGAAATGGAAAATTTCCATTGTTAGACGTCGTTATGCCTAGTGAAAATAAAACAATAAGTTCATCAACTTCGAACCGCAATTCTCGCCTGATTTTTGAATAGGTCCTAAATGCAAATGAGAAATTATATTTCTGTCTCCTCTCTTACGCTTAATACGGTTGCATAAAAGCATTTTACTGCCATTTTTAATCGCAATTTTTCTTAACGATTAACTATTTAGTTTAATACACCGGCAACTATTTCGTGAGAAAAAATGCAACCAACTGTATTTGCAGCGTCGTGATGACGTAAGAGAGAAGGCACGAAGAGAATCTCTTATTTCCAGTTCAATTCTCTCTTATTTGCAGTTCAATTCAAGCAGACCTACTCAAAAATTAGGCCAGAATTGATCTATTTCTAATAGTTGAGTACCGGTAATGAAATAGCTTGATGCTCAGGCATACCACCCAATGCCAACCGCACAGTAGTCGCGTTCCCTGCTTCTTCCAGAATTGGTCAGTCATGCTTCGCGGTTATAATTTTTTCATCATAGGACTATCATCAAGGGATCCTAAAGCCTTAGACCGTTTAACGATCCGAACAGAAAGCAGTTTGGTCACCTAACTTAGGTGTCAAAACAGATAAATCATCATCATCATCGACAGGAAGGTCGATTATCACAATAGACCAAAATGCTGGTCGCAGTGGTCCTAACAATATTGTTGACTTTCGCCATCGCTTTCTGAAGTATTTCATCGGTTGGTAGTTTGCTAGATTGTAACTTAGCTGAACTTTACTTCACACTACAAATTACTCGTTCCCATGCTCCGCTCATATGGGGTGAAATCGGTGGTATGAAAGTTCATAATTGATTTTATCCTAATTCTCATAAACACATTAGTCTGTTGAATATTTTTAAATTTCACAATCTCACACTCGTGCGTTGCAGCCATCAAGACTCCTTTTTGACGTGCAACATGGAAGCACGGTGCAGAGAAACTGGTCTTTGGGTAATTCCTCGTAAAACGTTAATTGTTTTATGTAGCATATAAAACTCAACGAAGTTTGCATTTTTTCTTATCAGATTTAATTGGTACTGCACTATTTATATAAAATCATAATTATAATCATAATTAAATATAAAAAAAGTCAACAAAACTCGTGTTTTGCGCTTTCGTTGTTTAGATGTTCACTTATAAGTGAAGTGAATAGCATTTTCAAACCATCATTCTTCGTGTGATTGAGTGACTCAGCTGGAAATTATAATTCAAGTTAGTGGAATTGTCATACTATTCCCCATTGTCTTATACACTGACAGCTGTCTCTGAGAATCCCATGCTATCCTGCAAAAAAGGAGAAAATAGTTAGTCAAATTTGTTTCCAAGGCGTGGAAAATGTCTCGCATTTAATCAAAATTGTTGTGATGCTTTAATCCACCAAACACCCGTTCATTTTTTCTGGTTACTAAAAATACTCACTGCACCACGCATGACTAGCACGAATGAGTTCATCACGCGGAAAGTGCTAAATTCGTTCGAATGGGTGTAAAATGTTGCATAATTAGCGTAACTGTAATTGCAGTTCACTCCGGCCGATAACGGACATTTAGGCTCATCGCAATTTACGCTCTAAAAATCCATCATTTCATTTCTGTAGATTGGTTTTAGCGCATCGCAATTTATCTCCCGCTTCAACCGCCATTGCATGCCGCCAGTGGGCGTTACCGTGCGGTTCGAATGGACCGAACCGCCGCGCCGGTGCATTTCTGTGTAACTAATTTGCATGTAACCTTATTGTGATAATCATACAACCATTGCTGCGATACATTGTTAAGCTTTTGTTGACTGCAGTATACAAAGTGAAACATATATAAATTGCGTTCCGTTGCTAACCATTGTTGTTACACCTCCAATAAAATAAAATGCATAAAATCAGCACTAAACAATCAAACGAGTTCCACCTGCCGGAGCTTTAAATTGTTTAAAGCCATCAATTATTAATTCTTACACATTTCCGTTATTTTTCTTTCCCCCTTCCGAACCATTTCCGAACTGCTTACCGGACCGAACACCTGTTACCCTCAACATAAAACATCATTATTATCAACAACGCCCACCGTCGCCGTCATCGCCGTCGTTCACACCCGATCACAGGTGCGATCTATGTGGTGGACGAGCTGGACTACGAGCAGAAGCAAAGTTATGAACTTTTAATTAGAGCTACGGACAGCGTTTCCGGTGTATCGGCCGAGGTGCCGGTTTCGGTGCTGGTGCAAGACGTCAACGATTGCCCGCCGGAGATCGAGCAGGATAGTTACAACATCAGCGTGTCCGAGCGGGCCCAGTTCGGAACGGCCATACTGAAGGTGCAGGCCAAGGATAACGACACCGGTAAGTTTTTGTTTCCTTCAACAAATTTACGACATATTTTGCTCATCCTTGCTGTAGACATAATGAGACAGAGCTTTTAATGTTTGATTCGAATTGACTGTACGTAAAAAATCCGGCGTCTCCATCAAACCGTTTTACGATGGAGACGCACTGTCTTTGGTCATGTTCTGGAAGTTCAACAAAATTGTAATTAAGATAAAGCTACTTATCGGAACTGAGCAAGTTGCTGTCGTTGGTATTAGCTCTATAAAGTCATGCTGAAACAATTGCTGCAACAAAATAATCCGCTTTTGCGAAGCACCGAATGAAATACACTGACTGACCAATCCCATCAACCCCCGCCTGCCCTCATTACAGGACCGGACATCGTAAATTGTGTGTAATTTTTGTACTGCAGCGACAATCGGCGAAAGCAGCACGACACGACGTGATGTTGTGTACAACAGTTCCGCAAAACAACACCATTCAGCAAAAGCAGTAAAAAGTACACGAGTAATCATCCGACAACTTTTGTCAATCACCATTTTTACTGACCGTTGCCAAAATGATAGAAATGGGATGGACGAGCGAATGCTCTTCTATAAAATTTTATTGCATTTTAGTGCGCTTTCAGTTTACTTACGCCCACTAACCGCTAGGAGAAGTCACGGTATAGTTGCCATGCTTGTTGTTCGAAACTATCCAAACAAGACATGAAGCGGCGTCAACTGTGTGACTATGTGACAATAATGCACAAATCGTCGTCGCCTGAAAACTTTTCCTGATCCAGAAAAGCATAGTCCAGCAACCGTCAGAGCGGCGAAATACTCTAACTGTCTATAAAATGCACACACACCCACGTACCCAAGAGAGCCAGATTGCTAAGGTGGAGGTCTATTATCAGCAATTAGTGGCGATTTTAACTTTTCCATTATTTTGTTTTGCTCGTTCCGTGTGCCAGAGGCAGAGATGCTGCACAGCTCGCAGCTCGCAGCTCGTTTCTTCCGGGAAAGTAGTCGAAAGATTACGTTCAGCTGTCAGGATGCGCACCATGTGTTGCTGCAATCCACCTTCGACGATGCATCTTTCCGGTAGACAGATTGGACAGGTATCCGGAAAACGTATTATCCCTATAATCGAACGAAGCGTCTTCGAGCAGTAATTAGTTTCTTTATTGATTGGGGATTGATAATTCTGACAAACTGAGAAATGAGTTCGTAATTGGTTTGTTCAACAGAATATGGATCTTGTACCGACTTTCTTAAGAAGCTGATAGATTTACATTAGCAAAGAGTTTCTTAAAAAAATAATGTTTAAAGTTTTTTGAGCACAGAAAAACATTATTCTTTGAATAAACACAACTTTTGTGAAACTTAGAGAAAAATAAAGTACGTGCTTGCTTCCTCGAGCTTATTCAAAAACTGGCTTCCGAAAAAGTCGCTACTTCGTGGACTATACAATGAATGTGTTTCTGAAGCCGTTATCGCAGTAACAAAACTCGGAAGCAACCATAAACAACTAATCTCTGCATCGCACGAAAATACTCTAACCCCCCACGTGACCCATTTCAGCTAGCACAAAACATTGTAGGAGGAGCATAATAGAGTGGTTATCTGTGCGATTCAGCCCTTCAGCTCGTTTTGTCAAGCACAAATAAATCAAAACATTTCAATTGAAACTTGTTTACCGAAAACGGCGGAAAAGGAGAAAAGCACAAACACTCGGATGCTTGCTTTTCACTGCTCCGCTCCGCATAACTGCAGTGGAAGTTGTTTGCGGACTGATTGCAGCAGCATCAACTGCTTGTTTTGGAAGCTCGTGTTAAGCTGATAAATTAGTTTCTTTCCCATTTTTGTCTACACAGTCTGTCATGTTGAATGAAATTCAAGTTAGGACCAAATTATTTTCAATCGAAAACTTAGCGAAATCTCTGTTTCTTACAAATCCTTATTTGACAGGATCTTAATCAACATTTTATACCCTTTCTTGTAGGAATCAATCAGGTGATAACGTACGCCTTGCAAACTGACTCGAAAAATACCTCGGAATACTTCCACATGGATCCCACGGACGGTGTGATTTACTTGAAGAAATCTCTGGACCACGAAACGCTTAGCCATCATCATTTCACGGTAATCGCCAGCGACAAAGGCGTTCCAAGTCTTAGCTCAACGGCTCACGTGTGGGTTTCCGTGATGGATATGAACGATAATCCTCCGAAGTTTGAGCAACCATCGTACACCTGTGTCCTGTCGGAGCATGCCACACGCGGTCAGTTCGTGACCGTGGTTTCCGCATCCGATCCGGACTACATCGATCACGATCGCCTCACGTACACCATTGCGCAAGGTAATGAACTGCAGACCTACGACATCAACCCGGTGAGCGGAATAATCACTCTGGTCAATATGCAAAATTTTGCCGAAAAGCATACCACCATCCTGAACGTTTCGGTCACCGATGGTGTGTACACCAGCTTCACGCGGGTCAAAATATCAATCCTTCCGGCTAATCTACACAATCCCACCTTCGAGCATCTTTTCTACGACGTGAAGGTAAACGAGAATCAACTGGCAGGACGATTGGTGACCACGGTAAGTGCAGAGCCTACATTTTCTTCCCACGTCAATAGAGCAGCAAAACATTGATACTAATATTTAATTCATGCATGCTCAACAAAACCAGAACTGTTGATTTTGCTGACACCTATCACAACAAGGCACTTCAGCGGAGCAAAGACTTACCTCCTGAGGCCAACATAAATTCAAATAGCGTAGAATCAGTCTAATTGAAATTTCCACCTTTTTTGTCCTTGTCGGAGTCAGGCCGCGGCTTACACTGATATAGCATTGCTAGGTTTAGGTTTCGTAAACGCCGTAGCCGCCGCCGGGAGGAGAGAACATTATTTTTTTACACACTCTCAAACACGCCATTTGCACCCGTCATTGCTATGCGAACTAACCAGGAAATTACCCTCGGAATCGGAAACCGAACAGCGCCGGTAGCACCTGCAACGTTCCGCCCCGATCCTGGTGCTGCAGCAGGTATCTTTCTGCTCTGTAGGCGAACACTTCCGTGTGCATTGAGGTTAAGCGTATGCAAAACCCATTTCATCTGCTCCGGTCCCCCGCGCGGTACGAAACGGCGCAGGCAGTCTTTTGTACGCTCCGGAATAATAGAGCAGTTCCTCCCGCCGCGGCTCGCTGCCTTGCAATCGGCGTCCTTGCTGGTGGCGCCAATCAACGCACCCGCATGCTTATAATTAAATTTTATAGCGGGAAATAAATTAGTCCTGACAGCGCGATTTCCCATACCCATGCCCAAGCAAGCGGCGTGCCACGGCCGTTTAGCCGACACTTGAATGGCGTTGAAATAAAAATCTTAATTGTAAAAACCAGATACAATCGTTAAGTGCCTACCTCCCCGTGTGTATTCTCAATTGATTCTGTGAGCATCTCAGAATCTCGGTTATTCAGCGTGTATGAATAATTTAATTGAAAATTTTGATTGAAATTTAACTGCACTGTTTTATAGCGCGAATTGATTTCTGTGCAAAATAAGATTATGTACAGTTATCTACTGGACGCCCCCCGGCTTGGTTTCTTTTGTGTAACAATTCAATTTTATGATTATTTTCGATATTTATCGGAGGAAAAAAATGTGAGAAGGCAGTACAATTAATAATAATAATTCAATAGTTGTTCACAATTACCAACGGCCAGCAGTTTGATAGCGCGAAATTATTATATTGTTGTTGTTGATAGTGGAGAATGATCACTATTTGTTAGCACTTTTACCTAGTATGCTCAAAGTCGTTAAAGTTTGAGTGTTTCGAAAACGAACCAAAAGATGGTGGGAGGGGTCATTTGGAAGTTCGAATGTCACTTTTTTTTTTCATTCATACTAATGGCACCCTACTATATATCATGTTTTCAGTCCAGTTCCGGAAAGTTATCTGGAGTCTAACAACGACTACCTCCTCCTAACAAAACCCTTCAACTGTAGTCAGTCTTCAAATTCTATGCCCACAGATTATATGTGAAATAAAGGGTGTCCACGATAAAATTGCAGCACAAAAAATTAATTCGCAAAATTCGAGTTTTTATCCAATTGCTATCAAACTTTCAGGGCATTATATGAAACAATTAAACTTATTTTTAACGTCTTTATTTTATTAAATTTCGCCTCTATACCCGAAGGCTCGTACTTTGACCAAAACCCCACCCATGAGATTTTGCGCAACCTCAAAATCGACATATTTTGCATATTTACCAATACTTTCTTCATTTCATCAACTGTTTTGACTACTTTAGGATGTTTCTGAAGATTCTGCTTCATAATAACCCAGTATTTCTCGATTGGCCGCAGCACCTATGTATAATCTTTCGGCACGAAATCAACATTATGTGCCTTATACCACTCTAGGACGTCCTTTGCGTAATAGCATAAAGCCAAATCCTACCAGAAGATAGGTAGGACAGTAGTGAGACTTCAAAAGAAGCAGAAGTCACTTTTGGAGACACTCTTTCAAATACACCGGTTAATTCATGGTATCTTTGTTCACGAAATGCGTACTCCGCTGTCCGCATGAACAAATTGCTTGCCAAATCAAGAATTTCTTTCCAAACTTCGACATCTTCTGTTTTCGGAGGTTCTCTGGAACATCAAACTTATCATTGGCAGTGAAATACTGGTTCTCCAGAATCTGGTTGTAGTCCGCTTTCACGTTGGTCTCGTCGTCCATAACCCATTTTCGATGTACTCGCACAGAGTTTTTACGCGAACGAGCTGTTCTTTCCACGCCATTTTTCAGATCCTTGCACACCTGATGAAAAGACTCACACAGTGTAAACCATGCACTTTGAACTTTCTCCATGCAAAATTTCAGTTAATTCTGTCCAACGGTACAAAATTATAGCAATTTGAGAGTTTTGCAATTTTAACGTGGACACCATTTATGCTCTGTTCTACTTGAAAACACCTCTGAGCAGCAACTTCCGCGCTACGAACGATCGTGAGCAGTACCTTCCGCTCGAGTACTGCAAGATACCGAATTAATCCGCCTAGCGGTGTGACTTAGTCTTTCTACCGCAGCAATAATCCTCCGTGAGCAGCTTCCCCCTCAAGGCCAATGATAAATTGCATGAGAGTACTCACTGCGTCTTGAATCGGCCCAAGAGTGCCCAAGATATGCACACAAAATTCCTCACTCGATCCAAGTTGCATTGTTTGCATTGGTTGTATTGTATCTGCCATAGCTGGTCTCCGTCGACTGTATCTTATGCTGCTTTGAAATCAATGAAGATGTTGTATTTGTACAACGGTTTATTTCCAACTTCTGGCAAAATGTGCCGGTTGGTAGAAATTTTGTTGGTCGTAGCGCTAGTTCTCATAGAGTCCGCTTAGAAATTACCTTCGAATCTTTGGGTTGTCGGTGACAACCTGTAGTAGCAAGTTCCGTAATCTATTATCTCTATTTATTGATTTTTTGTCTGGCTAGTGCCTGAATTTGGGGGAAAAGTTATTAAGCCGTAAAAATACTTTCTTTTTGGACAGAAATAATATTGAAAACTAACAGCTAACAGTCGAATTAATTTAAAACAGTAAAATTGAAATGGTCAGGACTTTTTTTATTAAGCGCCTTTCAAACAGGTCAGGATAATTATTCTAAATATATGCGATGAACACTAAATTAAAAACAAAAATTGTTAAATACTCAGCACATAGCAAGAAACGGAGATAGCATAGCATAAACAGCTACACAAATTCGTAGTTGGTGCCAGCTACAATGCTTTGCTCAAAAGAACGAGTATCTTGTGTTTGTTACCAGCAACGCGAAACTTGGGATTCTATTTCATGCTTTTGCAGCTCTGTCCTTGTAGCTGTTGGGGTTGAGAAAGGAATATTAGTCCAACTCAACGGTACTCAAGAGAACCGCGGAACACTGATCGCATGACCTCATAAATGTTATGGAAGTTAGGATATGCTAATATATAAGGGAAATGCATTTGAAAATGGGTTGAAAATAATTTTTATTAATTTGTTTATCCTTTTTTTAAGCACTGATACATAGTATGAAGATTTCACAGATAAATTGTTCGATGGTTTTTGAATTAATATTTGATTTCATGTAGCGTTTTGATATTACTGTCGATCATTTTATGCTATAATGCGTTGATAATTCAATGTCTCAAAGCTTAGAGCACAGACTAACAGACGTAACACTGAAGCCTCATTCCATCGCCAATAAAAACGATTATTTCAAATGTTCGCTTAAGCCAAGACTCAGACAACAGTCGATGCGCGAGAATGCCACTCACTTGCGCTGGCGCTGTTGTCAGATAATAAACAAGTAAATTTATAGCATAGCTAAATTTATAGCAAGCTGTTTTGCGTATCGCGAAGACTGCACCAGGTGATGCTAGTATTTTTTTCATGTTTTAGGAGTGTCATTGAAACGATGTTTTGTTAGAAGAATTTGTTCGAAGTGTTATGTCTGTTAGTCTGTGCTTAGAGTATTGTTTCTTAAGAATTACAAGCAATTAAACAAGCTAGACAAATTATGATTTAGTTGATTTTAGTGGCAAATGAAATCGACGTTATGCCACGATAGTTGCAGCAGTCAATCCGATCATCTCTTAGGTAGCTGGGAGCTGTGACAAACTCCTTCTATTCACTCCCTTCCGGTAGCGTCTTCTCCTCACATATGATGGAAAATATCCGGTTCAGTATCGTTACTAGTGTTTTTCTGTTGTTATTGCCATCAGCTTTCAGCAACCTGATTTCCGTTTAACCTCTTGGAGAGCAGGCACTGGAACCAAAGCTGCCAGATCTACTACTTTTCCATAGTTCTAGGGATTTAAGAATTTTCTACGGACCTACGGATCAAGCGCTCATATTTACGGATTTTTATAAACTTTACGGATTTTCATAAACTTTACAATAATAGTGAAACTCAAATTTTCTCTCTTTGAGTATTAAGGTAAAATATGTATATTTTTATTTTTTCGCACATTTTGACATTTCCCATTATGGATCAGTGGAAGCCTGCTGGGCCCATAACCTGAAAGAGCAGAGAAACACGCGCAGTGATAGAAAGTACGTCCGTACAGTTTAACTTTGGTTTTAGTGATGGCGTTTTGGTCATCGGATTACTAGTAAACTGGTTTATTTACTGTCTAAGCCAACGTTTCAAGGATTTATTTTCTCTTCATCAGGGTAACTACGAAAATACAGTTTACATTTACATTGAGTTATAAAATCAATTTTTTACACACAAAACTTACAAACATATTAAACTAATTCTTGTCAAGTTTGTTGGGGTGGGGTTTTTCTGCTATTAGTCGAACTACACTATAAAAAACAGTACATTTTATTATAAACTACTAGGTTGGTCTAACTTTGAAAATTCAAATTTGAATACCGGCGAGCAATAACTTACACAGTCATTCCTGTACAGAACACAGTACGGTTATGACTTTCAGGGAGCGTCAAAATGGAGAGTACTATTTCAATCTGATTTTGAGAGTGTGTATCATTGCACTATGGGCCAGAAATTAAAATTTCAGGACAAAAATATTTACGATTAAACAGCATGTCTCAGCTCAATGTGGTCTTCGGCAACTTTTTGAATAAAAAATTGATGCATATTTTGAAGGGGTCGTCCAATATTTAAGCTTTACTTAAACAACAATTTAGGTAATAACTTTTTGAGTAAACTTTTTTTACCTTTTTGGTTTCAAAATATTAAAGATAAACAAATTTGAAGTAATTTTTGTGAAGATATTAAACTTCTACCTTTTACCCATTTTCAGCAATAGACCTTGTTTATAAACGACCCCTCAAATCACATTTCTTCTTGTAACATGTTTATTTCAACAGACAGCTCAATGTGATGTTCTAGAAAATATTTTGCACATAAAAGAGAAATATTTTTGCTGAAGACTGTTTAGCTTTATGTGCATTAATTAATAAGATATAACTGATTTTAGGTTAAAAACCGTCTGATGAAAAATCCGAATATCTTAGCCATCTGCAAGTATCTGCAATTAGTTTTCATACCAATTTGTAGGGAATTATTAAAGCTATCTGCCCAAATGTGTATTTCAGAGAATACCTGGGAATACCATGGCTGGGAATACGTGGGAATAGTGCGGATTTTTTTACATACATTTTATAACTTAATAAATATGTGTCCTAGCGTCAAACAGTCTTCACAGAAAATATGTATTTTAATATACTAAATAACTTTGTAGAACATTTGTAAGCAATAAAATGATCGTGTGCAAAGTTATTGAGTGTAATTGATTTTTAAATGCTCTTTTTTAACACATCATTATATTTCGTAACCGGTAAGAGATAGATAGTTACTTTATTCAGCAAAGTTGCTTATTTTAGTAATTTCTGCAACTTTTGGAGAAAAAAAAACTTTTTTTTAAATTATTTAAGAAAACAAAAGTTTGTATCACCCTAATAGGTGAATTCATGGTCACCCTAATAGTGCACGAAGATGCGCTATATTTTATTATTTTACTTCTCCGAAGACACCACCCTTGAAAAAATACAAATTTTTCATCAAACGGGTTTTAGCCTAAAATCAGTTATATCTTATTAATTAATGCATATAAAGCTAAACAGTCTTCAGCAAAAATATTCCTCTTTTATGTGCAAAATATTTTTTAGAACATCACATTGAGCTGTCTGTTGAAATAAACATGTTACAAGAAGAAATGTGATTTGAGGGTCGTTTATAAACAAAGGTCTATTGCTGAAAATGGGTAAAAGGTAGAAGTTTGATATCTTCAGAAAAAATACTTGAAATTGGTTTATCTTTTATATTCTGAAACCAAAAAGGTGAAAAAAAATTTACTCAAAAAGTTATTAGTTAAATTGTTGGTAAAGTAACACGTAAATATTGGAAGACCCCTTCAAAATATGCATCATTTTTTCATTCAAAAAGTTGCCGAAGACTACATTGAGCTGAGATACGCCGTTAAACCGCAAATATATTTGTCCCGAAATTTCAATTTCTGGCCCATAGTGCATTGTGTGAGAGACCGCAACATACCAGAATAAGCTATGCTCAGGTTGTTTGTGTCTGTTCTGTAGTTGATTGCGGTTCTGTCACAAGCAATATGGCACATTTCAAGCACTTGTAACGCTTGAATTCTGTCGTCGGAGCCTAATATTTTTGTACTGGTTCAATCAAACTTGTGTTGTTCCTCGATCGTGCAGTACAATCTCTTGCTTTAGGGGATAGACGACGTAACAAAATCTGGGAAAATACTTTGTAGGCGGCGTTGACCAGCGTAATGCCGTAGTAATTACAACAATCTATCTGATCGCCCGTTTGGAAGAGATGGGATAAACCACACCTTCCATCCACTCCTTCGGTAGTTTTTCCACCTTCCAAATCCTTGAAACTATCCAGTGAAGTACTGTTGCTAGCGGTTCTTGGCTATTGTTGTAGAGTTCTTCCAGGCGTTGGCCTTTTTCGGCGGCTCTATTATTCTTCAACTGACCGGTTTTTTTTCCATGTGTGGACTCATTACTGCGACCAGTATAGTTGATCTACTGTAATATCGCCCGGGTGTTTGCTGTATGACCTGCACTGCATTTCTTTTTGCTATAATCGCTATTGAGTGAGCGATATGCTTATTGTAAATTGTATGCGTGCTTGCGTGTATTGGGGTTTACCCTTCCTTCAAAGCTTGATCTACTTTACCCACTTATTCCTCGCTCCCAGCACTATCCCATATTATAGCCGTCCCTGGCGAGGACTCATTCGTACCTCTGACCAGTACACTTAACTATAGGAGGGACATTTGCACTGTCAAGAGGCTTCAGAGGGTAAATATAGAATTCAGCACGAAGGAAGGGTAAATGGAGAGGCCTGAGAATAAACCCATGCTAAAGTCACTTGACATCGAGTGGCTTTATTCTACTAAGAATCGAACCCACGACCACTCGCTTGTCAAAGCAGACTCGGTAACCTTGCGGCTACGGAGCCCCCCGGTTTCTGACTGACCGATTTTTTTTTCGTGTTGCGGACTTACCACCGCGACCATTATTTTGATCTATTGTGGTGTGTCCTCTTTTAATTTATGCCATGTCGTATCAGTGAGCTATTAAAGTTTGATGAGCCACCTCAACTGACCGGTTTCTCGCCGGATCTTTTCGAGTTCGAGAGCCGGCACATTGTTGCCGTTTGAGGTATTCCTAGGTAAACTACCGTTGTGTTTCCTTCGGTTATATCGCCGTTTTGAGATGCTCACCGAAGAAGTCGAAGTCGACCACCTCGCGCTTCTTTGTGATCAAGTTTCTCTCCTCGTCCCTACACATATCGGGCTTCGGTAGAAATCTCATTAGCCCGGAATAGCTGTTCCAGCTCTTCACGATTTCTGTCCTCCTTCTGATGCTTTTCCTTCCTCAGGATCGTGGTCAACCCATTCCGCGCTCTTTTTTTCTTCTCCAACGTTTATTGACATTTCCTGTCAAACCAATCATTTTGGGTGCTCGAGGTTACCTCACCTAGCACCTGTCCTATCCGAGCCTATCCTGCTGCATCCGTCTTCGAGAGTCGAAGCACCTAGCGCCACAGAGGAAGGTAGAGCTTTATCCAGTTCGCGCGCGTCATTCTCGGCACCTCGTAGGTTGTCTAATTGCCGGATGTTTAATCGAGAAGGATCGGTTTATCACGAGGCATAAACCGTCGATAGTTTTGACCACACATGTACTGCTACTAGGTCAGAGTCTATATCCGCACCCCGTAGGGAGCGTACATTGGTGATATTCGAGAAAACCGGCTATCGATGAGAATATGGTCGATTTGGTTCAAGGTGTGTTGGTCAGGAGATATCCAGGTGGCTTTGTGACTATCTTTGTGCGGAAAGAAAGTGCTTTTGATCACCAGGCCTTGTGAAACTGAAAAGTTGATGCATCGCTGGCCGTTATCTTTCGTGTCGGTGTGCAGGTTATGGGCCCGATCACTGGACGTTCATACTTCCGGTGACGTTATTGATGTCCCGTGGTGAGGATCTGTCGCATTTTGCCTCCAGCTACGCAGTAAACGCTTCCTTCTCGTCGTCGGGTCTATCTTCGTGTGGACAATGCATATTTATGATGGTGTAGGTGAAGAATCAACTATTTATCCTAAATATTCACACCCTCTCGTGGATCGTTTTCCAGTCACGCTCATCACTACGAAGCCCGTTCCCAGCTCCACCGCTCTGGGAAAATTGGGTTTCGCCACCATGGATCCTCCACTCCATTATAACTGATCGAGCAGCACCCTGTCGCTAACCAAGAAATTTAGCGATGTGCAGTTCCAGGTACCAAGCATCCATTTCATCCCTTCTTTCGTCGTCTTTATCCATGCCGAATGTTCCGAACCGAATTTCCGGGCTTGTTCGTAGTGTATTAGATTTATGAAGTTTGCCTTACCAGGGCCACGCTACCGGGTCTCGTAATGGTACTGCCACTTTACAGTGCTGAGACGACACAGTACCTCCTTCCCTGTCACTGTACCTCCTTCTGGGGTTGGTTACCCGATATCCGCTAAGGTTGCTCGTATTCTGGGTAGTACCACGAGGAGGTAAGAATAGGATTTGCTGGATAGGAGGCTACTAGAAAGTACTCTATTACCCAAGTAGCACACTTTAGGTCCATTTAGTTAAAGCAACCGAATTACGACTGAAATTAGTCATATTTCGGTTACCACAACTACTTTGTAACAACCGTGCTAGTAGGGTAGGTCTGTATGGGGTATGGGGACTCTATGGGATGCACATCCACTCAGTGTCTGGACCTAATCCAGGCATCATATTTTAAAATTGAACAGCTGCCCAATCAAACAAACATCTTTTAGTTGAATTTTTTGTTCATCCATACAGACAGCAATAATTACTTTAGTTACTTCTTGTTCGTTTTCCATTCCCAGGTCAAAGCCGAAGACGCAGATTTCGGAGAGTATGGCCGCATCTCGTACAGCATCATATCGGACGAAATTCAGGAGTACTTTTCCATCGACAAGGAAAAGGGTGAGATTGTGACGAAGAAAAAACTAGACCGAGAGGCGAGAAAGCTGTTCGAGGTGCCCGTCATGGCAGTCGATGCCGGCGGGCGAGCGGGCTTTACGACGGTTCGCGTCAAGATTGGTGACGAAAACGATAACGCACCGGAGTTCCTGTACCGCGAGTACAAAGCGCTCATTCAGGGAAACCTGACGGTGAACACGACATTCTTCCGGGTGAAAGCAATCGACAACGACGATAATCAGAATGCGGTCATCAAGTATTCCGTTTTTGATTCCCAGAATAGTGGAGTTAAGGATTTGTTCGGAATTGATGAGAATACTGGTGGAATCTACCTGAAGAAAAGCGCTTTGCAATGGGGTACATATAAGCTAATTTTGCCTAAGAACTACATGTACTGATTAATATTTTTATCCACAGAAAATCAACTCTTCCAGTTCTTCATTCGCGCAAACGATGGAGGTGCACCTTCGCTGTACAGTGATGTACCAATCGACATCTACATCATGAGTTCCGCTGATAATCCACCGGTATTTGAGAAGAAAGAAAAATTGCTCTTCCTCTCAGAAAGCTCCCTTCCGGGAACGGTTATCACTAGGCTTAAACTTTCCGGAAACATCACAGCCAAATATCGGATTCTCACCGATGAAGTAGAGGAGCCTCAGTTTTCCATTAATAATTCCGGCGAGCTTCGACTAGCGAAAACCTTAGACAGAGAAACAAAGGACGTCCATCTAATAGCGATTCTCGCTGAAACTGACCCCAGTCCGCCGCTGACGGCAGTAACGGAGGTCGTTTTGCATGTGCAGGATGAAAACGATAACACACCAATGTTCGAAAGCAATCCATACTCTTTTATCCTCGCAGAAAACATCGAAAAAGGAAGTTCAATCATGAAATTAACAGCCCGCGATGCAGATAGTGGCTCTAATGGAGATATTCGATATTCACTTTCGCCGGATGTTGGGGAGATTGTTAACATCTTCGATATTGATGCGTACACTGGGTGGATCACAACCCTCGTTCCGTTGGACAAAGAAAAGCGCGAAGACTATAAGTTCCAAGTAATCGCTACAGATAATGGTCAACCAAAACATTCCACACGCACAACGGTGATTATTCGCTTGAAAGACTACAACGATTGTCCTCCGACGTTCAAAGAAGCACAATACAAAGCCAGCGTGAGCGAAGACGCACTTCCCGGTACCGTTGTACTCCAGATTGCCACCAAAGATAACGACGTTGATATAAAAACACCAATCGAATACTACATCATTGCCGGTGATCCACTATCACAGTTCCAAATCAAAAACACCGGCGAAGTTTTCGTTGTCAAATCTCTGGACCGCGAAAGCATCTCCCATTACGAACTCGGTGTCATAGTAACCGATGGAAAGTACACTTCCACAACCAACATCTTCATCACGGTACTAGACGCCAACGACAATCCTCCTTACTGCTTGAAATACCGCTATCGCGAGCAGTTAAGTGAAGGGCTTCACCCAGGCTCTATGGTTCTGCAGATCCAAGCCAACGACATCGATGAGCCGGCCAACAGTCGACTTCGGTTCTACCTTACGGGTAATGGTGCCGAAGATTTCAACCTGGACAAAGATTCCGGTCAGCTGAAAACGGCCCGACAGCTAGATCGGGAGACACAATCCAAGTTCCACCTGACGGCTCACGTACAAGATCGCGATCATCCCGGCTGGGAGTGTTCTTCGCAGATCGAAATCACTATCACCGACCTGAATGATAACCCGCCGGATTTCTCCATGAATCCGTACAGTGTAACTCTTCCGGAAGATGCCGAAGTGGGTACGCTGGTCACGAAGATTCACGCCACAGATGCCGACATTGGCATTAATCGTAAGATCAAGTATTCCTTTATCGATTCCTATCGAGATCACTTCCGAATTGCGCCCGACAGTGGTATCGTAACTCTCGCTAAGCCCCTGGATCGAGAGGTGAAAGCAATCTACAATCTGACGGTTCGTGCTACGGATCAGGGAACTCCAACACTATCGAACTCAGCCTTCCTAATAGTCAACGTTCAGGATATCAACGACAATCCTCCCGAGTTTACTTCAAAACATTATTTCGCATCCGTTCCGGAAATCAACTCCGTTGGTTCCGAGATTCTCAAAGTACTGGCAACCTCCAAGGATACCGGCATCAACGCCGAAATCTTCTATTCGATCATCGGAGGTAATGAACATCGTAAGTTCGCAATGAACAACAAAACGGGAATTCTTTCGTTAGCCGATACTCTGGATTACGAACGAGCTAAGGACTACTTCCTGACAATCCAAGCCGTCGACGGAGGAACTCCTCCGCTGAGTAACCTCGCAACGGTCAATATCTCCGTTACAGACAGCAACGACAACCCACCCCAGTTCACGCAGAATTCCTACACGGCCCGAATTCGAGAAGACGCCCAGAAGGGCGACAAGATCCTTCAGGTTCGCGCGAATGATATGGATTCCGAGGAGAACGGACGAGTTAGCTACAAGATTGAACGTGGCGATCGAATGGGTCAGTTCACCATTGAAGAAGACACCGGATATATCTCCGTGGCGGGAACACTGGATAGGGAGTCGATTTCCAACTACGTTCTCGATGTTCAGGCACGGGACAATGGAATCCCGACCCTGACCGCTTACGTTTTAGTGAACGTCGAAATTTCGGACGCCAACGATAATCCACCGATGTTTACCCTGTCGAACTACACGGCGGTTGTCCAGGAAGATAAACAAATTGGCTATACGTTGCTTAAATTTGAGGTTACGGATGCGGATGCGGCTCCCAACGCAGCTCCCTATACATTTGATTTTCGAACTGGCAACGAAGGAGGAGCGTTCCGTATCGAACAGGATGGCATACTGCGGACTGCCTCGCGATTCAATAGTAAGCTCAAGGATTCGTACCAACTACAAATCCGTGTGTTTGACAATGGAACGCCACCTCTCTACTCGGACACTTGGGTTTCAGTGAAGGTTATAGAAGAGTCGCAGTATCCGCCGGTGATTACTCCATTGGACATTTCAATAAACTCCTTCCTGGACGAGTACCCAGGAGGTGTAATCGGTAAGGTATTCGCTACCGACCAAGATCAGTATGACACACTATCTTTCGGATTGGCTCCCACGGCGGGGGTGCTGTATTCTCCAACCAATCTATTTAACATATCACGCAACGATGGAGTTCTGCACGCTTTCCCCCGCTTGGATGTTGGCGATTATCGAGTGAATGTTACCGTAACGGATGGGAAGTTTTCCTCCTACACCATTGTCAAAGTGGCGGTAGAGTTGGTAACCGACGAAATGCTGGCCAATTCAATCGTGATACGCTTCACGAAAGTAAGTCCGGAATCATTCATACTGAGTCACCGCAAAGGTTTTATCCGTTCCGTGAGAAACTCCATGGGATGTAAAATCAAGGACATTGTCATTATTTCCGTGCAGAAATCATCCGACGATATTAACTTCATCCACCATCATCGCCTTACACGGGAATCCGGTCTTCAAAATGTAACCGAAAATCTAGCTAACCCACGGTTCCGTCGAGGAACAATACACGATCTAGATGTCCTCTTCACTGTGCGTAAAGGACAGTCAGGGTTCTATTCATCATATGAAATCCGTAAAGCAATCGAAGATAATCTGGAAGAAATTGAAGATGCCACAAAACTGCAAATCGATGAAGTCGTTAAATCAAAGTGTCTACCGAACTTCTGCATCCATGGCGAATGCGAAGACAAGTTGGTTCTGGATGCGAAGATCGTCAACCCCATCTCGACGGATGTGACCAGTTTTGTTTCGGCACAACATACCCATAAAATGGAGTGTGCCTGCAAGGAGGGTTACGGAGGCGACAAATGTCAGCATGCGGTAAACGAGTGTTCAAAATCCCCATGTCCAAACTACAAAAACTGCGTGCCGGATTCGTCGGACCAGGGCTACCACTGCACCTGTCCGGAGGGATTTGCCGGGCCGAAGTGCGATCGCGACATCAGTAAGTGCAACGATGAGACTTGCTATACTCCGCGGAATCCGGTGTCGTTCAGTGGCAAAAGTTACGCCCACTATCGAATCGAGAAGGAGATCGCTAAGAAAAACCTAGAAGATCAGCTAATGTTGAGTTTACGGATTCGAACCGTGCAACCGACTGGCAATATTATGTATTCCGCCGGTAAAGTGGATTACAATATTCTGGAGATAGTAAATGGAGTTATTCAGTACCGGTTCGATTTAGGTTCGGGAGAAGGAATGGTCAGTGTTACGAGTATTTTCGTGTCTGATGGCTTGTGGCACGAGGTTCGGCTGGAGCGTGAAGGTAACAGTGCTCGCGTCATCGTGGACAACAAGCACGTAGCGAGCGGGAATGCTCCTGGCGTCAATGGAGTTCTGAACCTACAATCGGATGACATCTATTTCGGGGCTGAAGTGAAACAACATCCTACCGTGCTTGGCTTCGAAGATATTCAACGCGGTTACATGGGATGCATGGATGATATCAAGCTATCCAAGATTCCTGTTCCACTTCATATGAACGGAGCCAGTTCAGTAGCGAGTTTGCGACGCTTTGCCAATGTTGAATTCAGCTGCGATGCTTCGTCGATCCTGGTTCCGTTAGGAGTTTGTGGAACACAACCCTGTTGGAACGGAGGAACTTGTACCGATATTGGAGGTGGAAACTTTGAATGCCTCTGTCATTCTAGATTTTCCGGACTTTATTGTAAGGAAGACATGGATCCCTGCGCATCTTCACCTTGCTTGTATGGCGGCAAATGTAACAAAATGGGTTCAGGCAATTACACGTGCGATTGTCCAGCACGCATGTCCGGAAAACGATGCGATTACGGAAGATTCTGTACCCCCAACCCTTGTCGAAACGGTGGAGTCTGCGAGGAAGGAGATGACGGACCTTTGTGCATGTGCCGAGGCTACACCGGAACAACATGCGAAATTGATATCGACGAGTGTGAAAAGCAACCGTGCGGTAACGGTGCAACCTGTATTAACGAAGCGGGCAGTTTTCGGTGTGTTTGTCCTCCTGAGATGACTGGGGCTAGCTGCGGTGACCCCTTGAATACATTCCCACTGCGAATCCCAGGGCTCAATGCGTTTACCCAAGAACATTGGATGATTGCTCTGGCAGGATTCGTAATCTTAGCAATATTGAGCATTGTGGTTGCGGGAGTCATCTGCGTGTGTAAGAAGAAACGAAGACGACATCGACATGAGAAGATCAACAACGATCCAAAAACGATGGTGTTGAACTCAGTGTCGGACAATTCTCAGTACAAACGTTCATCAAAGATGAGCAATTTAGAGATCATTCAACGAGACATGCAGCAACGACCGGTATCGTACACCCCCAGCAGCAACAACGACCACGCGTACACGTGCAACACCATGTTGCAGTACAATAATCTAGATACACTCCGAAGCTACGGTTCGGCGGGTGACGAACTGGAAAATGTGCCTCCAGAGTACCGGAAAGCGTCAGTGCGACCCACCCAGCAGATGGTTAATATCAACAGCGGAAACTCTTCCGGCGATAGCGAGGCTCTACTAAAACAAAAATGGAACGACCAAATCCAGATGCAAACCTTCACCGACACCAAGATCAACAACGATCTGAAGCGAATAAGTCCGATTTCTTCGTTGGACTCCCACCGATCCGCATCGTTGAAGCAACAGCAAACCGGTGTACTGCCCGGTCGCTTGCTCAATATGCCCCACTCGCCAACGCTTCTGCAACAACCGCAACATTCAGGGTTCGAAGATTCGCCGGGTCTGTCGCACGGTGCCTATCACTGGGACTGCTCGGACTGGGTTGGGCGGGGACACCACCCGCTGCCAAACATAACCGAGGTACCCGGCAGCGAAGTGCCCGACTCGTCCAGCTTCCACAGCAACGAAAGCAACGAGTCGCACCCGAAGAACACACTTCTACCTCCAAGTAAGTATCGACGATTGTTTCGACTCTATCAGAAGGCTAGTTTATTAATATTAATTACCTTTCTCGATAGTCCTTGGACCAGTCGACCCAGTGCGGGACATCGAAACGCTGAACGAGGACAACGAGTCGGAGTTTGTGGATGACTCCGAGTGTGACCAGAGCGAGCAGCCGCTATCGTTGGGCTTCGAGCAGAACACTTCCATTCCATGTCTGAATCCTCTCGATAGCGGTAGCGAGGATTACAGATTCAATACAGGTAAGTTCAAGTGATGCACTCGAATCATAGTGAGTGAACTCTTTGGATTGAATGTTTGGTATTTGTTTTCTTTTGCTGCTGACGGTATAGTGCCTTTAAAAGTTAATACACGTAAGTAACTGAATGTTCTTCTTGGTTGTCAATGGCATTACGTTGTCCGTTCGATTCCGTGGGTTTTTTGACTATTTTGGTTTATTGATATCTGCTTAATTTCTTATAAAATTTTACAAACTGGTAGTTTACTTAGTAGACTGTTAGTCAGATGATTATGACACTGGTCGGTATAAGTGATCGACACGTATAAGTGATCGATTGCCATCTGATATATAAACAACATGGCTTGATGAATATAATTCCTCCAATTCATTCGGAAGTTGGCTACCACTCTTCAATTCCTTTGAGCGATTTCCTGCTACTCAGAGAAAGCCAACGGTCGCTCAACACCGTCGCGTGGCCGGATTCAGGCTATCGTTCAACCACAGAACAGAAGTGGAAGTCCGAACGATTCGGCGATCAAAACTGGTAACAGAGTCTTTTTTGTTTTTATTTTTCTTTGGGAAGGTTTTCGCATAGAAGCAAATAACAGCAATATAAGGAGAACGCTCGCTGCCAATCGCGTATCAGCTTTCACATGCTTTCGTGTGCATTCGTATGCGTTCGTGTGTTTTCGTGGACAAAAGTGGCTCGCTACGCTACCGCCAGGTTCGCTAGTATCTGTAGAAAGTAGCATGTACATGTTTGGATTTCTACTTCCACTTCTGTTCTGTGGTTCAACGCTTTCGCTTTTCTCGCGGGAGAGGATGTTGTACATTTCAGATTGGCTCTATTCAGCGGATACGAAGAGCTTCACCATGTCCAACTTGTTTGCTACGGGGTGGAGCTGGCAGTACAAACAAAGCATCGAGCGCAGTTCTTTGACTGTCTTCGCCATGGCATGCAAATCAACTGATAACGAGGCATGAAAAATAGCTCAAATCAGTCCATTTTTAGTGCATGTGTTATTGCTAATGCTTCACTGAAATACAGGCGCTTTTTGGCACCCTTAGAGCGAGCGCCCTTGGCAGGGTCCAGTCTCCCCAACCGCACGCTACGGCGCTGCTTGTAACATGCACTCTCCAGAACTTATTGTTTGTTAAGTTCATGGTAAATATGACTTCCGACGATATTACGCCTCCAAGTCTCATGGTTGATGTCATTGTTCACCGACACCAGTATGCCAAGGTAGACGAATTCGTTCTTTGAATTTGCTAGATTTGTTAAAGATCGTGCCTCGTCCGTTGATGTCTGCTCGGTACACAACACCCGTTTTTTTAACGAGTAGGGAAATCTGCTCAGCATCTTAGAAGATACGGTACTATCAGACACCTGAGAAGACAACTCAGGGAGTGGGGTTTGATATCTCGACCCCCCTGATGGGGCGTGAGGACCCAGACCCACTAAAACCCTACTCGAGTCTCCAGCCTTAATCCCCCTGGCAGCACCTTATTATTACTTCTGGGAGGGGCTATTGTGCTTAACGCACCCTCTTAGATAACTACTGGACTATGGTAGTTAAGCTATTTACTCGCCGTTGATTGGCTCTCCAGCGGTTTTGTAGCTCAAGTACAATCTGGGTAGCAGCCGCATTGACCGCTCCCCAGACGTCCGAGCTAGAACACATCCTTTGGACTAAGTTGTCCGAATAGTGTCCTGTCCGCTTACTACCTGCATGTTGCTTCTCGCGCCCACGAAACGAGGGTGTATAAAGAAAACATGTTCAGCAGTTTCTTCAACATCCACGTATTCGGGACACGCAGGGGACTCCGCATGCCCGAACTTCCCAAGTAACGCTTGCAACATGTTTTTCAGAAAAATATTCAGAAAACAGTTGCATTTAAATTATAAATTCGCACTTTAGTTTGGGTTATTTGAAGGCTACAATGTTGCTCTGAGTGATTGATGAATTACCGAAATATACTTTAGCCATTTTATCTTGCGAAAAATGTCTGTCATTATCTTGCTTGTATATGTATAACTTCAGGGAAATAGAAAAAAAATCCTGTCAATGCTTTTCTGTTGGTAGTACAAAAACCATGCAACGCATAGGCGTCACTTTGAAATATTTCACAAACATATTACATTTTAGCTCGTTTCTTGCGCTGTTTCAGTCTTAATCAGGTCCTAACTAAGTATGAGTAAACGAAAGGTCAGCAATTCGATTTGTTTTAAAACTGTTGTCGATTCTTATTTAAATTCAAGTGTGTTATCGAAGTATGATGTCTTCCATCCACGAGTGGTTGGAGTGTCGGCTCTACTCGCCGCCTGCCGCCTCGTTATCTGACCGACACCATAGCGGACCGCCTGATGGTCACTGTGAGTGTAGCCATTGCCTACCCCCAGTCTCCTATCAGAACAGGACTTCCGAATGTCACGTCTATGATAGACTCCGCACCGTTCTTAGTGAAGGTACTTGTGTTGCCGACGTTGGCCAGATCTACGTTGAGCTTTGCCAGAGCTTCAAGCAGAATTCAACCCCTATGGGTCGTGCGACGACTTCCCCACTCTACCGCCCAAGCGTTAAAGTCGCCCGCCACAACCACCGGCCTTAAACCAGTCAGCACAACTGTTACTCGGTCTACCTTCCGCGTAAACTGCTCGATAGACCAACTCGGCGGAGCATGACAACTACAGTAGAACACTCCACCTACATTGGCAACCGCAAATCCCTCGTCTGCAGTTGATACAACCTCCTGAACCGGGAACCTGCTTGTCGTTCATATAGCCGCCGTCCCAGAACTATCCGAGAACCAGTTGCCGTTTCCGGCAGGGACACGATATGTATCCGAGATTATGGCAACATCCATTGCTGACTCAGAAACTGCTTGGTGTAACAGCTGCCGAGCCGTGCTGCAGTGGTTCAGGTTGAGTTGTGTCACTTGCACTATGAACGTTGCTTAGTCGCCGGCACTGGACCTCCCGTTACATGCTTTGCGTCCCGTTTACCGGTACAGATCAGGCACTTGGGAGGCTCCGCGCAGTCCCTTGTTTTATGGCCAGCACTACCATATCTCCTGCACAACTGGTTCCTATCCGGCCCCTTGCAGTTCCAGGCTTTATGTCCGTGCTCGAAGCACCGGAAGCAAGCTTCCGACTGCTTGAGCAGGCTAAGTGGGCATACCGTCCACTCCACTTTTAGCCTAGCAGCTTTCAGGGCTTCGTTTCCGTCAGTCAGCGGAAGCCGTATGGTGGCTACCTAGGTCCCGGCCGGACCCTTGTGTAGGCGAACCGCCTCAGTTGCCACCACCATTTCACTTTACTCTTTGAGAGCTTGTACGACCTCGCGCACTTCGGTGATCTCATCTAGGTTCTTAAGCTGGAGAGTCATTTCTGGTGTGAGAGCACGTACCTGCAGTCCGTCCTCGAGCACTCCTTCCGCTATGGACTTGTATGCGGAACTCTTTTTGGTGGCGTCCTTCTTTAACTCGAGGATCATATCGTCCGTGCGTGAGCGGCAGATGCTCCGCACGTCCGCGCCCAAATCCTTAAGTAGGGCGCCTTCAGAACCTCCGAGTATTTCGACCCGTCGGTTTTCAGGATAAGAGCATCGCCCTTCTTCGCTCGCTTCCTTGCCGGTTTAGGTGTTCATAACACCTTGTAGCGCTATGTTGAACAGCAGGCATGAGAAACCATCAGCCAGTCAAAGCCCTCTGTGTGATTCGATTGATCTTGACAATCCACCGGAAATGCGAACGTGGATCGAATAAGTTTGATGAAAGAAGCTGTTCTCGTCTATTATTTTCCATAGCTCTTTCCGGTCGATGGTATCATATGCGGCTTTAAATTCAACGAACAAATGGTGCGTGGGAACTCTGGGAACTCTGTGGTGCGTAGCCCTTTTGGAGGATCTGCCGCAGTGTAAATATTTGATCCGTTGTAGACCGACCTTCGACGAAGCCGGCTTGAACAGTTTCCACAAACCTGTTCGCAATTGGTGATAGTCGCGACGGAAAATTATTTGGGATAGCACTTTATAGGCGGCATTGAGAACGGTGATCGCTCGTTACTTCTCACAGTACTACTTCTCGCCCTTTTAATAGATCGAGCAGATAACCTCATCTTTCCACTCTTCCGGTAGCTGTTCCGTATCCCAAATTCTAACAATTAGTCGGTGCATACAAACGGCCAGCTTTTCTGGTCCCATTTTACTAAGCTCCGCGCCGATGCCATCTTTCCCAGCTGACTTATTGTTCTTTAGCTGCATGATGGCCTCCTTAACTTCGCCTATCGTTGGAGCTGGAATCTCTTCGCCGTTTGTTGCACCGTCGGAATTGCTTTCCCCGCCACTATGGTGCTCCGCCTGGGTGCCAATCAGGTGTTCGTCGAAGTGCTGCTTTCACCTATTGGTCACCTCATATTCGGCCGTCAGAATACTGCCATTCTTATTCCGACACATTTCGACTCGCGGCACAAAGCCTTTGCGGGATCCGTTCAGTTTCTAGTAGAGCTTTCGCGTTTCCTGAGAACGATGCAGCCGCTCCAACTCTGCATACTCCTGATCTTCCAGGTAGCGATTTTTCTACCGGAAGATTTGGTTTGGTTCATCGTCAGACCAATCGTTCCGCTGTCTTTATGCCACATGACCGATGGAGCTCTCCGCTACACTGCTGATGGCTGTTTTGAGTGTTCCAACAGTCTTCAGGAGGGACTTGGTCCAGCACGTCCTTTTCCGGCAGCGTAGCTTCGTGCGAGTGCGCGTAGTTTCCGACGATTTCTGGCTGCTTCAGCCGCGCACGATCTATTCGAAGCTGGCGGCGGTACCGAATGTTGTTCATTCGGAGAGTTTGGGGGCATCCGGGTCCGTGTCAACGTTAGCGCTTCAATAGGAGTTATCTCGCGTCGATAATGACTCAGAAGTGCCGACAGTCATTCAAAACGTGGTCGATCTGTGATTTTGTCTGATTTTGTGACCTCCAGGTATACTTCTGAAGGAGTCTGTGCTGGAAGAAGGTACTACGTATGGCCATATTCTCGGAAGCGGCAAAGTCGATAAGTATTAGGCCCATGTTATTGGTCAGCTGGTGTGCGCTCAACCCTCCAGTCACCGGTTTGAGTTCCTCCTCCTAGCCGATCTGAGCATTGAAATCCTCGATGAGGATCTTGTTATCAGGTCGTATTCGCTCTCCAACTACGCATAGAACTTATCCTTGTCGACATCGGTACTTCTGAATAGAGGTCTCTGCACGTTGATGATGCTTATGTTGAAGAACCAGCCATTGATTCTCAAACTGTCGATTTAAGAATGATCCCCACCACCCAAGCATTCGTTTCCGCAACGCACTCATCACTATGAAAGCTGTACTCATCTCGTGTGCGTTGCCAAAGCTCTACTAGATAGTATGTCCAACTCATAAAGTACGTACCGTTGAACTCTTCCAGCACACCTCCTGCAACGCTACGATATCGAACTTAACTTACGGCTCTTCAGTATGTTGGAGGGCACTCGAGTACTCCCTTGGAAGTTGAGAGATCTCGTAGGTCTATTCCGATTGTTCCAGGCCAAAATCCTTGTTCTTCGTTCAGTTCTTTGGTGTTTTTCGCGGTGGTGGCTTGTAAAGCTTGCAACACCAACCCCCGGCGTCAGAAGAGGACCAACGAAGCTCGAAAGAACCCTCCTTACCTGTCAGTATAAAACCTTGGCTTCCACTGGGGTTGGTTACCAGCCATAATCTAAACATGATAGACGTTCCAAAAAACTCAAAAACAGTCTGGTCACTGCGCATCCGTCACTTAACTAATTTACGATTTCCTTTTTTCTTCCCAGCTGATAGTTATCTACGACACCCGAATAGCTACTTGCCCAAGTACAACATCCAGAGCGAGACGGAGGGCGAAAGTGCTCCGCTGACTGGCGGCAGTCGAAAGCCCCTGAACGGACTGGAAGTCGGTCCCCATCAGCTGGTCGAGTCCGACGACGAAGACATCCAGGCGTACGGTTTCCCGCAGAAACGGCGCAATCGGCGCGCCCCCAGTGATATCGATTTAGTTCTACATAGTGGCGGTAAGCTTCAGAATACCGAAATCAAAATATCAAACAATTAACCACACGTTTCTTATTGATTCACAGGCGAAGGAAGTTCCCTGCTCAGCCACCCACATAATCTGAATAGCTCCAACCATTCGAATAGCGATCTCTCGACACATCTCTGCGAAATCGATGACTCGGAGTTCGAACAGGATCTTCCACAGCAGCAGCAGCAACAGCCGGAGCAGCATCCGCACCAACATCACCATCATCATCACCATCAACACCATTCGCCACAGCAACATCAGCAGCAGCATCAGCAGCAGCAGCAATCGCAGCATCAATCAAATTCCTCGCTGTCCTCGGGAGGTCAATCGCGGCCCCGTCAAAGCAAGGTCAAATGGGCCAATATCGTGCAGCAAACCGAAGTCTGACAGCAGCTCGACGGCAACTATCGATTAGTGCTAAGCGCCAAGACTAACTCTAGCATTAGTTCCATTTTGATACTGTTTTCTAGGGTAACTTATTTTATTTATTTTACTGTCAATCTTTTGTAATAGCTACTTCATGTCGTAGGAAATTTGTATCCATGTTAATTTACACAAACAACACTCTCTAGCGTATAGTTTTGCCATCGATTATTTTATATGTTATCAAGTAATACGTAATACCACAAAATCAAAACTGTCAGCTGTCACGTTCTGGTAGCTAACTAACCGTGGGAGATTTATGTGAAGTAAGCAATTTTTGTTCTTTCCTTTATTGCCACAACTGGACAAATGCTAGACGACATAAATTGCGAAATCGAATGAATCGTTTTAGAATAAGTAGAATAATTAATTACATAGCGAAAGCATGTAAACCGTTCTATAGAAACAAATCGTGCTGAAATCACGCTAACATATTCAAGACGAACAACTTTGAGATTAACGATCACGAACATTTAGTAACCATACTGTCATTGCAGCTGCATATGAAAACTAAAATAAAAAAAAACACTAGCAAGTATAGAGAGCAGAAAACCACTTTGTAACATCCGTTACAAACCATTGTAAAACAATAAAAAAAATAATATTAACAAGGATGAACCCGTAGATCCAACGTTTTCTTTGACGTTTGAAAAGTCTATAGAATAAGATTTTTTATCACGCTGCGACACTGTTCGAACGGAGAATACAATCATTGACTGATACAATTGAAGGCGGAGAAGAAAGAGAAAAACACAACTATTTTATATTAACCCAAACAAAATATCAGCACTCTACACGACAGATTTCAGTTGTATTTACGAAGATAACGAGAAACTAAGTTTTCCACCCGAGCGCGAGGAAGGAATCCATATTAATCATGTTAGATTATTGTTCATTATACTCGATAGGTCCTTACCAGTATTCGTCTAATAGTTTTCGTGAACTTTCTCTACATATGGCTCTATTTTTTTTCGATGAGCAAAATCCAGAAGAAGTTTTTGAGAAAACACACAAACACAGGATCCTATACTTTTACATTACTCGACCGCTACGTGATGTATTTTAACCTTTCATTTTCGAGATCCGTACATTAAATCAAACTTTAACAAAACTCTATTAATTCTATGGTGCTCTACTTAAACACAAAACAAAATCATACAAATGAGAACACTACTTGCTCTTTTTTTACTCTTGTATAGTAGCATAAGTTAGTCCTAAGTCATGCTCCACATACACACTCACGTACACTTATGAGACTAAATCTACTTATCATTATTTTATTCCGTTCGTGTTGGGCAATTCGACTCAAAATCGTTGTGTTGTTTGGCAGCTACCATGCAGCAAACCTTTCCGTTTCAGCAGCTATTTCTTTAACTATACATTTCAGATAACTTGTACAACTTTAGGCTAGCAAACATCAAAATTAATTAATTAAAAATTAATTAACAGAGTTGTTACTGCTAATTTTGCCTTGGTGGACGGAGGCACCGGCAGCAAAAGACGACAACAAAAAGCAAAAGAAAAAAAAAAAGAAAAAAACTACACGACATTTAGGGACTCAAAATATCAAAATCTAAATCATTAGAGGAAAAAGTATCGAAAAACAGAGGAATCGACGTTCAGTTAAAAACATCGTGATAGCTTAAGGTATACAAGGTTAAAGGAAAAACAAAAGTTTTGTTACTCCTCACACACACACGCGCGAGGCGTTTGTCGGTCATTTTTCAGCGCTCGTTGAAGAATCGACAGCCAAAAGCCGAGGAGAAAAAGGGCGAAAAACAAGATTGCATTTACCGATCACTGTAGTGCATATAACATTTTTTGTGTATTTGTTTAAACAAAATGAAAAATTATTTAAAATTGTGGAAAATAAGAGAAAAAAAACAATCTTCTAATAAAATGACTTTTTCAAAAATGTGTGTTTTTTTGCAAACCTGATTCGAATCTGTTCCATACAGTTTGTTAGAGCACTTGAAAATATCTTTCTTATTCGGTTGAAAAACTATTCTTCTACAACTCATCCTTACCCATCATTTTAGAGTATTCCTTAGTTTTTGAGAACCGATCTTTCACACACAATTTCCATGAAAATAAACATACCTTTTATAGAAAGGATGCTTGCGTGAAATGCTGCCGATACCTGTGGAAGTTGCATGTTTCCCCCTATTAAAGCCCTTAATTGTAAAGTTTCAAAAATAAATCAGAGAGCTTCAAATTTGGTCATTAACCTATTGCTGTTGGCACATGGAACCGGTCAAAAGTAAAAGTTTATTCAAGCCACCCTACAACTTGTAACTAGAACTCAAACGTTGCATAAAATACACCACCAAAAGCATCCGAGAAGCTTGCATGCAATGCTTTTCGGGGCTTCATGGCTCGTAAGCAAGTTCTTCAGGAGCTTTATTTCTGACACACTAAAAAATATTTGAATAAAAATGAAAAACATTTGAATTTTCGTTTATTTTTAATTTCTGTAACAACTACAGTTTTACCTGACTCACTGCGAATATACGTTGTCTTCGCGGGATCGTGTTGGTTCGAATGGTTTCGAAAAATATCACCCTTGTATCGAAAAACTCGTTAATTTTGATCACTAGAAATAACGTACGCAATGATTTTGTTTTAAAACTGAATACCTAGTCATTTTTGCAATTTTTACAAGTTACATGCAATAACAAAAACTCGAATTAATCCACCTAGCGATATGACCTGGCCCTTTCTACTGCAGCTTAAGAACATCTAAAATAAAGTTGACTATATTTTAAAATATCCGTTTCTCATTTCTCAAATTCCTGCTTTTTAACAGAAAAAACACAAGAACGTACTGTGTGCAATTGCTATTGTTTTTCAGGGTGTGTGAATATAGGGTAAAAAACCGGTTTTAAGCAGTCTAAGCGGGTCACTGTCACTGATTGTTTTACCTTATTGCAAGCGATGGGTTGACTGAGTGGGGGATATCAGCATACCAATCTTCTTCAAGCTGTTACCATTGGAAGACACTATTGTTGAGCTAAACTTTTGATTTTGAACTTTTGAAGTTGGAGCAATGGAACTAATTTTGATCAGACCAAACATATTTTCACCCTCAAGGTGCTTTTTGAGCAGTCCTGAAAGCTGGCCCCCATAAAAAATCCTTCGAACTTTTTTCCCTATTCAGTAAGTTTGCGTTCCTATCCGCGACCTACTAATTGGCATCTGCATTAATAGATTTGATATTTTTGGTTTATCGGGGCATACACTCACCGCACCGTTCGACAAACGGTATTCGTCGTCTCTTTTATTCTCTCCTGTTCTTATGGGAAACTGCGAGTTTTACGTCTCACTCGCTGTTCATAAGGATGGTGGGAGAACAAAAGAGGCAAACATAGCAGTGCACACGGTCCAACTAGAGAACAGTGTTGTCAAAGCAAATAACATTGAAACACATCGTTGCGTCATTAAATCACTGAGAAAATCTTCGAAAATTATTGAAAAAGCTGTCTTTTCTGTCGTTTTTAATAAAGAAAAACTAATTATGAACATACAGTTCTCTAGAAACTATTGAACCTCGTTTTCAGCATTGGAGGTTTCAGTTAATTTCAAACCTATAATTCTTATTTCCAGAAACGAAGCAGTGTCTTGACACCACGGCACAGTTCATGGGCTGCGCTGCAGCTGCTGCTACGGCGGAACAGGTTCCGTCAATTCAGCATTTATTTTCAGTTTTGTTATAAAATAATAAAATTTTCGGCTTGTAACAAAGCCTTAGATAATAGAAAAACCCGAATTAATCCACCTAACGGATGACCTAGCCTTTCTACTGCCACAATAATTATTTTTCAATTTCTCAGGAACATTTATAACGAACTTGAGTATATTATCCGATCCTTATTGCTCAAAATCCTTATCTATACCTATAAAAAAGGATTTCTGTCTGTCTGTCTGTCTGTCCCTATGTTCCTTATAGAATCGAAAACTACCGATCGAAGTGAAAATTTGCATATAGGGGTTTTTGGGGCCAGGAAAGGTTCTTATGATGGTTAGAGACCCCTCCTCCCACTAAGAGGGGGGGCTCCCATACAAATGAAACACAAATTTCTGCATAACTCGAGAATTAATCAATCAAATGGAACAAAATTTTACATGTGGGTGTTTTTGGAGGCATGAATTTTTTCTTTGATGAGTTAAGACCCCTTACCTTTTTAGGAGGGGGGGCTCCCATACAAATGAAATACAAATTTCCTCATAACTCGAGAATTGATTAATCAAATGGAACCATATTTGGCATGTGGGGGGTTTTGGAGGCAGGATTTTTTTAATGATGGTTTGAGACTCCTCACTCCTGTGATAGGGGGATAAGGACTATCATACAAATAAAACGGAAATTTTTACGAAACTCAAAAACTAATCGAACTCGAGAAATTTGAGACTCTTCCATAAAACATTAGTCAATAACAAGACCACAAAAACTATCTTTAGTAACGCTAGATCATTCAGCACGAGACGGCTGCGAGTGTTGCCGGCGACCCACCGTCGGAAGCGCCACCCACTGGGGGAGGCAACTCATCACAGAAATCACTACTGTCTAGGTTTATTTATTTTACTAGGCCTACCTGGGTTTGCTGGAACGAGCGACAGCGAGTAAGGAGAGGATCGCGATATGGTACTTTCCACGAAAAAGTTTTCCGTGAGATGGTACATTCCGCTTAAGGTTTTTCGCAAAATGATATTCGGCACAATGTTGTACAATCATGGTGAATATTACTATCCGCTTTCTGGCTATGCAATGAGGGGACAGGGGAGTTGTTTTCTACTTTACTGTGAGGAAAAATTGCAAATTTGTATATTAAACTACCCATTCCTGGTAATTAATAAGCATTAACATAAGCAGCAAATCAGCGTATCTGACATTTTATACTGTACGTTGTTGTATATTAGCTTTTTGACTGCATCGGTCTAGTAAATTGGCATCCAAAATTGTATTCAAATTCTTCGTGTCGGTAATTAGCTGTGAATTAGCATTGTCAGCACTATAAGAAGGTTATCAGTAAAGTAGCTGTATATTTTGCCAAAATAGCATTTAAGGCGACTTAAATGCTTATTGACCTACATTTGAATAGCATTGGTGATGCTTATTGGTTACCTGGGATGCTTTCATAGTTACGTAACTGCCAAAATGAATCATCTAAGGTTGAACTCCTCATAAACTTGCAAAACTCGAGATTGTGACAAAGATCATCCCAGATTCATGACTTATGTACAACACAGGTTAATTTGTGGCAATACGAAGTTTGTCGGGTCAGCTAGTGTTCAATAAAAAATTATACTGACAGGAAAAACTTCAAGATTTCATGAAAAATCATGATAAAGATCATAAAATGTGAATTATTTCAAAACATGCCCCCTCAGATTTTCCTCATATTTTTTTAAGATACCCAAATTTTAATTTATTTTAATTAAACTCAAACAAAATCAAATTCTACGTATAATTTAGAACAAAATATGTCATATAAACTTTTTTGTTAGGCCCAGCCATTCTCAAGTTATTGTTAATTCAAGTTGTATGTTATGTTGTATGTATGTTAATATGTAAAAAATATGTCCTAGAGTAATTCTACGAGGTATCCGAGATCCATGTAATCGACCTTTACGGATTTAAAGCGAATTTTGCCAGACTCTTCGTTTTTGGTTCAAAAGCAAAAAACCCAAAATTGGCACCTTTGGAAGTTGCAGAAAAGAAGCAGTCATTCTAACCAGACTGCGAATAGGACACACTAAGTTAACACACGGATACCTACTAGAGAAAGAAGACCCACCAACCTGTCAGTGGTCTAACTCCAGACTAACAGTGAAGCACATCATACAGTTTTGCCCCTATCTCGATGATGCGAGAGAAGCAGCCGGCGTACCAGCCAACATCAGAGAAGCCTTAGCTGACGATGAATGTAGGGCCACACAAGTTTTGATCTTTCTTAAAAATATTTCCTTAATTGAAAAAATTTAAAGAGCACGTGTAGGAGGAAACAATGACATGTAAATATACAATGTATTACTTTACATTTACGGACCCGAATGACTTTAATTTAAAAGGTCCTTAATAAAACCATCATCATCATCAAAATTGGCACCGGTTAGTCCTCTTCGCGGTTAATGGGAGCACCTCCTTTTCACAGAAAAAAAGATTTTTGTTAATCCCTCTTATTTTCTTTTGCTTATATCTCCGGAAATATTTGGTATAAGAAAAAATCATCTCCACATTTCCAAAGAAAATATACCAAGAAATCCTTAAAAATACTATTTTTTATTTTAGTGCTACCGAATACTTTTTAATTCGATTTGAAAACAAAATTTCTTTTCGATAGCTCTTCACCAGATTTTAGAGTATAATTTAGGCTATCTTTAAAAAAATATGAGACAAATGAACATGTGAACATGTTTTGAGATAATTCTCATTTTATGATTTTTATCATTGTTTTTCATGAAATTTTGAAGGTTTTTCTTTCAGTGTAATTTTTTAATGAAAATACACTTAATTTTCACATTTGTTAGTGATTTTAATACGTTCACGACGAGAACAGAGTTGCTAGTAGTAGGTAATAATCTGTTGTGAACAATTATGAATCGTAGAATCGCGTATCTATTTTTGCTGTTGAACGAGATTCGACAGTAGTCCTATCACATAAAATGCTATTTACGGTGAATTTTATTATCACTTAATATATTTTCGACACTCTACGACCGTTAATTTAGTAGCGAAAATTATTGGTCTATTTCATGCTCAACGTAAATATGTCATCACTCCACATATACACCCGTTTCCTTGGTAACGTACAACAACGATGGTCGCGGATTCGAAATTGCAATCGAAACGAAGTAAAGTTTTTCATATCAAGTCAAGTGAACAGTTTGGGTAAAATCATTATAATATCTTACCAAATAACTGTTCGGGTGGTAAATTAAAGCTTTCTGTGTCTCAAGTTAAGTTTCGCGAGTGATGCGACGACTGGAACGACCGAAAAAAATTACTGAAAAATCGACGGCGAAAAAGTGAAAATGTAGTGATGAATTTTAATTGGGCAGAAATCTCAGTATTTAGTGTAATTTATGACCCAAAAAGTAATAGAACCTATAGAATGCAATGTTTAGTACTTCGAGTTGCGAGATCTTGTTACGGCTAGCAGGTTAGTTGAACTAAATTTATGTTTTTGTGATGGTTTCCTGAGTCTATGGGTTGGTACACTGAAGAAGGGAAGGGTGATATTCGGTGCCATACTGACTGCCATAAATGGACTGTGACGACCTTGTCGTTAAAACGCTGTAAAAAGACCTATTTTTGTTTCGACTATTTTTAATTGAAATGAAATTTTGCTGATATGTTGAATACCACGTAAGGATTCATTTTCTATGAAACTTAATTTTTTTCGTCAAGCGGTCATACATACGTCATACATACACACATACATATAAATACATATACACATACATGGAAACATATACACATACATACATACATACATACATACATACATACATACATACATACATACATACATACATACATACATACATACATACATACATACATACATACATACATACATACATACATACATACATACATACATACATACATACATACATACATACATACATACATACATACATACATACATACATACATACATACATACATACATACATACATACATACATACATACATACATACATACATACATACATACATACATACATACATACATACATACATACATACATACATACATACATACATACATACATACATACATACATACATACATACATACATACATACATACATACATACATACATACATACATACATACATACATACATACATACAGTAATCCCCCCAATAAGGACGCTAATAGGGACCCCGTTAATGGAAACCGTGTTAATGGGGTCTACGTAGCATATGGGAATTGACTTAACATGGAATAACTCATGATCTTGACGGTATAGAATGTCGGTGTCTTCGACAAAGTTGTTCAACAGATCGAGGGCTTTTCGAGGGCTGTATCTTGCGCTGCTGACTATTTAGAAAGTTGCGGTCTTCTGGAAGGTTGCTCAAATGACTACCACCTTCAAGTTTGCATGGGAAATGGCGCAGAATTGACTCACCACGTGGCGCTAGTGTATATGTGATTTGTTTAGACAGGCTGTATCTTGTGCTGCTGACTACCTCGAAAGTTGTGGTCTTCGGGAAGTTTGCTCAAATGACTATCACCTTCAATATGGTGTAGAAAATAGCGCAAACTTGACTCAACGGACGGCGCTAGTGTATTTGTGATTTTTTTGTGTTTGCCATAACTCATGATTTTGGTAATGTACAATAGGTTGCTTTCTTCGGAAAGGTTGTTTAAGTGACAGTGGTTATTTAACTAGTTGGAAAATTTTGTGCTCGTTATTTAGCACAATGCTGGTAGCTAACAAAAATTCTCTGCAAAATGCAACGTTGGCATTCGATGAAGTTCCTCAGATTTTTTCACTGCTCGTATTTAACTTGCAACGGACATGAAGAATATACTGCAACACGAGAAAGCTGAATTACTAAAAGTGACATTACGTATGCCGTTGACTTCACATTATTAATGCTGTGTGGTATAAATGCCTAATAAGTTGTTGCAAGTTTCAATAAAAAAAATGGTGATAAAAATGAAAATATAATGGTTCATAAATCATTCAGAATGTTTAGAAAGTAGCTGGAAATGTGTTAACGTGAATACTACAAATACGCGCCGCGAATGAGTTCTGCGCTATTTTCCACACCACCTTAAAGGTGATAGTCATTTGAGTAACCTTCCCGAAGACCGCAACCTTCTAGATAGTCAGCGGCGCAAGATACAGCCTGTATAAACAAATCACGTATACACTAGCGCCACGTAGTGAGTCGGTTCTGCGCTATTTTTTGACGTAGGACTACGTCTTTGTTTACTATACTGGGACTGGGTAGCACTTTGTGAAAACGAAAATAGAAGTGTAACGTTTGAATGAAAGATTTCAAATGCTAATAACTACTGAACTGAACGAAACTGAACAATTTATATGTCGTTGGATAGATAAAATTACCAGCAATTTTATGGATGGGGTAAGAGAGCAATCTTAAGGGGGCGTAAGAGGGGGGCTCCTATACAAATGAAACACAAATTTCCTCAAAACTCGACAACTAATCAAGCAAATGGGTCCAAATTTGGCATGTGTGGGTTTCAGAAGGGAGGATTTTTTTTCTACGGTGTACTGAGACCTCTTCTCCTTCTAAGAGGGGGGGGGCTCCCGTACAAATGAAATACAAATTTCCTCGAAACTCTAGAACTAATCAAACAAATAGAACCAAAATTGGAATGTAAGGGTTTCAGAAGGCAAGAATTTTTTCTATGGTAAATTGAGACCCCTCTCCTCTTTAGGAGGAGGGCTCCCATACAAATAATATACAAATTTCCTCATAACTCGAGAACTAATCAAGTAAATGGAACCAAATTTGGCGTGGGGGTTTTTGGAGGCATGAATTTATTTATTTTATGATGGTTTGAGACCCCTTGCCCCTGTGGTAGGAGGATAAGGAGTCTCATACAAATAAAACAGAAATTGGTCATTCATTACCATTTCAACCTTTATGATGCACACAAGTGATTTTTAAAAGAAATTTCTACGTCTCACATGTTGCAGGCGTTGTACTTATGTACCCCCGTCCACGTATTTTCAAAGCCACTATTGCATTGCATATTTCGCTCTTCTCTTTAAACATTCACTTAAGCAATGGCACTCACAGATTCTTATAAACATACATATGCCAGAAATGCAATTTACATTAGTCTTTGATCTGATGATCTGATATAGTCCTACGTCACCCTTTCGTACAACCCTTAGGGTTGTATAGCTTGTAGTTTTATGCCATCTTGAAGGTGGCAGTCATTTGTGCAACCTTCCCGAAAACTGAGACTTTCTAGGTAATCAGCAGCGCAAGATATAGCCTGTAGAAGAGTGTTACATATACGCTAGCGCCACGTAGTGAGACAATCCGCAATACTATAATCCAATTAAAACCCGTTGATATACTGAACAACTTTGTAGAAGACATCAACCTTCCATAGGGTCAAGATCACGAGTTATTTCATGTTGCAACTAATTAATTAAATTGCCATATGCTACGTAGACTCCAATAAGGACGTTCGACCGCGTTAATGGAATCACTCGAGACCGTCCTTATTGGAAACGTTCTTATTCGAAACCGCGTTATTCGGGGGACTGCTGTATTCAAAACAGGTAGGAAAATCAAGGATTTTTTTCTACTTTGGAGAGCATATCCAGTACTCTTCCGCTTTTCTTTGAAAATGATCAAATTTTCAATTTTTTAACTTTGTAAAAATCAATTCCTCCTCGAATATGCGAATCTAAGTGAGATGACAATTCCCACAAAATTAAAGTGCATACTGCCATCCGTTACCGGAAGTGGATTAACGAGAATACCCTAACCATAGTAAGAAAGCAAAAAGGGAGAAGGGAGGCTCATTTATTTTACTCACTGCATCCGCATGCTAATTAGTAAACTATGGGTATGGATAGGCTGATTTCGTTGATTGAGTCTCGTGATTAAAATAGATACATAATTATAGCACGTTGGGCTCGTTTCTAGCATGATTAACGGGTCATTACCCCCAAGCAAAATTGTTGAGCAAAGCTAATGAAATAGTGCTTGCCATGAACAGACAGGAGGCAGTACGGCTACTATATTACAATTGATTAATGAAACTAATTAATTCAGTAAACAAAGCAATCGAAGCCATATTAATCCGCACCTCCGATTGACATGGAACGTATGCGCTTCGATGCTGGTTGAAAAGGTTGTCGAAATTGAAGGGAAAGTAGACTAAAGCTGCTTTCCAGAACAACGTATAAAATTTAGATGACATTTCCGTATGTAATTCGACTGCTAATAATCGACTACTTGACATTATGTTGTGTGTGATTAGAAGTAAGATTAAGATGGGAAAAGATTCTTTTCTCATATATTTGAGATTAAAAAATAATTCAACTACTTAAATAGATAAATAATAAAATAGAGTTTGGTCATTTATCTTATTTCTTTATTTCTTTATTCTGCTTCAGGTAATAAATATACATTCTTTACAACGCTTTTGCTACTTAATTCAATGTACATATTTGAAAAACCAGCTTCTTTCAAACCATTTGTTTTGTTTGCACATAATTCTGAATTCTAATACAAGTTTCCAAAAGTTTATGCAAATAAGTGGAGATTTATCAATTCTTTTTTTTTTTTGTTTGTTTTTTTTTTTATTTCTAATTTTTGACCATCAAATATAGACTGATTTACCCAGGATTGATATGCGCATCGTTTCAATGTTTGTAATAAATTTGCCACTTCCGGAGCGACCGTTTTGTAGCCTGCTGAGTTCCCTCTTCGAACTGAATTAAGCCTGTCAGATGCGGGCAACTTGTAAACAGCTTATCTCGAGTCGTGCTTCTCTAACCAACGTTGGTAACTATAAACAGTGGTTGCAAACCTATTTTTCGAGCTTCTCCTCCAGTAAGCATTTTTCTTACCTAACGATTTGAATTACAATCACAGTGTCTCTTCGCATGATAAAACAATACTCATTTTTTGATGGCCAATCTTTCACCGATCGATTTGGATCTTCTAGAAACGTACACAGAGGGATTATTTAATTATTTTGTTTCTTCCAAATACCTATTTATATCAAACCCATTTGGTTCGTCGCATAAAACGTGTTGAATGTAGAAATCATTCACTTCTTCAAAATTAAACCAATCCTCATTCCAAGAGTTTCATGACTGTTTTTTTGATTTGAATCTCGTAGAATTGCATAACCTGGTGACTTAGAGTCCACTATTTAAAACTTGTTTTTTTTTTATTTTTATTTTGTAAGTTTTTTCATGCTACCACGGCCCACTCGCGAGTGATTCGAGAAGAAACGTTTCGCTTTTAGTAAAATCGAAAAAATATTCGCTCCGAAAACCCGTTATTGACCTTGTCAAACCACGCTGGGACGTGATGTCACAAAACCTACCATTATTAGAATTATATGTATATATCCTATTTCACAGCCTATAATTCATTAAAAACTACTTAAAACTTGTTGTGAACGAATAGCATATCCTGATAACAGTTTATATTTTTGTTGTGTAGTGTTTTCCACATTGATAAAACAAAATTCAACCTACAACAAATAGAAATCATCGTGAAATCAATCGTTTTTGTAGACTGTCTGTAAGCAGAAGTATCGGTTTTGCTATCCTTTTCCTATCAGTGCGTTGTGTGTGTAGATTCTTTGTTTGATTGCTGTTTTGCAGTTTATGGTTTTAAGATGGCACTTGTTTTCTAAGCGATCTTACATACAGATTTTGTTGTGAATTTTAGAGCTATGCATAATAATAGAACAGTTATCGTGTCGCCTTTGGCGATTTGCTTCAAAGTGTGCCACACAAAGGAGAATACGGTTTGAAGACACGAGGAAGCTATTTGTTCGAAAGCAGCTGCTGTATCAGCAGTGAATTTTTTTTGTTTTGATGGAGCTGCTGCTATGTTAAGCTTTTTTTTTCTAACCAATATTTATGATGCCAAAATACCTCTAAACGATAACACCATAGCTTGTGGTATACTGACGAGACGGCGATGTCTTACCTGGGACAGGGGTTAAATACGATTAGTTTCATGCATCCACTGCAGTTTATTTTTATTACCATATATAGCATACTAAAAAGATGGTTGATTCCGATAACGAAAGGTTGCGTAGAGAATTATCAGGCGAGATTATGGGAGCTCACGCCACCACGGACTAAATTTTCATCATCCGACAGATCTTGCAGAAATGTCGGGATTCAACGTGCCGATGCATCATATCTTTATTAACTGAAGAGCAGCATACGATACAGTCGATCGAGATAAGCTATGGCTATTGGAAATCGGACTTTCTATGGCCTTCGCAAAACGCTACGATCAAGAAGCATAGACCGCCAAACGAAGGTGACAATGTACAAAACCCTCATTAGACTGAAAGCACAAAAACGGTTCTCCTGAACAACTCCATTGGCATCAGGAGCAGAGAAGTCCAATGTGCGAAATGACGTGACCAGATCGACCGCGACTTGCGACTTTTCAGACGTTTGAAAAATTGGCGACGAGTGGCCCAAGATCGAGTTGAATGGAGACGACTGTTTGAAACCGCACGAGCAAGGCTCTGTGCTGACGACGACCACGGCACGGCGATCATTTGGTACGTCGTGTCAGCTTCAACATATATTCACGGATCTAGCGTTTCCAGAATTTGTCAACCTGGTTTTGAATTACCTTCCAGACATCCCGTGAAGTAGCAAGTTCTTTACTCCAATAAAGTTGACTCCCTTGTCGGTGCAGAACGACGCTGGTGAACCTCTACGAGCCTCTAATATTTTTAAGCGCATCCTACACGACTGAGTTGATAAGGTGTTCCCTTACAGTCAGGCATATGAACAGTGTGATTCATAGCTTCACTGGACTACTTCTCGAAAACTAGTCCAATCCACTTAGTTGTATCTCTGGTCTCTGGGGCCTAGTGTCTACGACTATCCTTTTCAAATTCAACAAACCTGGCACTGCCTGTGAGTATACGCAGTATCCAACAATGAAACCTTTTGCAATTTGGATGCATTTCATTCACAATAGTCTCAGATTTACATGTAGGAAGCAGGCCCCAATGACACCCAAGAATGCTTTTCCCGAAAAACTGGATACCGTCACATATGTTCAGCACGGGTGCTGCAATTATACGAGTATTCATCCTAAGAACTTCCTCATTTGATTTGATGGATTTGATCAAACTGCTTCGGTTCCGTTTCCAGATTCTTTCATTCGCGGTCCGTGCATTAGAACTGACAGAGTTTTACATTTCTGTTTCAAGTCAGCAGAACGTTCATGGTCGCCTCCAGTAAAGAGCGACACTAAAAGATTTTGTTTACGATAACAAACCATCACATGCGTTCTATGCAAGGTTGCAAACCGTAGGGCCTCAGGATTTGGCGAATGCATGTAAATAAAATTATTAGTTTTAAAACTGTCAAACAACCAATTCCTTTTTGGTTGAAAGAAATGTCTTTGTGGTGACAGCGGTGGGATCAAAATCTACATAATCACGTATTAGCTCAGTGAGGTCTCAATCATCTGGAGAATCTTTCTACTTTTGTCCACGCATGACTGTTGCGCATGGCTGTTGCATGACTCCATGATTTATAGAGACTATGGTAGGCAAAACTGAGAGCAACCTCAGATTAAAGCCGAAAAGCTTTGAGAGATTTGTATACTCGAATCGTAAAGAGGACGGACTTCCGTCTAGCATATACCTAGGGCATAGTGAAGCGTACACCGACTGCAATTTTATCCTAGCAACATGTGCACTACAGAAGTCCTCTCAATTTTGGACAAAAGAGTCTTCAAGAGTTTTCAGTAGATTTAAAACAGTCCCGACGTTCCGAGCCCGATGGCATTCCTGCTGTTCTTTTGAAAAAATGTTTTGAAACTTTAAAATCGCCAGCGATTGCAACAAAAGCAGATCCGCCGGAAAGGACCGACTCCCGGCAGAACTCTATAAAAATCGCCAAGAATCGCTAGCAACAGCCCTTCACTAGATAATTTCAAGGATTTAGGAGGAGAAACTACCGGAGAAAGGTATGGTCCCAACTACAAAAAGGGGATGATCGACTAGAGTGCTGTAATTACCGCGGCATTATGCTGGTCAACGCCGCCTACAAGCTGCTCTCCCAGATTTTGTAGCGTCGTCTATTCCCAATAGCAAGAGATTTCGTAGGGTAGTATCAGGCGGGGTTTATGGGGGCATCATATTTCCGTGCTATTTGCGTGCAAACAGCTATGGCACATGATGAGCAAATATGGGTTTCCCAACAAACTAATGCGGCTGATCAAAGCTACTTAGAGCGAGTGATGTGCAACGAGACACTCTCGAGCCCTTCTGAGTCGCGCAAAGGGTTGCGGCAAGAAGATGGACTGCTTCTAAATGTTATTCAATTTTAAAGCTATTAAAGATGTGATCCGGCAAGCGGGCATCAAAATGAGAGGAACGATCATTAGCAAGAGTAACCACCCCGTAGCCTTCGCAGACGACCTCGACATCATAACTAGAATACTTGGGATAGCGGAGGTAATCTACGCTAGACTTAAAACGGAGGCTAGGCGGATTGGGTAACAAACCAAATATATGGTAGGAAGAGGCTCCAGAGAAAGCAACGTTTGCCTCCCACGGACAGTGTCTATTGATGGCGATGAAGGCAGTGCAGTGGCAGGCAGTGGTTGCTGAGTTCGCATATTTGGAATCTCTGGTTACCGTCGACAATAATACGAGTAAGAAGATTCAACGACGCATTCAAGCTGGAAGTCGAGCCAACTTTTCCCTCCACAAGACGTTACGATCAAGGAGCATACACTGCCGCACAAAGTTAACGATACACAAAAGACAAAACGCTAATCAGACCGGTAGTCCTCCACGGACTTGACTTTGCTTGCGAAAGACACACGTGCACTTGCCGTATTTGAACGAAGGGTGTCGCGGACTATTTCTGGTGGAGTACAAACGGATAGTGGAGAGTGGTGTAGACGTGTGAACCACAAGTTGCAGACACTACTTATAGAGATTCCCATCGTACACCTGGCGAAAGTTGGGAGACTACGGTGGGCCGGCCACATCGCAAAGGTGCCGGACGACTGTGCAGTGAAATCCGTTCTATTCAAGAACCCCGCCGGCATCAGGAATAGTAGGGCTCAACGTGCTAAATGGCTCGACCAGGTTGAAACTGATTTGTGTGTGTGTCGAGAGGAGCAACGAAATGGCGACGAGTAGCCCAGGACCGAGTACAGTGAAGAGGAATTCTTCATACGGTACACACACACCGACACACCGGCTCTCGGCTGGTAGAAGAAGTTCAACCTCCATTTTCAACCTTTCTTAAAAAGTATAAGGGTCCATGCCTAGTGGCACGGGCCTAGGCTTGAAGTAGGACTACGAATGTAGAGCAATTCGTCTCCCAATGCCAAATCCGGTGATTTTTGTACGAATTTCATATAATAGACTCCCTAGTTGCGCAGTAACGGAAGGTTTACTTGTGCTGTTGTATTTTGTACAACACCTGTGAACCGTTAACTTTATCTCGGTATATCTCGGGAATCTAGCAATAAATAAAATTACTGTTTTCAGTAAGGTTGATCCACAGACAAATGGTGGAAATACAACCTTTAAAATTTCCAATTTGCCACCGATGTGTCTCGAAAACTTGCTGTCCGGTGCGTCGCAAGCTAGCTGCTGCTGGCAGATGTTTCGCCGACGAAAGCCGGTGACCGAAGAAGGTAAGGAAAGGAAGTTTAACCCATAGCTCATCTCGTATATATTTCTGTCATCCGTGCTAGGGAAGCACTGACGCGGGAAGGCAAAAAAATGCAAATAATGAAATATTAAATATTCGACTCATATTTTCTCAATTATTAAACGTCTGTTTAACATGTAATCTACTGTGTTGTAATGGATTTTTTGAAAAATTTCCAATCGATTGATGCCAATATCTCTAGAATCTGTTGACGGATGACTGAGTTATAAGCGTGCAAACCATAACCACTTTTCGTTACATGTTCCCTTTTCGTTTTTCTAAAGTGCACCCCAATATAGAAATCAAAGAAGTAGTCCTACTTCAAAATGGCTACAGTTTCCTTGACAACAAAATAATGGCGACTCTGGGTTTCGGATCTCAACAACGCGAGGACTATCCAAGAGTTGAACCAGAGCAATCTGGCTGCACCAATTAGAAATGCCAATATCTTGTGGATTTTTGGCGGAGTCTTCTCCAGAGCTTAGACAAAAACGTTAGCATAAAAAAAAGCAAATCGTCTACTTTATTTAAAGACTGAACGGCCAATTCCTCAATCTATTGTTATCACGGATTACAGTTTAAAAATCTCCTAATTAATGATTTTGTTTTGGAGCCACACACTTTTGGTTGTGATTGAGTTGATTTTCTTCTATCATTCGAAGCTAACGGCAGCTGAAGCGCATCAAGAGCTCCAAAAATTAATGGTGATGCCGCATTAAATGACATTAGGTCGCATCAAAGACCGCGATTTCCGAGATGTGGACGACCGTCCACTTAAAGTAAGGTACAAAAACCTTCGAGGACGCTGAATTGAATTTACCAAACTATTGTCAAGCGATTATTCGCGTTGGGAATGTACCAAAAACAAGAAACTTGGATTCCTTATGACTTGTAGCCAAGTGACGAGAGCACAGAAATGTCAGATCTATGGAAATCTCTGGAGGTCTACTGTTTTTACGAAAATACGAATCCGTAGATAAAATACACAAAGTACAAACTCTACGAAATTCCTCGATTTTTTTCAAATTACAACGGAATTTTCATAGATCTAAAAGATTTGGAAAATCTAGTATCTCTGGTAGAGCGTTTCTTTTTTCTGTGAAAAGTGGAATCATCAGAACAATTCAACGAAAAAAAAGTCATAGGAACAGCCCAATCATATCCTCGTCTTAACCAACGTTCGTCTCAATTCACGTTGCAAAGATTATTCTGTGTATTTGGTGGGAACAGGTCGATGTTATTTGTTATGAGTTATTGAAACCGAACACCACCAACACCATCAGAATCGAAATGATCCGGTTGAGCCAAGCATAGTACGAAAAATGGTCACAATACGAGCAAAAGCAGAAAAAGTAATTCTACATCATGACAACGCTCCACCACACGTTCAAAACGCGTAAAAACTCACTTGAAGACACCCAAATGGGATTTGCCCCCATTCCACCTGCCATTCATACATTTTTTCTCAACAAAGTTGCATTTTCATAAGAAACGTATTAAGAACTTAGAGACCGAACTTAGTTGCTTACTTTACATGTAGTAATATGAAGATTGTTGGCGACTATCCCTTGAGGATTCTAGATTGTATACAAAACAATGACAGTCAAACTACAATTTTGTCAGTGTCAGTGACACCACTGCGATCAACAATCTATTATGCCGAGCACACTATTTCCCGGTACTTTAAAAACCTTTGAAAAAATATATCTTATTGAAAATGTTTATGAATCTGAATGATTCGTCAGTCAGGTAAAAACTGCAATGCTGCTAGAAACGAAACGAATATAACCCACTGTACTACCAGCGATCAGCGCCCGCTCGTCAAGTATACACTATTTAAAACCGCGTCACTATGATACAACACTTATAGACATACACACATACTAAAGGCACAGAAAACCTCCTAACTAACATGGAGACCGTGCCGCTCGAACCACAGTACCGCACCACACATCTCACACATCTCAGCTATCTACATCTAACCAGTCACCCGAGCTCCGCATCAAACCATACTCTCCTTTTCCGGTGTTGACTGTAGCTCCCCGAAACCCGTAACACCGGCCACACCGACCGGCAGCACGCCCACCTTGCGCAAACTGGAGTCACTCGCCTTGAATCCGTTCCCGTGGATGATACCGACCAGCCAGGATTTGATCGAGCTTCGCGTCAACGACTTCTTGCTGCAGTTGTCGTCGTCCGGTGCGCCGACGTTCTCCAGCGAGTACCAGCGCTTGTGCGTGCTCAGACTGTCCTCCTGGCCGGGAGTGACCAGCGAGGTTTGGCGCATCAGCAACGGGCAGTGCGATTCTTCGTTATTGCCGATCGACCCGTTGCAGTTGTTGTTCAGATACTTGTACACATCTACCGGACCACTGTCTTCGGGCACCGTCGAAATGATCAATTTTCCCGCTTGGTCACCGTATATATCTTCGCTGCTGATGGTCGACACACCGGCTTCCAGTGAATGTGAACTCTTCGGCACCATGCGAGGCTTCTTATCCAATTTAATACTTTCCAACCGCTTGCGCACGTCACTCGGGAACGGATCCAGCGAGCGGCTCTCCCGCAGGAACGAACCACCAGTACTGCAGATCTTACCGTAATCGTCCGTTGATGTAATCGAACGGAACTTATTTCTAATCTTCTTACTGCTACTGTTAAAGATGACTTTTTTTACTAGACTATCACTAGATTCGGTTTTATCTATTGCATTTCGCTGTTCTAAAGTACTTTGGGAGTCGTCATTGATGTACCGAGCAATTTGCTCTACCTTCCGTTGAGTGATACGAGGTGAGTCCCGCATTGAAGGTCCGAACATCGAACCCTGCAGGCTGTAATTGCTTTCGAGATCTTTGTGTGCACTGGACTGACGCCGGCTGCCAACGATGAAGTTAGCAAACCCGGTAATGCTGGGCTGCCGAGAATCGTACGTTAGCTTGGGCGACCGTCTTGGCCTGCAAAACAGCGGCGGCGGAAGATCCCGCACATCGACCGGTTTCTTCTGGATAGCGCTGTCGGTGGCCGCCTCTAACCAGTAGGTCATCACCTCACCCTTCCCTTTCATTGAGATCATTCCCCGCTCGACCGTTACGTAACCCCCGAGACGATCCAGTGCCTCCTTGCACTGTGGCGAGATATGTATCTTCAGTGCTTCGCCGTTGGATTCCATCCGAGAGGCCGTATTCACCGTATCACCGAATAGACAGTACCGAGGCATAGTAAGTCCCACCACACCGGCTACCACTGGCCCCGTGTGAATGCCGATTCGTAGCTTAAGCGTTTCGTTTGGCCGATGCGAGATTCGATGAGTTCTGACGGCCTGCAGCAATTCCAGGGCCATCGAAGCTATTTCTCCAACGTGTCGATTATCGTTGGGAATGGGTAGGCCGGATACCTGACGAACAAAACCAAATGATTCCTTAAAACAAATAACAAAATATAAATTGAAAGCTACATACCACCATGTACGCATCCCCAATCGTCTCAACTTTGTACACATCGTACCCTTTAATTATTCGATCGAACACCGTGTACAAGTCGTTGAGGAAATTAACCACCTGCAGCGGAGTGCTTTCAGCGGACATCGCTGTAAAACCAACGATGTCGCTAAAATAAATAGTCACCGAATCGTACGACACCGGCTCAACACCCAAACCCATTGTCAGCTTTTCCGCCACCGGCTGAGGCAACATTCGATGCAGAAGATCCTCGGTTTTGCGCTTTTCCTCACACAAAAGCCGCGTGCGGTCCTGCACGATTTCCTCGAGATTGTTGGCGTACTTTTCCATCATCTCCATCATCTGATCCATGATGTTTTTGGATTTGCCTCCTCGCATACGTTTCAATCTATTTCTGTGTAATCATAAAAAACAACAGTTAAAATTAGCTATTCTCACTTGATACTTTATCACATCATACCTAATGGTTGGGAAATCCGGTCTCAGCTCCGGATTCTCGTCCCAGCAGTCCCTAACGCAATTGATCACATAGTCCGGCACGGTTTCGTTCTCGATGACGCTCTCGATGTCCGGCCGAAATGGCTCCTGTCCCGGCTCCGGGCACGATTTGACTAACTCCACGATCCGGATGGGCTCCAGGTCGCTGTAGCCGAAAGGGCCATGCCGTCCGATAATCTCGAACAGAACGATAGCGAACGCATACACGTCCCCCTTCTGGCTGCCATAAATGTGAGGCTGTCGCAGCAGTTCCGGCGATTTCCAGAATAAATCTACATCGGGATAATAGGGGAAGCAACGTAATTAAAACCTTTGCCTATGCGAGAAAAAAATCGATCGGAATAATTACTTCTATAGTGCTGGTGCTCTCCTATTGACTCGTTCTCGGCACAGTGCCGCAAATCGTGCAAACCGAAGTCGGTGACTTGCAGCATCCAGCGGGATGTGACAACACAGTTGGACGACTTTAGATTGCCGTGATAGTTTAAAGCTGAACTATGTATGTATATCATTGCCTGCGGATGGGAGAAAGTCGTTGATTTAATTCGTGCCTTAGCGATAAGGATTCAGTAATGCATAATGGACTATTTCATATGTTCGATTACTCTTCGGCGACAGTGCCGGTGATAAATTAGGAGACGAAAATATGCCTAGATATTTAATTTTAATTTTTTGAAAAGTTTTGTTTCAAACATTTATAACTCATTTTGCCAATTCTAATTACACTAATTTTTTGGCTGATTTGATCGAAAAACTGCTCAAGAAAATCTTGCAGAAAACTCAAAGTTACTGAAAAAATTTGTAACGTAAATATTAGTATGGTATGTTGCTGTTTCGTCGTAATTGCCTATTCCCGTCCTATCCAACACAAATTATTAACAATATCAGCGTTTATTATGACACACAATGCAAAATTAGTTATTTTCTAATATTTCAGTTTGTCGACTATCATACGCGGTCAATCAAAGTGAGCTGAGATCTATTTAAATGCCTTTTTTCGTTAAAGAATTTTTAGCAGCCAAATTTCCTACGTTTTTTCGTGCGATGAAGAAGAAAATGTCGTCATTCATAAAATGAAAATAACTCACGCAACGCATTGTCGATATTCTGCAGCCGGGAAAACTTGCATGACCAGCAGAAATTTTTGCAGAATAACATTTGTCATGCCATCCTACACAAATACATGCACGCTAATTTCGTAAACAACGATGTTTCAATTCTTAGTTCAGACGATGAAAAATTTTGATGGACGTATTTTAAAACGGTACGACGAATTTAAGAAATAAAGTCAGTTGCGTAATTTCAATAAAATGCTTTAATAATCGCTTTTTAGTGAATTCAAAGTGCACGTCTTTGAGTCAAATCAGCACAAGAACTTTTGGTGTATTCATTAAATTCATCCAAGAAATGATGACAATCAGAGTGGCCTTACTTACTACGACGGGAATTAGAAATAAACCCTAACTATGGCCGTTTACGGGCAATTAATGAATCGATACAAAAATGAAACAACGTCAAGTATGACTTAAGACATGATGACACAAACAAATGGTCTTAGTTTGATTGCATTTATTGATTCTTTTCCGGGATGCCTTTCGGATTCTCGCTCTTATTTATTCATGTGCCATGAGCTGCGACGAGTTTTTGCGAATGTGTATTTAGCTAACAGCCAAGGTCATCGCACTCGCATGTAAGACGAAGTAAAAATGAACAAATAATGCAAAATCTACATTCCAGTGTGCCGCTAGCATCACGCTAGCTGGCTACTCACGAGTTGTTTGCCTCGTGAGGAGGCTATGCAGAAAGACACTACGAGGCTGTGCGTTCGAGAGTGTGTAGGTAGCATAATGTCTGTACACAGCAACAGCGAATGTTTGTTGTACACTTGCGTCAGTAGCGTAAGCGTTGAATGTTAAGCTTCTCATGTTCGCTCACGTGAGAGTAGGCATCGTTTGCTTCTCACTCGATATGCAATATTGTCACTAATTAGTGAAAATAAACGAAAAGTTTCAAAGTCAAACATTCCCATACATTTTCTTCGTGATCACCTGGTTTCACAGGCAGGTACAACAGTTAAATACACCGTCTGTTTACTCTGATTTCAATTACTTTCTTTTTAGACAGACATCAATGTGCTTCAAATTGTGTGTACTGTGTGTACTTCTCAAAACGCTAGAAAAAGTAACAAAGTGCCTTCGTCCCAAAAGGATTTATTTCGATCGCGATTAAACCTAAATCAATTCGATGTCTGTGTTAGTGAAGTACACCAGAAAAAATTAGGTCGAATTTTTTATGCATCAAGGCTTGTTCAAACAGTGTTGTTGAACAGCGCTATAGTTGGCACGCACGATATCCTGAGGCATTTTATCCAAATCATCTCGAAACGTTGCTTGAAAGTATCCACAGTCAATACTTTGGTGCTCCCTAGTTTGCCTAGCATGTAACCCCATGCATAGAAGCCAAGAGGAATGAAATCAGGCGAAGAAATAAAATCCGGAAAATTGTCTCCACACCAAGCCTGTTATAGCTTTCGCCTAGTGAGACGGTGCACAATCTTGCTGGAAGCAGTGTGGTGCATTCTTGTAGATATTTTTGACGATGGAAAGCAAATAGTTCTTCAAAAGATTATCGATGTAATATTTAGCGAAGATTTTAATACCAGGTTCAACGAATAGCAACGGAAGCTTCCAATTTGTGGAGAAACATCCTCATACCATCACTTACACACTTCAACAGCCAGTTTGTCCCGAAGAGTATCAGAAAGATGTGCAATCTTTCGTCTCTTGCAAGCTTCTCTGTTTCAGTCAAACCGTACACCCGCTGTTTTTTTGTAATTTTTATCACCTTAACAGGTGGATATATGATCACCGTAATAATTCAAAAACATGGTCCATTGATGGGGACCACTAATTGCTCCAACTGCAGCTCACCGGAAATTGACTGGACTGATGCCTCTTGGCCTTCGGCGCGAGTCTGCTATCACGAAGTTCGTGAACAAAAGGCTGTCCCGTGAAGAGTGGTATAACCGGATAGCTTCTCCAGTGTTTCTCAGAGGCCATAAATTCTCAGCCATGCAAAATACTATATCGAAGCTACACCATTTTCAACCCCTGCAGTACAAAGTGCCTAGTTTACCTTGCTTCATGTTCACACCAGAGGTTCGAAGGAAATCAATTTCCATCGATCTCTCCGGCTATAATCTGCAACAACGACCTGATGGGTTATCAGCGGTTGATTCAGTGGAAGAAACCATTCGGAAAAAGTACAGCGATAGGATGGTTTTGGCAACGGACGGTTCCAAAGATTCTTCTGGTACAGGATATGCAGTAGTCAACGATTTCGGAGCTGAGATAGAAAAAACTAAATTGGGTACAACGCCATCTATATACCTAGCGGGGCTTTTGGCAATTCGCAAAGCGGTTTACATCATTTCTCAACTTCCTTCAGGAAAATTTCTCGTTATGTCGGATAGTCTCAGTTGCCTTAAAAGTCTACAGTCGTTCAAAATTAATCCATCTAATCCTATTGCGTGGTACGAAATTAAAGGTAAAATCAAAGAAATTGAATCTAGAGGGCTAGATGCGACACTAATGTGGGTTCCTGCTCACAAAGGTATCTCAATCAGTGGGCTGATAGAGAAGCCAAATTGGCGTGCACAGAAGGAACATGTGAGGAATACAACCTTTGTTATCTCGATATTGTTTTTCCAACCAAGATTTCTGTTACACAAAAATGGCAACAAGATTGGAACAACGGCATCACGGGGAGATTTTGCCATAGCCTTCAACCTTCGGTCTCTACTGAGCCTTGGTTCGCAGGAATGGTACTGAACAGAAGACAGATTGTTATTTTGTCCAAACTTATAAGTAATCACTCTCGACTTCCAACGCACCTGAGACGAAATCGAATAATAGAGGATGATCTATGCGAATGTGGAAGAGGCCCAGCTGATCCCGACCACCTGTTATTTACGTGTTCAAAATATGAAACCCAGAGGGAAAATATTTGGCGAGCGTTAATGGAAAGAAGGATCCCACCGGATCTGCATCGAATCCTGAAGGGAAAAGATACATACCTATTAACAGCGATTACAAGTTTCTTTATGAATGTAGAATGTAGAATGTAGAATGTAATATAGATTTGTAGAATGTAGAAATAGTTTTATATCCGATACCAGTTGGCACAGCTATGTTTAAAGTAAAGCCATTGTTTTTAGTAAATAAAAAAAACATGGTCCATACTTTTTTAATTAAATTCTCTACCCGGCTAAAACAACGGTTTTGCATGGTGTCCTTGTCGTTTTGTTCGCCGACGACAGTTTTGCAGAGAAACGTAAAAGTTGAATTTAATTTAATAACTAAAAAACAGCAATGGTAACATCAAAACGAATAAATTTTACAGACGAAAGTCTCAAAATTGACTTCAAAAATGCTTTAAATTTGCAAAATTAGCTGCTGAAAAATGGTTAAAATGGATGAAATTGAATACGACTGGAGTTCAATACCACATTTTTTATGTGGGGCCATATTGCCATATTCTATTCTATTATTTTTTTGTCCCGCAAACAAAAATTCATCAAAGTAAAATGTGACTAGCAGAAAGAGAGAATTATCAGTCGGTCTTCATGTCACAGGAAGCACTTGAATTGATTTTGCTAAATATTGAGATTGACTAATAAAATATGTTTATTTTGTTCAAACTAGTTTTCAAATATGGCAAACTTACGATGGCGTGTTTATTTTATACCTACATGGACGATTAAATTTAATGCGCATATGCTGCGGCAACTGCTGAAAATTTATTTTTTATTCTACCGGATATTTTATTATGCTCGCTATAAACCAACTCGATTAGGATTATTTCACAGTAAAACTTTGACTTTTCTGCTCACGGATATATATTTCCGAGTTAGCAAAGCTGGTTGACTGATTTAGCTTTTTATCAGAACAAGATTGATGATTTATAGCTTTGTAGAACAACACGAAAAGCTGCATGAAATTATGGTAACAACTGTCAAGCAGCGAAAAGTAAATCGGTTTTATTACTGCTTTCAGCGGAGCTTGATAAGGCTACTTGAGCTTATAACCAGATTCTTAAAGAGGTTATAAAAACCTTTTGAAGAATGGGCTACTTGGTCGGAAGGCAGATTTATAGCGGTTATCAGAAAGTTCTGGTGGAGCTCACAGTTTTATTAGCAATATTGGTCATAAAAACTACTATAGGGCAGTAATAAAATTCAAATTTCTGTATGGGATGTTTGAGACACAACTAGAAATACTCCTAGGAGAAGGTAACTGCTGATTTGGAACTGATTTCAATTGTTTCCATAAAGGGAATTTGACTTCCTCTTCATTTTATCCACAGTTTTCGACCCGGTTTTATATTACCCATCAATAGGACGATGTCCAATGCGTTGAGTTACAAATCTCCCTGCTGATGGGCAAATGCGGTCAGTAAAAAGGTTGCTTTCGTACTAAGAACGATTTGGCTAGTCTTGCAAAAATAAATCTGTCGGTTCCTACGTTTGTCCAACCAAAAATAAAGGTGTTTCAGTATCACCATTCAATTGCTAATTTTCTATATGAATGCACTGTCATCATGACTTAACCCATTATGACCCAGCGTATGATATATCATACCTCGTCTTCAAAACCTGTTTACTGCTGAATTTCAATAGTTAGCATTGTTAATATATCACTACAAGAGAGATAAGACATCAATCTGATGTGTGTGTGATATAATTTGTCAGTTTTTGTCATTTCATCTGTATTCTCAACAGTGCAAAGTTGTGACAAATGGCGGAAAAAAAGTTGAAAAAATGGCGAAAAAATTTTTGTCTCCAAAACGCATGAAAAAGTCTACATTTAGTGACGAAACATTACCTGACATGTAAATTAGTATTTTTATGTAAAGTCTATCACAAAATTCGATAAGAAATCTGTAAAAAACTTTGTAATTTGTTTGTTTCAAACTGAGCCTATAAAATATTTATGCGATATTTTGGCCTTGAAAGCATTCCAAATGACGATTTTGCGTTTCCCGACATATTCGAGCCATAATATAATAGATTACAGATTACAGATTCCAAATTTAGGTATATCCGGGTTATAATGGGTTAAGTCTTACTTGACGTAGTTTCATTTTCGTTTTTGTGGCTCGTTCGGTGTGCACGCATCATGTTTGAGTTACGGTCGTTGATGATAAATAAACTCCGAAATGGTGTTACATGCGGCACTATTTTTCATGACCTCAAACATTTCGGCATAAAAAGAGAATTTGCATACTATACAGTAAAAAGATTTATCGAAATGGGATCCGTTGAAACCCGTAAAAACCGGAAGAAAACGAAGCGGTTTCGCAACACTGACTACCCGAACGAACCAAAAAGATTCTTGGATTCCTTCCGAGCAGTGAAATTCTGCATAAGATTCTTACAGAATGCCTTGCTTATTGAACCAGGAAATAAGTATGAGAATCCAACAGGCGAATACCAAGGATTGCTATAGCTCGGTAAAGAAATCCCCTTCACTATAAAGTAGAAATCCTCGGGATTCCGAAAGCAGAAATTCTGTATAAGTTAGTAAGAGTTATAATAGAAATAACATTATTGCTACATCTGTTATGAATCGATGAGGTATTGGTATGAGGTAATCTTTCATATTTTCGTGACGGTCACAAGAATCTAAACTATGAAATGATACCCTACGGTAAAACGTAAAAAGCAACTAAAATAAAGTATTACAATTAAAAGTTAAAGGTCGCCGACTGCTTCAAATCTATTGGAAATTGTAGCATTTACCATAAACGTGACCAGTCAATTGTAACCGCCACGCATAAAATATTTACATGGATTCTACAGCAAGCCATTCGATGGAATCTTCGTACCTTGATTACTCTTCAAATGGCAAAAAATTGAAATAGAACCAAAACGGCATATTCAATTTGCCTTTAAAAAGTAATTACTGATCCTGTTTATATCACCTCTGGTGTTCCTCAGAATTCCCACTTAGGACCTAAACTGAAACTAGTAGGACTGTAAACTAGATTACTGTCTGAGGAGTTTTTACGTGGGAGCACGTGGGAGAACCGCGTGAGTATATATTTCTGCCCACATAGTAGAGATTCACAGTTGGATCGGTAATTCTACTTAACCGTTCTCGAAGGGCCAATAAGCCAAACATAAACAATCCAAGTGAGATTTATTTTCTCCGGACAAGCAAAAGAAAACTAATTCTTACTTTGTTTGTTTACACTTGGTTGATATCAACCTATGAAGAAGAACCAATATTGGTCCTTCTTCATATGTTAGTCGAGCGTTTAAAATCTACTGAAATTGATAAGCCGATTCAAGAATTTCAGTATAAAAATGATGAAGGCACCGGATTGCAACTAATTGTGATATGTACGACGTTCCTGAACGATCAAACTTCATGTTCGATATCGCTGAGGTTGCATTGCACGCGGTAGATAGTTCTATTACCAACCAACGGTAGCAATCATCTGCTTAGGTTATTAAAATCCTAATTTTTAAGAGTTTAATTTTTTATTTACATGTCTTTAACTTCATTCAAACACCAGAGTCAAAATTTCTCATACCTATGCTATGTTGCTAAAACTGGTGTTTTTTTTAGATATTTTAAAAACAAATTGCGAATAAAAAAATATTATAGAGAGCGGCAGTTGGGTTGCAGTTGTAGTTTAATAATTAATGAATTGATTGTTCCGTCCCTCCCGAATCGATTGCCATCGATAGCACCTCCCATCATGAAATCATCTCCGCATGGAGTAACAAATAAACAACAATTGCACCTACACTAGACCGAGTGATTCCCACGGGGCTTACCTTAATTAAATCATGCACCAACGATGCAATAAATAAATCATCTAGTTTGATATCCTCGTTTTCGATTATATCATACAGGCTACCCTTGGCACAGTAATCAGTGACTAGTAAGATCCGCATCGGTTCCACACAGGCCCCGATGAAGCTGTTGATGTTGTCGTGCCGCAGATCCCGCAGCAGTCGCATCTCCTTCATAATCTCCCGCGAGATATCTTTGCGGCGGGAAAACTTCAGTTCCTTAATGCGCACCACCACACCCCGGAAGCGGGCGGTCGGTGTGAAAACCTGATTGGAGCAGCGAGACCCGAATGATTGGGCGCTGGCCAGGCTGAGCTGTAATGGGAAAGAGAGAGAGAAGCAAAACCGAAGGATAATAGCGATTATTTAAATGAAATTGATGAAAAGGCATTCATCGCTTGCTCAGCGCTTGTGGATTGAAACTATTATCTTGAATTCCCGATCGGGTTAATGGATATTCGACATTCTACAAGTTTCAATCAATACACCCACAACAGGGATTGTTTCGCGTTCATTAAAATTTCTGTCGCCATAGCTATTTCATTTGTAGGCTTTTACACTTTCCCGAATAACATCAAACCAATTGCGAACAGCAAAACGCGCGTATCTATGGTATCTATGGTATGACAGTCATTGTACGTCCTTTTAAAAACCAATAGTGCGCCCAAAATTTACCGAACAAGTTTATGCATAACATTGTTACCTTGCTTGGTGATGATACGATTTCCGTGTTGAAGTAACCCTTAATTTCACTCGAGTCGATTTTCCACAGCAGTCCCTCGATTTCTAATTCTATTTTCCACTTGCGGTAGATGCTCATCGTGATAACGCCTGCACAAAATAACACCAGCGCCAGGACACACGCAATAACCATAGAGGTGAAGTGCGATTCGTCCTTCATGCAGTGCTCATTGAGGAAACCGCACGATGGTTCATCCATCGGTCGCTCCGAACCTGCCCAATCAATGGTGATGCCAGCCTTTGACAGTTTGAACTCCTATCGATGGTAAAATAAATTAATGAGAGAAAAACGAAACAGTTAGAAGACATCCAATTAGACACTAATGTGTAGTTTTAGTCAGTGCTTTCCGGAAAACGACAGTGTGAATAGAAAAACGGAACTAAAGCAAAATAAATTAAAATAACGACGACTCACTCACTGGGATTTCATCGTTTCGCTTCTGATTGGAATCATTGTTCAGCGGTAGCTGGCGCATTTGAAAGTGTGCCACCGGTTTCATCTGGTAGTCGCAGGAGAAATTTCCCTCGGTATACGGGTCCATCTTCAGTGCCAGCACCGAAAAGTTACCTTCGGAATCACCGAACTCATCGATTCTAATCATCGCACCGGCGATACCTACAGCGGGGGACAGGTCGTAAGAAGGGGAACACCTTTAGGTCGTTAGGATGTCAAAACCCATCCCCCAAGGAGGAAGCGGCCCGTTCCTCATCATGGCTACTTACTTCTATAGGTTCTGTTCTGGATGATGGTCTCGATTATCCGAGTCCCGTTGCTGGCCACCTCCTGTATGACGTCGCTCGTTAGCGGACGGTTCGCCTGTTCCGCCTTCAGCAGTTTGTCTAAGGCCCAAGCGTACAGTTTCACCGAGTCGTACAGGTAGGCAGCATAAATGGAAACATACTAGACAATCATTGGAGGAAAAGGAATAATAAGATTAATTAATAGCAGTACCGACGAGGCGAAAGTACAATGCGAACAATAATTGGAATCAAATTTATTCACTCAAAATGTTATTCTTCACTGTCATTGTTTCACTGTCTGTTCATTGAATTTAAAACAGTATTTAGAATGAAATGATAGCAAAGCTAAAATCTCTGGAGCTGCTGATGATGGAAGATGGAACTGTAATTAAAATTTGAGTCGCAGGCAAACAAACATACCTACCTTCGTGTACGGCAAAAACAGTGTGGGTGTTTTGAAGGAAAACGGCTCCCGCTGGTTGTACGACCGAACTTTTGTGGTGAACTGCTCGAACTCGGGCTGCGGTTCGGAGGCGACCACCACCAGCAGGCTGCGACCCCGCAGCAGAAATTGGTCCATCTCGTTGCAATTTTTGTAGTGCGATACCCGATCCGCCCGCCAGAGGTACTTTTTGGATTCCCTGTGAAAGGATAATAGACAATTAATGATCACGAATTAACAACGTGCGTCGACGGACGCTTATCCTGTGCTATCGCAGTCGACATGTGTGTTAAGAGATATCAAAACATTTATACTGGTTATTATGACGAAAATGTCGGTGTTTTTTCTCTGACAGAAAAGAAACAACGAACCCCAAAAAATATTTTGATGTTTTCATTGTTATCAGTCAATTTAGTTTTGTAAAAAAGTATTGAAGTATGCACAAATGAAACGTTCGAAGTTTAATATGACTACAACATAACAGTATGTTGCTATCAATAAAAATATTACATAGTTTGTCGCCAGTTAATTAAAAAAAATGGGCAGCTTCAAATGAATTCAAATGAGAACGTTCCGTAATGGAACATCATAGCTTCTACTCTTCTAAAAGACAAACGTGCGTAACATTCTAGAAAGCCTGAAGGTTGAAAGATAGTTAAATATTACTGGTTAAAATTAGCTAAAATTAGTTCAAAACTGTTCATTTTGGTTGAGCAAATGAGAGAAAAGTTAAATTATAAAAAGCAAAAGTGAAATTGACTGTGAAAGCATCGAATTACTGACTATTTTCCACTTCGTATTATCCTGCGTGGAGAAGTATTCCGTGCAATGCATTTTAAACACGACAGTGAGCGTAAAAAAGACGAATAATAGATAAAGTTTCGTGCAAACAACACAAGACCATGCCCGAGAAATTATTGTGCGCTGTATCAAAAGTAAAACGGATGAGGAATCAAAACTGATGGAAAAATATTGCAATTCCGGACGTCGCCTGCCATAACAGCAGATGTTAAACTGAGGATTCCTAATCCCAAGGTGAGTTAAAATAGGTGATCTAGTTTTCACAGTTTGTAGAACAGAAGTGCGCGGAACGATTGGTTAGCAACCATCGACGTTGTTTATACATTCAACAGTTTCCGCTTTGAAAATTTCGGTGATCGTCAAGGGTAACCCAGCGGGGGTGAAAAACAAATTTCAACATCAGAAAACCTCTCTTGACTAACCTTGCCTAATCCTACCCTAACAGAATTTGAAGATTGTTCTGCCAAACCTTAATCAAAGCTTAGGAACCAACTTTCATAGGCTTGTTTATGATGTTTATGTTATATGATGGACAATCCATTTCTTGTTCCTGTTGTTTCTATCGCAAAAAACCGACGATTAAGTAAAATCCTCCAAACAGCCGGAAAACAGAATGTAATTAGGGTAGAGGTGCCCATAATAGTGGATGTACCAGTAATGATGTAAATTCGAGATACTTCATTATTTTGATACAACTTAAAATAATTTCCAAAGGATTACAATTTCCTATTGTCGTTTAATACATATTTATTGAAAGTTTCATGTAAGGTATACAGATAAAATTTATAGAATTTGTAGAAATAACAAATTCCTTTTGAGTAGACCAACATGATGCAATTGCTCAAGAATTTCGTAACAAACTACAAAGTTTTCATGCCGATATCTGCGATCTCCGAGGCTTCTAATGAGGCATATGTCGCGCCATGATCATTCTAATGAATAATATTTACATAATCAATTAAAAATCTCAAGTAGCACACTTTTGTCATTTCTGGTTGCTACAACCTATTTATGACTGAAATTAGTCATTGAACGGTTACCACAACTAGTTTGTAACAACTGTGCTAGTAGGGATATTCTCAAACTTTTGTTTATTTATCGTGAAAATGCATCCTCCACTATAGAAACACTGGACAACTACTTGTTCCTATAATAGTGTTCCTGTATTATCTTTAGATCATTCCTTTTATGCTCTGTTATGTTTGTAGTTTTCGTTACATGTGAATTTTCAAAAATAATTATCAACGACTTAATTCTATTCGAATATGATAACTATAAAAAGACAAATATTTAAATTTTACCATACGAAGATATTCATTTAGAACTTGATACAAAATACTGTGACAATTAATGGAAGACTTCTTTCGATCGAGTTTTTTTAGAATCCTTATTTTTCAGATAATATTCAATCGATTTGCCTGTTGCCAATAAAATGCTCATTACAAAAGTAATGAATTCCTGTAACAGGAAGGTATATAAAGATTTGCACCTGCAGCTAAGTTCACTGCGAACTTTACTAAAAACGGGAAACAAAATACAACTACTATAGGAATATTTAAACACTATTATAGAAACACTAGCTGACCCGACAAACTTCGTATTGCCAAAAATGAAACGGTACAAGCGGTACATAAATCCCGGGTGCTACCCCCGCAGTGGCCAGCGCATCCGACGACAGGTCACTGGCAACACTCGTGACCTGCGGCCGTCTCGCCCTGAATCATCTAGTGTTACTATAGGTAGTTTCTTGTGGTCTTGTTATTGACTAATGTTTTATAGAAATCTAAAATTTCTCGAATTCGGTTAATTTTTAAGTTACGCAAAAATTTCTGTTTCATTTGTATGAGAGTCCACCCCCACTACCACAGGGGTGAGGGGTCTCAAACCATCATAAAATAAATTCATGCGTCTAAAATCCCCCACATGCCAAATTTGTCTCCATTTGCTTGATTAATTCTCTAGTTATTCAGAGATTTGTGTTTCATTTGTATGGCAGCCCCGCCTCTTAGTGGGGGGAGGGGTCTCTAACCATCATAAGAACCTTTCCCGGCCCAAAAACCCCTACATGCAAATTTTCACGCCGATCGGTTCAGTAGTTTTCGATTCTATAAGGAACATACGGACAGACAGACAGACAGAAATCCATTTTTATAGATATAGATTACTAAGGAACACAAACTGGTGTCAGGAAAATAATGCTTTTGGATATGTTAATTGACAGAATGTAATTATTTTGCTTAAAGCCAACATCCAGCGCAGCCTGCCACATGTGCTACCTTAACTATAGCTGATACTTGATATAGCTCATAGTTCATGCTCCATTTCCATTTGCCCCTAAGTATTGGACGCTGAATTTTAAGCTCGAAAACCCCAAGCACTCGTCGATAAGTTTCCTCCAACGTCCATGATTCAATGATTCATGTCCGCAAAGGGCCACCGGGTGGATTAGTGTTCTGTAGAGTTGGCAGTCTGTCGTAGCTCATTTCTTTGGACGGAATCGTACGTCGCGTTAAAGTCCACAAATAGTCGGCAAATTGAACTCCCAGAGGGACTGACGCACGGTAAATATCTGATCCATCGTTGAGTAACCTCGCGAAACCCGGCTTGGCGCTTGCGGACGAAAGGCTCCGCTAGCGGTCTCAGTGTGTACAAAAGCATACGAGAGAGCACCTTGTAGACAGAATTGATCGATGTAATGCTCCGTTAATTTTTACAGTCGAGTTGATGTCCTTTTGTAAAAATAGGGCAAACGCGGCCATTCAAACACACTCCTCCGGCATTTATTCTTCCGCCCAGATTCCGACAAAGATCATGATTTGACAAAAAGGTTCGGAGCCACCCGCTATACAAAATGAAAAATTTGCCTATGTAGGGGCACAGTTAGTATCGAAAGATTTCACCCGCACAACCTCCAGCTTCAGGAAAATTGTAAAATAATGGCCAATCATGAAGTAGAAATCACTGGTCTAAGGATAAGGTGGTGAAAAACACCACCGAAACCGGAGAATAGCCGCTAAAAAGTAATACTTATTATTATATTTGGTATTTTTCAGTTTAGACGGTTAAGCAATAATAAACTTATTTTTGCCCAAGCCCCTACCTAGCGCCTCCGCATGGCCGTACGCCGAACCTGAAAATACTTCAATTTGTATAATTGAGGTGCCAAGCCTCCTAGCTCCTGTGGAGTCGTGGGGTTTTCAGTTCCTAGCATTAAAACTGTAATTTTAGGCAACCATTAAACTACACGACTTTATTATGTTGTAATATTTATACCAATATTTTTGGTAGATTAATTTTCAGCGAACGAAATAGGGTGCTATAACCTTGGCCAATCGCAGTCTGGCTTCTAGTTTAAATGCCATTAGTTCAACCCCGAGGGTTCGGAGTTTCACTTAACCTTTAGTAGCAAAGAGACTCCCAACGACTGTAAATAAATTATTATCTATATGGGAAGCATTTGGTACAGAAGGTCCACACTTCCGTCGTTCCCCTTGATTTCAACGAGCTTAATGGAATTAGATATTATTTATGGTTCTTCTTGATTCTGTGGAATTTTGTCTGCGGTGTGAGACTAGACTAAATTAAATTAGAATAGAATGAGTGTTTTCGAAATAAGGTCAGTTTTGATGCGGAAATACTGGTCTTCTACTTTAATCCCACATAGCATATTAGCCATTAGCCCGACCTTTAAGTTTATGTAACTTCAATGTCATAATAGGCTAAAAACATCATATCAATCATTCATCATTCATCCAAAAATCATTCAAAAAATCGTTCATCCACTTCATTGCTTCTATATAATTTTTTCGCTTCAACTCCTTTGTCTTGAGAAGATAAAAATTTTCGATGGGCATTTTTACAGTTGGCAATATATTTTCTATGTAAGACTGCTAATCTAGTATCTCTTTCAAAGAGGCGTTGTAATTCTATGAGAAAAAGCTCCAGGAACAGTATAGAACTGCTCTACCTCCAATTTAACCGGCACCGGCAACCGGCAATAGTAGAAAAAACATTGAAACAAAACGCATAGAACAATATCCGGTATAGTATAGAACGGTACCGGTATTCAGAATTGAGGTTAAATATCCTCTCTGCAAACAAGCGGCGGAAGGGGTTATGTCATGATCATCTGGGTAGAAGTCATATTTCCTCCTTGTGCACGTGTGATAAACAGTTTGAGGCAACCAAAAAATAGTCTGGTTTTTCTTCGGGTCTTCCATTTCCGTTGTGTTGAGATGGATTGGAAAAAAACTTCCGACAGCTAGTTGTGGATAAATTAAAAGTCTTTTTTACACCGGTGAACCTCGAAAACTTTATCTGCTTCGCTCGCGACAAGACGAGTCGGATAGCAATCCTGGTCACGGTGCCAGGGTGTTGGAGTGTTCTCGTCGTTCTTTTGTCAACACTTTGAATTTTACCTTTGGTTAACTTACCTAAATCAAGGCCAATTTTTATAAACTATCTATATAAGGTAAGCGGTAACTATCTATACTGACCTTAGACCAGTTTGGCCGGTAGTGTAATGGTATCGCACTCGACGTGAGATTGAGAGTTGTGGGTTCAAGACCCACCTGGATAGTCAATGATTTTTCACAGTTTGCATATCATTCTTCCCAGTTCTTCCAGTGTTCGTTCTTCACAAAAACCCGTTTAGTAAGAAGTACACAACCATTTCTCGGAAACCTTTAACTTATTTTAATTTTTAATGTACTTCTTCAATTTAGATTACTAGTTGAGCCCGAATCTTACGATCCGGAAAATATAAATGTCTGTTCAGAATTCAGAAAACTGCATATACATTCCATTGGCAAGTGTTTTCGAAGATGTTTACTCTTTGTATTAGTTCTTTGAGTTCTTATATTGCATAATATAGCTCTAAGATGTTGTACATAAAAGAGTCATAGCCGGAAACTGAAACAAATAGTTTTTATGGTCGAATTGGATTTTATTTAACTGAATAAAAACATTATCTCCACTGTGCTGATTCTATTGGCGGACAATATGGCTGTTTAGTGTGAGTGGCTCTGAACCGTCTATTGTCTGCCGCGAACCGATTCATATGGTCGGTGTTAAGTCAGACAGGAACCGAGTGGCAAAATTCTGACTTCGAGAAAAACGCATTCAAAGTTTGCTGCATTCGAAATCATCTTATAACTCTGGCTGTTTGGAACATTTATGTAGTCTGATTAGAGTAAAATGTTGCTTAGAAAATTCTTCATCGTTTGCTATCACTAACTCATTTTTGCCTTTCTACTATATAAATATATAGTATATAGGTATAGAAATCACTTGGAAAACCGGAAATGGAAAGAAGGTCCTGCGGGCCGAATGTTATATACCATTCGACTCAGTTTCGAAAACTGAGCATTTTCTGTGTGTGTGTATGTATGTGTGTGTGTGTGTGTGTGTTTGTGTGTATGTGTGTGTGTGTGTGTGTATGTGACGCTTTTAATCTCACTCACTTTTCTCGGAGATGGCTGGACCGATTTTAATGTTCTTAGTGTCAAATGAAAGGTCTAGGTGTCCCATTGGTCGCTATTGAATTTCATACTGATCGGATTTTTAGTTCAAAAGTTATGTATAAAAATATGAAAAATATGGGACTTCATTATCTCATAGGTCCCTTAACCGATTTGAACAAAATTGATTGCATATGAAAGAGGAGCCTTGCAAACCCTTAACTTCCAAATTTCATGACGATTGGGCTTGTAGTTTGAAAGTTACATAAAGAAATGTGAAAAAATAGTATTTAAAACATATTTTTGTAACATATAAGCATTAGTTCAATGAAAAACATCACACATTTTATTAGTATTTGAAAATAACTGCTTAGATCTATCAAACGAAACCGAGTTATTTAAAATCGGACGGTTCATTCAAAAGTTATTTAAACTTTAACACTTAAGCACCGTATATTAAACCGTTAAAACGTGTGAAATCAAAACAAATGTTGATTGTATTTAATGCGTGTGATGTATGTGTGTATGTATGTATGTATGTATGTATGTATGTATGTATGTATGTATGTATGTATGTATGTAGGTATGTATGTATGTATGTATGTATGTATGTATGTATGAATGTATGTATGTATGTATGTATGTATGTATGTATGTATGTATGTATGTATGTATGTATGTATGTATGTATGTATGTATGTATGTATGTATGTATGTATGTATGTATGTATGTATGTATATATGTATATATGTATGTATGTATGTATGTGTGTATGTGATCCCAAGCAACAATGTGAGTTTGATTGTACTCTTATGGTGGTTTTCATGACCAATTGTGGTCTTGAATGCTATCATAAGAGTGTAATAAAACTCAAATTGTTACTTGGGATGACAATTTGCAATTTTTAAATTTGCATTGAAATTCAAGAAAAGTCTTCAAGAAATTGTCTGAAGTTTTTGAAGCCTCTTAGTGGAATACGAAATTTGAAATTAAAGAAAAGAAAAAACTTTTACCGACTAAATTCCACTATTTAATATTTATTCGCGACTGATACGTATACGCTTTGGAATAAGACACTGATGAAGCCTGCACGTCGTAGGCGAACTACGTATCTGTTGCAAATAAATATTAAATAGTGGGATTCAATCGAAAAGCTTTTTCTTTTCTTTGATTTCAGTTCACTTGCTGTTACTCACAATTGTACACGAAAAGCAAACAGCGAAGAAAAGCAGTTAATTTAAGCATGTAGGTCTTTTTAATCAATAGATACTAGAGCTTAGAAATGTTACATGAAAAATAGGAAGTAAACGTTGCACGGTAGTAATTTTGTAAGATTTGTTTTCGTTAATGACATTTTAAAGGACAGATGTCTTATGTCATGTATCATGTTTCAACAAATAAATCAAAAATGACAAGCACTGGAAATCATATCGATCATATTTCCTATTCTCAAGCATGTTTAAGGCGCAGCTTGCACTATTTTTCGACCTCATCTTGTTTTCCTAACCCTCTAACATTGTAAAAACGATGCGATCAAGCTAATGACTATCTTTTCATGAAAGTACATTCAAAAGAAGCTTAAGTTTTGATTTTCATGCAAAAATAATTATCTGAAGGAGCGCCAGCTAAGAAAAAGTTCAATTTCTCTTTTTCATATCTAATGCTCTATTCAGTTATTTTTTCTAATTCAGATATATCGCAAAATTGAAGCCAAGCAAACTAATAGTAGAATTTTGAGATTAATCATTTTGTTGTCGATATCCTTTGTCTTCAAAAGCGAAGTATAATAATAATTTTTCTGAACTCTTGTTTTTCAAAGATGCTAACTTTTGAACGCATGGTATTTATTAATTATCAAAAAATCTGTTTTGAACACATATTTCATATTGTCAATTCAAAACAAGTTTCGTATATGGCTCTGAAGCCCAAAAGTTAAGGCCGACCGATTATAAAACTAAATAAGGTGTTACAAGTATTCGCACCCAAGGAAAGAAAATTTAATTATTCTACGCAATACGTTGGTAATTTTACTGGCAAATAGGGATTTTGAGGAATACGGAACGGATATTTCAAAATATAGTCAAGTTAATTATACATAGACGTTCCTGAGAAATTAAATAATGATTTTTGTGGCAGTAGAAAGGCTACGTCACGCCGCTAGGTGGATTAATTCGGGTTTTTAAAATTTTGCGACTTCCGGTCTCCGGTCTGATTTAACACCGACCATATGATATCGCGACAAGCAATCGAGTTGAGCAGGCGAATTGAGCAGTCGAATTAAGCAATCGAGTCAAGCGGTTGGGTCGAGCAGTCTAGTCGAACAGTCAAGTCGAGCATTCAAATCGAGCAGTCTAGTCGAGCAGTTAAATCAAGCTGTTCAGTCAAGCAGTCCGGTCGAGCAGCTGAGTCGAGCAGTTGAATCGAGTGGTCGAGTGGGGCAGTCAAGTCAAGCAGGTAAATCCAGCAGTCCAGTCGAGCAGTTTAGTCGAGCAGTTAAGTCAAGTAGTCCAGTCGAGCAGTTGGATAGAGCAGTCTAGTCGAGCACTTGAGTCGAATCGAGTGGTTTAGTCAAGCAGTCGGGTCAAGCGGTTCAGTCGAGCAGTTAAGTCGAACAGTTGAGTCGAGCAGTTCAGACGAGTAGTCCAGTCGAGCAGTTGAATCCAGCAGTTAAGTCGAGCTGTCGAATCAGTTAAGTCAAGCAGTTGAGTCGAGCAGTCGGTTTGAGTGACTAAATCGAACAGTCTAGTCGAGCTGTTGAATCGAGCAATCGGGTTGAGCAGTTGAGTCGAGTAGTCCAGTCGAGCAGTGGAATCAAGCAGTTGAATCGAGCAGTTGAGTGGAGCAGATGAATCATGCTGTTCAGTCGAGCAATTGAATCGAACAGTCCAGTCGAGCAGTTCAATCGTGCAGTTAAATCGAGCAGTCATGTCGCACGCTATGTCCGAAGGTACTTATTACTTAACTTACATGCACCTCAGATTTCTCTTCACTGGATGTTAGTATTAATCAAAACAATTAATTTAGAAAAGGTCTTAAAATATTCTATCTTGGGTTTTTTGAAAAACTCAATTTTCAAGGTTATTTAGGGGTCATCCCCTCTCAAGTGATCATATCCGTTGTATTCGACCACCTCCGATTTCAACCAAATTTGGTATAATTGCTTATTCCGACCCCATATTTAATTTCTCAAAGTTTTGAATGGATTGAACAATCCCCCTTGTAGTGACATGCATTGAAAAATTAGTATTTTCGAAAATCTGAGAAAAATGGAAAAGTGTCACTGCAAGGGGGATTGATCAATCCGTACAAAACTTTGGGAAAATGAATATGTGGTCGGAATGAGCAATTATTTCAAATTTGGTTGAAATCGGAGGTGGTCGAATACAACGGATATGATCACTTGAGAGGGGATGACCCCTAAATAACCTTGAAAATTGAATTTTTCAAAAAACCCAAGATAGAATATTTTAAGACCTTCTCTAAATTAATTGTTTTGATTAATACTAACATCCTGTGAAGAGAAATCTGAAGTGCATGTAAGTTTAATATTAAGTGCCTTTGGACATAGCGTGTGTCGATCTGTCCAATCAAGCAGCTGAGTTGGGCAGTTGAATCGAACTGTTCAATCGAGCAGCTCAGTTAAGCAGTCCAGACGAGCAATTAAATCGAGCAATCTATCGACCAGTCCAGTCGAGCAGTCTAGTCAACCAGTTGAGCAATCGAGCAGTCGGCCAGTGAGGTGACTGAGAATACAACCCATTGCTAGGAAAGCATGACGTCCTATCAGGGACCTGTAATTAGTTACCTATAAGCCTCTTATGACATCCTGTCAGAGACCTAGTTTTCGGTACAGACATAAGCCTCTTACATAAATAGATATGTCTAAAACCACTTGAAAACTATGATATTTATAGAACCAGAGTAATTGGTTCTACAGGCTTTGCAAAGAGTTTGCAATTAAGATTCTAATCTAATCTAATTTTCAGACTTCCGGATTCGAAAAAAAAATTCTTGGAAAAATAAAATGACGCACATCCCTAAGTTTATTTTAACATGCGATACTGGCGAAAATTATCCGCACGATGATTCTGATCACCGGCGCTAAAAGATTTTTTTTATTCTGTTATTTTTTACGAAGCCATACTGATAATGAATCTTCTCGGTTGAATGAATAAATCGTTTGATATGCAAATTATCTCGTGTTGTTATCTTTGTAAATTAATTCCCAGTATTTAATTTCATAGCGAAGCCATAATACCGAAAGCAAAAAGCTGCTAAACATTAGAAATTTATCAATTTTTAACAATATTAGAATACAAATAATTTCTAGTACACTTCCAAATATAGAATTGAAATATAGTGATTGAAAAAAAATCAAAATATTTAAAACGAAAAGTTATGCATAAATAGCGTATAGTTTTTTCGCAAAATTTCGTGTTTAATAATATTCCGTTTCAATTCCTAACTGCCTATAACACAGATTCGTATATTGCGCGCTTCCAGAGCAGAAATATGCCACTGCCACTATTGACTTTGCCTATTTGTTTTTGTTTTTTGCGCAAAATTTGTTTCCGATAGCTAGCTTACACCTACCTACTGTTCGCATTGCAGTTCTCTACGAAAACCACAAACTCGTTTAAAACTGTCAGCAGTTTCTGTTTTCCGGCAATCATTCTGATTTCCATAGTAAAATAGTACTTTTTGGCTTATTTTCCAAGGAACTCAATATGAAAATAACGAATGAATAATATACTGAAATACTAAGCTATTTACGCAAAGCCGTACTTAGTCGCAAATTGTTTTCAATCACTAAATGAACAGGAACTTTCAACACAACTTTCAACTTGGACACACAAATACCTAATTCTGCGTATTTCGTTTGATGCCTTATTCATTTCATCAATAGAATTGAATTGTCGTGAAGAGATTATAGGAATTGAATTCTAGGTGTTCACAAATGACAAAGGGAATTGAGTGGTAATGATAAAGGAGTGAATGAATTCCGTTCTGTTGATAGGAAAACCTAATCGATAATAGAGGTGCACGCTTAGTCAACTTCAGCTTTACAGACGGCAAAATGCTATCTGGCTTCAAACGACTGTAGGAGAGCTGCCTATTGCCTAACGTTCTACCGACCGATTTCATTTCATACAGACCATACTCTGCAAGGTGCAAAGTGAAAAACAAAATATTTCGCTCACACACGACACCAACCTTCTTCAAATATACAGCTTATCGAAACAGCAAACATCAATACTCACTTCAACGAGTACGTCATCATGTCGACGAATATCACCAGATATTCACCCTTAGCGAACAGCTGCATGGCGTCCATCTGGGTCATCATGTCCACCAGAGCATTGGGCGTCCCGAGAAACACGTAAATCCTGGTTCGATTCATGGTATTCTGGATTATCTGTTGTATAACGAGAAGGAGATTTTAGTTTTCTGCTACAAACCAAGCTAAACACTATTACAGCAAGATGCAAAATATCCCACAAATGAACGGTATTTTCCAGAGCCCCCGGATGGTGGGGGAATCTGGTTTTGATATGATTAGATGCACATGCACTAAAATGAAACATAACGTAACGCGAAACGAGAGCCCTGTTTCTGTTCGAAACCGCGTGCATCACGTACAGCCCGCCATCATCGCTGGGCTGCCGGGAATGGACGACGACGAGAGGTGATCTTTTGCGGCAAAGCTGTTTACATTTAATTATTTATGTAATAACATAATACCGTATACCAATATCCACTACGACAACAGTCCAGATTGTTTTCGCAACACTTGTGGTAGTCGATGACTTCCTCCACGTGATTGACGGTTAGGTTGTTTAGCAACGCTTGGTTTTCCAGTGAAATGGCAACATTTTTCCACATCTCCTCATGAATAATGGAGAACTTTTTCCACCCGTAGTACATCAGCAGCGAGATGATGGATTTGGTGACCTGTAAAATTTCGAGAGATGAAACCATCAACTACAGATTCGTATTGTGTTTGCATGATTGGATCGGTGAAGCCATGATTGAACACAGTTCAACGAGGTTCAATATTAGGTTATGCCCGCCCAGTCCAACAAACGTTGATGCACGGTCCAGCAGAGCAAATCGGAATGAAATCGAAATACAGCGCCAATGAAGTGTGGTAAAAAGAAGATTTGTCAACGGTGAGCAATTAAAGAAAATTTAGAGTGAATTGTACTAGTTATATTCGTACAAATTAGTCTTCCAGTTGGCCTCGAGGTACGATACTAGTCTAACAGCGGGCATATTTTCTGAGCAATCTAAGGAAAACATTATCTGGAAACAAATTTTTACAAAATTTAAAGATAGGTTAGAAAAATTATAGGTAATTAAATTCACGGAAAGCCTCTAAATTGTTTATTTTTTTTAAGAAAATATACAGCAGGTTCAAGCAAAATCGGAGCAAAGTTTTTTTTCGATAGCACTTTTTAGTAGAATTAATCTTTGCTTATTTGACAATTTCTTGTGTTTAAGTCAGTGATGGCCTAATTGCAGTGCAATACAGTACTGCATGCAGTAGAATTTTAATTTGGTTAATGACTAAGGGGCTTCTAGTTTAGACAGTGCTGTTAATATTCATCAGCATAACGTCCAAACTTCTGGATTATCAGTCTACCTTGCATTGAAAATCTGCTTACTTTGATCAAACGTACATAATAACTATATACAGCAAGCATGAACTTCATGCACGAGAATATATAATATCAGCGCCCTGTGATATTGTAACAAACTGATATTCACGTTTGAGCAGTGAAAATCAACAAAAAAAAATTATGTTGTTATTTAGCATCTATTGCGTTCAGCTGTTGGACATAAGATTTTTCTTTTCATTTACTGCATTTAAAATTTTTTTTTCCTGAAGTGAATATCACCTTGTGGATTTGATATATTGATATTTGAATATATCACGATATATTGAACTTGTATACTACGATGAAAATCGCTGTGGAGTTGTACATACAAAACTCAGAGGCATAAAAAACAATGTATGCTGAGAAAAAATATTTTCTGTTTTGTTTGAAATTCGGTGATAATTAAAGGCCCTGAGTTTAGTCGTGATGCCTTATGTATATTGTGCAACCGAATACTCTCCAGTAGGTAGGAATATTCCCACTAGGTCCTAAGAAATGTTAATTGAGGCCGTTAGAAGACATTTTAATATGAACAATAACGGTCAGAAATTAATGCGGTCCGCGTCGTTGCTGGGAATATTTGATTTGGCTCGATCAATGAGAGTTGAGAAGAGTTGAGAGTTGAAAAAAAGTAATTTTGCACTTGGTTTTACATGAGAAATTGGGAGTTGCTTGATTTATTATATTGTATCTCGGTATCGGATAACTAGATAGGTTAGGAATTTTTAAGATCAAATTGTACTCATCGAGAGGAAAATATAAATTTAGCATTCAAAACGATATAAAAATATTAGGCAGCTGTTGCTAAAAAATAATATCTTTTTTCGAGTTCCTTGGCCAATTTTCTTTGACAAAAAAGAGCCTTTTCTTTAAAAATGGAGCCGTTCCCTATAATCGAGGGGAGGTCCAACCAGTACCAAATTTTGATTTTTTTTTTCAGGCCTTAATGGCCATTAAACCCTCCAATAATGTTGGAAGTATAACGTGGACTTGAATCATATTTTCATGGATTTCTAGGCAGCATTCGATACAGTTGAGCATTGGTTTAAGCATAAGCATAAGCATAAGATACCGTCCGTGTGCTGCTACTCCGTTATTGACCAGGACCGATGAAAATTGCAAAAAGATGACTGGAAAAAGCATACTTGGGACAGCATGCTATTTCTCATTGTGCATCCTTATCAGGTCCCTGCATGCTGATCAATACCGATACCAATACCGGCCACGTCCGAATGCGGGTCGTGGTGGGATGGGAATGAATGTTAGTCCAATACTTGTTGCTACTAAAGACCAGGGAATCCTCTGCATCTTCACAAGTATTTCGGGAAAGGAATTGTTAATAGATGGGGGGAGCTAGATGGATAATGTAAGTATGTAAGCACCAGTTATATGCAACTAACCTGGCTATTCTAAAAACTTCTTGTAGAGCCGGTAATTACGAAAATTAGGATTATCCTTTTTTATTATAAATCTAATATAATGGTAATGGTACTCATAAACAACCATAATTTGTTAATTTATATCGAAAAATACTATGCACATGCGAGATTTACGGCTCAAAAACCGTATGACAACTTGAACTTATTATACCTGAAAACAAAAATCAGGCATAATGAAACGAGCCAATATAGTCCCTAAGCTGATAAGCATTTCCTCTTACCAACGCTAATATGCAGAGATATAGCGCCCTACACAATTTGCAGTTGAGCGTTGGTTTACGGGAAAAACTGACGCGGCTGATCAACGCAACCCTAGAGCTAGTAATGTGCTACGTGCATATTTTGGGTGCACTCTCGAGTCCTCTAGAGTCGTACAAAGGGTTGCGGCAAGGAGATCGACTCATAACCTTCGCAGACGACTTCGACATCACTACTTGAAACCTTGGCACGGCGGTGGCAATATACGCCAGACTAAAAACGGAAGCTAGGAGGACTTGGTTGTAAATCAATGCACCAAAAATCAAAAATATGATGAGAAAAGGTTCTAAAGAAAACAACTTTTGCCTCCCACGGTCAGTGACTATTGACGGCAATGAACTGGAAGTGCTTGATGAATTCATATAATTTGAATCTCTGGTCACTTTCACTGTCACGAGTAAAGATATTCAACAACGCATTCAAGCAAGAATGTGGACCTACTTTTCCCTCCACCAGATGCTTCGAGTGCAAAGCTGACTATGTACAAAACGCTCATCAGACCGATATAGTCCTCTAATATGAATTGATGACAGGACTTTAGACTGGAATTTTGCTTACGGAAGACATACGTGCACACGAACTCGAAGCACGTGTAAGAGTGGCAGAGAAAGAGACCGAGAAGGTGCTTGAATCGAGGTCTGCACAAACGGATGTCTGCCCGTCAATGACTGACCACACCGTGGCCCTCGCGACTATGAAGCAGTCCAACGACAACAAGGTATCTACCAAACGTGCAAGGCAGTCCTCAGGAGAAGAAACCCCCACGGGCCCGAAGAAGCACTTTATCGCAAAGGGTCGCAAGCCAACCGAAAAACCCACTGAGGGTAACGAGACGCAGTTGGCGTCCGACGATCAGTGGGGATTAGTGAAAAAGAAGAAGACCTGGAAGAAAGAGGAGGATCGGAGGAGGAGGAGGGCGATGTCCTACCCTCAAAACTGAGGGGCCGAAATATTCGGAAGTTTTGAGGGCCATGAGAGGGGACGATCAGTTGAAGGGTCTTAGCGCGGATGTGCGGACTATCCGCCGCTCTCGCACGGGCGACAGAATGCCACTGCGAAGGGTTCTGCCTACAAAGTGCTGGCAGAAAAGGTCCTCGGCGATAGCGTACACATCCGCGCACTAACGCTCGAAATGACTCTCCAGCTTAAAAACCTGGACTAGATCACTGAAGCGGGCGGACTAGCACGTGCTCTCAAGGAGCAATGTAACGTGGTGGTGACTGCCAAGGCAATTCGTCTGCGTAAGGGACCGGCGGGAATCCAGGTAGCAACTATAAGACTTCCACTGGTAGACGGAAATGCAGTCCTGAAATTAACTAAGCTGAAGGTGGGAAGGTCCGTATGCTCACTGAGCGTATTCCAGCAGTAGGAGGCCTGCTTCCGGTGCTTTGAGCGGGGGCACAAGTCCTGGAGCTGTAAGGGGCCAAACAGAAGCCACCTGTATAGGAGATGTGGCGGTGCGGGTCATATAGCGAGGGACTGTACTGCGCCGCTCAAGTGCCTGATCTGTACCGGCCAACGGGACGCTAAGCACACAACAGAAGGCCCAAAGTGCCCGGCAGGCGCGCCAGTGACTAAAACATGGGCGTAGTGCAGGTAACGCAACTAAACTTAAATCGCTGCTACGCGGCCCAGCAGCTGTTGTACCAAGCAGTTACTGAGTCGTTGGTCGACGGAGCAGTTTACGCGGATGGTAGACCGAGTATTAGTTGTGCTGACTGGTCTAAGACCGGTGGTTGTTGCGGGCGACTTTAACGCTTGACCGGTTGAGTGGGGAAGTCGCCGCACGAACCATAGGCATCGGATTCTGCTTGAGGCTCTGGCAGGTTATGTGCTAGTGCTAATGCGAACCCGTGGGGTGATGCCTACAGGGTCGTAATGGCAAAGACCAAGGGTGTGATGGCACCCGCAGAGCGATCGTCAGAGATGCTCGAGCAGATCATCGAGGGCCTCTCTCCGCGCCACAAACCCTGATCTCAGGCCGCTGAGTCGTCCCGCGGACGGCATTCCAGTATCTCAGAACATAACTTAGGATGGTCGGCCTCTATGCCGAACATCCGAAGTAACGTGGGCGACGGCGGGTTAGAGGTTGGGGAAGAAGTGACGGTTACGAACGAGGAACTCATTGAGATCGCTAAATCCCTAAAAGTGAGCAAGGCACCAGGGCCAGACGGAATCCCGAATATGGCCATTGAAGCGGCTATTCTAGAGGCTCTCGAATTATTCGGAGCGGTAATGAGTAGATGCCTGGAACCTGGCCACTTCCCGGACAGATCGAAGCGACAGAACCTGCTCCTATTGCCGAGGCCGGGAAAATCTTCGGGTGTCCCCTCGTCATATAGGCCGATCCGTCTGCTCGTTTGTACCGGTAAGATGCTGGAGAGGGTTATCCTTAACAGACTCGTACAGTACACTGAGGGTACAACCGGTCTGTCAAGGAACCGAGGTGGCGGTCCAGCGCAGGAGAACAGGTATCCGCTATTGCGCAGTTGTCACGCTCGACGTGAGAAATGCGTTTAATAGCGCTAGCTGGGACTCAATAGCCAACTCGCTTCGGAACGTCCAAGTGCCGGTGTCACTGTACAAGATTCTGGAAAATTATTTCCAGAATCGTGTGCCATGCTACAACACGGAGGAGGGTCAGAAGGGAGTTCCAATCACCGCAGAGTTTGAGTTGACGGCTGCCCACTCTAAAAGCATTATTGAAGATTGGATGCGATCCAGGAAACTGGAGCTAGCGCATCATAAAACGAGGGTTAACGTGGTGAACAGCTGCAAGTCGGTGCAGCAAGCAAATATCAGCGTCGGGGACTGCACTATTTCGTCAACGCGGTCTTTAAAACTCCTGGGAGTCATGGTCGACGACAAGCTCAAGTTCGGGAGCCACGTCGACTATGCCTGCAAGAAGGCTTCCACAGCTATTTCGGCATTGTCTCGTATGATGTCCAATAGCTCTGTGGTATATGGAAGCAAGCGAAGGCTATTAGCCAACGTGGTCCAGTCCATACTCAGGTATGGCGGGTCGGTATGGTCATCGGTGTTAGGTACCAAAAGCTATCTAGCCAAGCTGGAAAGCATCTATTGTCTCATGTGCTTGAGAGTGGCGAGTGCGAATCACACAGTTTCACATAACGCAATCTGCGTCTTAACGGGTATGATGCCTATTGGTATCATCATCAGCGAGGACGTAGAGTGCTTCAACCAACGTGGAACTAGAGGCATACGGAGTACCACAAGATCTGCCTCGATGACCGCAGGGCAGCGGGCATGGTCTGATTCCACAAAAGGCCGGTGGATACATTGACTATCCGGGTGGATCAACAGGCGCCACGGCAAAGTCAACTTCTACCTAACACAGATTCTGTCAGGGCATGGTTGCTTTAGACAGTATTTACACAAATTTGGGCATGCGGAGTCCCCCGCGTGTCCCGAATGCGTGGATGTTGAGGAAACTGCAGAGCATGCTTTCTTCAAATGCCCTCGTTTCGCGGGTGTGAGAAGCAACATGATGGCAGTGAGCGGACAGGACACTACTCCGGATAACTTAGTCCAAAGGATGTGTTCTAGCTCGGACGTCTGGGGAGCGGTCTATGCGGCTGCTGCCCAGATTGTACTTGAGCTACAAAACCGCTGGAGAGGCGATCTACGGCGAATAAACAGCCTCACTACCACAGTCCAGTAGTAAGAGGAAGCATTAAGCACAATAGCCCCTCCCTGAAGTAATACCGATAAGGTGGTGCCAGGGGGGATTGAGGCTGGAGAATCGAGTAGGGTTTTAGTGGGTCTGGATCCTCACGCCCCATTAGGGGGGTCGGGATACCTAACCCCACTCCCTGAGTTGTCTGAGAGCCCCTTGAACATTGGAGACCTAACATTCTAGATGGATCGACCAGGTTAAATATGACACTCAACGAACTGGCGACGTGTAGAGCACAAGGGAGATAATTTCTTGAAAGAGCCCGAACCACTCGAAGCAGTTTTCAAAGATTTTGTTCAATCCTAGTGTACTTATTCCTTTGCTGCTTATCGCGCCCCTTCCTGACGTAGAACCGGTAGACCTGCAGACCAAAATTAATCATTTTTGCCTTTGGTCCATTTTCAAAAATTTATAATTTCACACCACTGAATAATTTTAATGCTTATAATATTGCCTGACACGAGATCAGGCGGCGAATGTAACGAAAAACAAATAAATTGTAAGACCGTTACGATTTTTGTAGTGAATGTTTTTCTTGCTACCACAAAAGGACCAAAAAACAAATGGCTATACGCTCTTCCAACTTGGATAAGGCAACTTTAAGCCTAAAAATAGTTATTTCATTTTTCAGTGAGAGAGAAACAGCAAAACAACACTACACCGCACGTTGATACATGATACAATCCATTATTAAGCACTTTGTTATTTAATGCCTCTACCCAATCGCGTCGCCTTCGCTTCGCACGCTTTCCATACAATTCGTCACCGGCTTTACGTTAACCACTTTGCCTGCCAGAAATGCTATCAACAGCGAAAACTAGCGCGTGTTGAAAAGAATTGATTGGATCAGCGTTAATATTTTTGGCGTTTGCTCCAATTAATAAAGGCTACGTAGAGTGCACCGAATCGTCTGATCGTTTCCGAAACCGTTTTGCACGTACACACAGTTTAAAATTGCCCCGCACGGCCGCGCCGCGGCATGGGTAAGCTCTGTTTGGTTTTTATTACTTACTATAGTACTAGACAGCCACATGAGAAGCTGGCAGGAAGTGCATATTTTGTATGAGCTGTTTTATTGCATGTGCAACGAAGCAGATTTTGGCGTTAATTGATGCAAATTAATTACGGTCACAGGGTCGGAATTAGTTCTCAACTTGTCCAACACGGCTTCTGGCAAATCAAATTACCTGAGTATCTGGCGGCTCCGTCCTGGCAAATGTAGGAATCGGTGTTTTACGGTGCAGCTCGGAGCATTTCTGTGAAATGAAAGCAAATTTCTTTTGAACCAAAGTACTCTTTTAGCTCGCTATTATTAGTACCACCTACATATGAGATCATGGGAATATCCCGGCTCTGCGACACAATCGCTTCAGTCTTGCAGGTACCCTCGGGACCAAAAATGGCTCCCACTCCGTCGCAAATCATCTCAGTAATGGCGCGGGTAGCGATGACCGTATCGCCGCGGGTGTCGTACCACCGTAACGCCAGCGTCACATTCGGGAGCAGCTCGGGGTCATCGTTGATCTCTTCCAGCGCGATCGTCAGTGCACCGGATATGGTAAGACCTTGCTTATCCTTCATGTTACCCTTGAGAGCAGTCAGATACCCCACCACCAGCTGCGTGCGATTGTTGTTGAACTTTTGATGGCGCGAGTTTGAAGTCACTTTCGGAACGTAAGTCGTCCCCGAAGCGTACGAATGTTGCGCTTGAGGCAGCGGCAACTGTGGCAGTTGAAACGATTGCTGCTGCTGCTGCTGCTGCTGTTGCTGTTGCTGGATCGTGATTCCCTGAGCGCTGACGGCAGATGACGATAGGGCCGACATCGACAGGGCCGGCAGGAACGACTGCAGTAGCGTCGTCGAGCCGGCTGCTGACGGTTGGGACGTTCCATTAGTATTCGGAGCGCTGGCAAACGCCACCGAGAGCACTGAGAGTAATAGAACGGGCCAACGCGTCATGGCCCCTCAGAGCGGGGCCGATCGGCGCGACTCCAGGCGATGGTGAGCACCTGCAAGAGATAAGAAAAGAATCGAGAGATTAGCTTCGCTGTCTAAATATGAAACTCAATGAATACCTATATGAACTTAAAAAAATTACATTGTGGTTAACAAATGAATCTTTATTAAAGAGTTTTGCGATCTACCTGATCGAGCTTTCTGGTACAAAATTGCGTTAAAACGAATAATTTTGCTTGAATGAAAACGCAATTGAAGTTTTATTGCACTTTTATGGAAGTTTTTATGGCCGTCATAACCGTCATAACTGTGCAATAAAACTTATATTGTTTAAGTTGGGTTGCATCGCATCGTGAGAATGCGATTTTGTTTTGTGATTTTAATCTCCACATTGCCTGTCTCATCTTTTCATTGCAATCAATTGATTAAAAACAAACAAATCACTACAGAATTATGGCAAACCGAAAGGTGAGCACCTTATCACAAACTAGGGAATAAGTGCATAAGAGAAAAATGCAACGGATAACGGAATAAAATGATTGATTATCCATGATGTTGGTAAATGCTGGTCCCTATACAAGTGGTGCATTCATTTTTATTTTGTTTCTAAACCCATTGCACTTTTTCCGAGGCTAAATCTGCTTCGAACAAGGAAGAATCATTTTACCGCGGAATCGTGCTCCAATTCATCTATTCATCTGTCAATTTTGTTTTCAGCTTGGGATCATTTAGTTAGAATTCAAATTAGGGCTTTTAATTCATCTATTTATTTAGTAGATATATCATATATCACAGGTGGTGTCATAAATTTCGGCTGTTTTGTCTAAAAAGCGTTCATTGGTGGTTGATAAGATCTACTAGCGTGTCCAGGCTGGGGCACCTCTGCCACTATTTTCGCGGCTGGCAGATTAATTGCGTTAAAATAGTTCCAGTTACAGATCCACTACCTAGCGCCTCCACGTGGCCATACAGATGTGAGATGCGGGGTCGTATGGCTTTCGGCTTCTCATCTTACAACCCGTATTTTTTGACGAATCATTGAACCGCACGGCTTTGTGTTCAAGTATTATCCACATATTATTTAAACTAATATTTTTGGTAGTTGGTGGTTTAATCTATTTTCAGAGAGCGACATAAGGCGCTATTTCCTCAGACTTTTGCAGCCTGGTTTCTGGTCTAAGTTCCATTACTTTATATCTGAGGGTCTGAGTATCACTTAACCTTTATTAGCACAAATTCTCCCAATCACCGTCAATAAATCATTATATATAGGAAGCGTTCGGTATGGGAGGGCCACGCTTTTTCCCTCCTTAATTTAATTTCCCAAATTGTCTAATTAAAAAATAATACCTCATGGAACCAAACAACGCTATAAATTTTATATACAAATTCACCTTCTTCTCAGTATATTCACCGATGGATTATCGATGGAACAGGAAACAGTCCGTCAGCTCTCCAGAAATAGAAGCAAAGAAAGAATAATCAGAAGCAGAAAAAAACAAAGAAAAGCACGAAGGAAAACGTGACAGAAACTGGACCAGCGGGTTAAAAAAAGAGTAAAAACACGTGATATAAAAGAATAAAAACTGCCATGAAAAACGTGACGTTAAAAAACAAAGAGAAAAAAAATATGGATTTTGGGCATTATTATTTCAAGTTTAAATGTGAAAACCAAATCTATTCTTGCTTTAATATATACGTTGTTAATTTCCATGCAAAAATCTACGAAAAAAATACAAACACAAAAGATAATTTTTTTGGCTGATTTTCGGAAATTCCGCTGTTTGAATTTCCATTTCTATTTCATGCTAGAAGCATTAACTCCACTCGTACACTCATTTTTCAAGTTTTTCAGGCTGTAGAGCCCACAGACAATTGATTTTATAAAAAAACATAACTCGTATCCTACAAATTATTTTTCGCCCCCCGATTTTTCAAGCCAATTTCCAAGGGGGGGGGGGGGCTTGACAAAAACTTTCAAAATGATTTGCAATGGCCTAAATACGAAACATAAATGAAATAAAAATGACAAAAATTAGACTAGAAAAGAGGAAAAACATAATAAAAACTGCAGAAAAGAGAGTAAAACAAAAGAAAAGTCGGGACTGAATCGGGTGAAAAACGGGACGGGATGAACGGAACAGCGGAAAACAGCGGATATAAGAGAGGAAAAACTAGAAAGGAAATGAGGTGAAACTAGGCAAATAGAAGGCAGACGGAATAGAAAAAGAAATGTGTCAGAAAAGGTGGGAAAACGGTAGAGAAAAGGGAAAACAAGACAAGAAAGACAACACGAAACAGTGAGTATGAGAAACAAAAATTTAAAAGAAAAGTAGTAATGAAGTAAGAAAACAATAGAAGAAAACTGGAAAATATGGTCAAACAAGATGCAAAAGGATGGGACAAGAAATGGAAAAATAGGAAAGATAAAACATAAAAACAGCCAGAATGGGTCAAAGGAAAAGATAAAACAGCCAGAATGGGTCAAAGGAAAAGATAAAACGGGATAGAAAAAGACGAAAACGAGAAATAACATGGGAAAAACGGAGCGAGCGAGAGAAAAAACAGAGAGCCAAAAACAAAATAAAAATACGGAACAGACGCACAAACGGAGCATCAAAAATAGGAAAAAGGCACAGACGAAGACGAACGAAAAGAAGGCAATGAGAGAAACGAGTTAGAACAATATGACAAACGAAATGAAGGGAAAAAGAGAAGTAAAAAGACTGAAAAAGGGAAGAGAAACTGGACTGAAAAAGAGAAACGAGTTAGAACAATATGACAAACGAAATGAAGGGAAAAAGGGAAGTGAAAAGCGAAGAAAATAACAAAAAATGACTGCTAAAAAGAGAATGATGGGACATGAAACGCTTCTTCTGCCTCCCAGTTGGCCTCGAGGTAAGACGCTCGTCTAATAAGCCAGTCGTCGTATGCTCGAATCTCGGCTGGGAGAGGCTGTTAGAGTCAGTAGGATCGTAGCACTGACTCCGCGCTGTCCTGTATTCTAACAGCTGGTTGCGAAGTCTGTCGTATAAAAACAGAAGGTCAAATTTAGATAACGGAATTAGCATCCAGGCTTTGCTTTTTGGGACATGAAACGCAAGAAAAGGCAGTGGAAATGGAAATGGGAGAGGAAAGAAAATGGACGCAAGTAAAAGATAAAACGAAAAAAAAATTGATAAAACCGGGAGATAAAAATGAACACCAGAGATGAAAGAGACAAAGGGAACCAAAAGCAAAATGAAAAGGTTGATAAGACAAAAAAACGGAGCATCACAAATAGGGAAATGGCACAGGTAAAGACGAAAAACGAGAAGAAAAGGAGATAAAAAGAGTTATAAACACTGGAAAACCAAAAACGAAAAAAAAAGAAAAAATAAAAGAGAAAAGACCGAAAACGGGAAAGAAAATAACAAAAAACGAGTGATAAAAGCAGAAAACAAGACAACAGGGTGATAAAAAGGGAAAATGGATCAAAGAAAAAGGTTAAAATGGAAAAGAAAAGACGAAACCGGGAAACAAAAATGCAAAACCGGAAAGGAAAGAGAAACAAGTAACCAGAAAAGGACAGAAAATAGAGCATAACAAAAGGGAAACTGAAAGAACAGGACAACAGAATACAAAAAAAGGGAAAAAAGAAGTGAAAATACTGAAAACGGCAAAGAAAATAATAAAAAATGAGTGAAGATTATGAGAAAAAAGAAGATTGATCATAAGAAAAACTGAAACAGGAAACGAAGAATCACGGGAACAGGAACAAAGCAGGAAACACAGGACAGAAAAAGGAAAACGAGAGAAAAAGCGAAAAAACGGCCAGAAAGTGCCACGAAAAAGAAGAAAAACTGAGCAAAAAGTGGAAAATAGGACAGGAAAAGACGAACGGTAGTACAATAAAAAGGTAAAACGTGTGAGAGGATAAGGCGAAAAATGTCTATTTTAATTTTGAGTCATATATCGTGTCTAATTTCGTGTCTAAACGCGTGTCCACGTCCAGTTTGAAATAAATAGAAAATTCAAGTCTAACTTAAAGTCGAAAGTCAAGTTCAATTGCATGTTCGCTTTTAAGCCCAATTTCAAGTCTAATTTACTTTCAATTTTAGGTATAATTTTAAATCCAATGTAAACTCTAATTTAAATTTCAATTTCAAGTACAATGTGAATTTCAATTTCAAGTGCAATTTCTAGTCAAATTTCAAACATAATTCCAAGTTTTATTTCAAATCCAAATTAAATCCAATTTATGTCTAATTTCAAGTACAATTTAAATACCGATTTAAGTTCAATTTTTGAATTGCGTCAAGTTTTGTATCATATTTAAACTTTAATTTCAAGCCCAATTCCAAGCCTAACTCAATTCCTATTTCAAATAAAAACTTCAAATTCCGTTTTAGATACGATTTCATGTCCAATGCCAAGTAAAACTTCTAGTCTAAATTACTCTTAAAGCCTAATTTTAAAGCCAGTTTTAAGCCCAATTTCCAGTTCAATTTTAATTAAAGCCATTAGCCCCAATTAATCCAATTACAAGGTTAAATTGTCCTATGTCAACTCCGATATCAAGTCTTATTGGAAATATAATTTCTAATACAGTTCCAAGTCTAATTTCTAGTTCAATTTCAACCTTAATTTCAAATCCAGTTGCAATCGAAAATCCAGAGTTTTCAACCTTGGTAATTGGGTTGGTAATTTTATGATTAGTAGTAATAGATTCGCCATCCTACGTTTTTTCCATTTTTCCAGGCCAAAACTTTCTTCTGAAAGGTTGGGTTCCCCACCTTCTGGTTATGTTTGAGCACGCTAGTGATAAGATCTTAAAATACTATTAGAAAGCACGTGTTCAACGGATGAAATGACAGCCATGTGAAATCGAGTACATATCTGAAAATATTAAATTTATTTCGATCCTATCAATAAACATCCAACATACTGCTGAGGGACAGAGGAGAAAGAACATAAAATCGTGATTGAAAATTACAGTGGGTAACAATATTCCAAATAAGACAAGTACATATTTGGGAACATAAAAACAGATAATAATCAGAAGAGGTATTTCTGAGCGTCTTAGGAGTGTCAATTATGATTAATAAATAGTGGAAAAAGATTTTTAACTTTTCAAATGATGCAATAGTCGCATCTAGTAACAAATATACATCCTGTTTGTCTGTTCAACGTCTAAAGAGAACCTGTAAATTGAGAATAAGTTTTCTTCTAATTCTTTCATTGATGCCGGAATAATAAACAATAAAACAATAAACTGAAAATATTTCTTCGTTTTTAAGCGCGAATTTTGTTAAAAAGATATAGTTTTCAATTCCTCATCATTTATTTCTGGTGCCCAAGACCGTTGTATATTGTACGCAGTGTTACCATTCAATTTACGACCAAATTCTCATCGACGATAAAACCAATTATTTACCCATTTAATTAAGTATAACATATTGGATTGAATATATTCTGCATGCGAAAATATCGATGTTGTGGCGATCAACGCTATAATTCTGAAGTAATCGATGGATTTATCACAATCAATTCGAAAACCAGCTTAAATCTGATTAAAAAAAACACTCGGCATTTAAATTACTGCGAATCAGTATATTAACATCGGAATTATACACTGCTGACGTTGAACTTTTCGGATTACGTCCGCTAAATATTCAACACCATCAGCAGAGCGGAGGTTCAACAGATTTCTGTAGGATTTACAATCATTTCTCCAATGAATTTTATAGTATAGTAAAAGCTAAGCCTACCAGATAGATGACAACAAACCCGTCTGTTTTAGCCAATATTTATCCAGAAGCTTATTTGCATACGCATTACCTATTCAAACAAGTTGCTCCCCGAATTAATCCTTCTGATTTGTCAGCATCGTACCGCAGTGTCATCGTGTCATCGACTAGTTTACTGCTAGAGATGACATAGATGATGTGCCTCGTGCACTGTTTTCCGCAAATAAATCAATAAACAAATCTGTTTTCGTTCGCTCGGTTTCGCGGCTGTCCGTCCAGTAGGTACAGTGTCGACGGGTGGACAGGCGGATTTCACACGGCAGACGAAGCGCGCTACCGCATTCTACTGTTCAGAGCGCTGCAAGCTGGACTTTGACGGCTGGGTAAGCACGAACTTCCAGGCTGCTGCTGCTGCCGCTGCTGCCGCACGCTATGTCTGAAGGGTGCGATTATGCAACTTTGATGTACATAAAATTTTCTTTCACAACGTGTTAGTACAGGTCTTCACGATTCAGAATATGCTAATTTAAAAAAAATCCATCGGGAAAAAATTGAAAAAAGTCAATTTGACTATTTTAGCTAAAATCAACCGGGTACAGGAGTATGCACTTATTTCATGATAAAAAGTGTTCCGATTTTGTTCAAACTTTGTGGATTTGTTCTTTTTATGAAAATTAAGACCCGTATTTTTAATTTGGCGCTCCTGTTTCACCATTTTTTTAGCAAATACCTTTTAAAATAGTTGTTTAAAGAGTACCTCATTTTCCACTCGAAAGCCAGGTATTTGATGAAACAGGAACCGATCTGCATAATAGGGCTAGTGTCCCGTAACGCTAGAATGTGTCACCTTCTTTTGAATCCTTAACTTTTCCATGCCAATTTTGAATACTGACACGAAATCTTTAAATATTTTAATTTTTGTGCTTGATTAAATGAAAATTGTTAAATATGGAGAATTTCACTTGAAATAACTCGAAACAGTGGACCCGAACTCGAACTCGAAAAACTCGAACAGTGGTATTAAAAAGAGTTGATTTTTGGCTAACTTCAACATTTTTATCGTGTGACATTCCCTAAATTTGCTATATAAACAAATACCAAATGACACAGTTTTGTAAAAAGAAAGGATAAGGCTTTCAAATTGAGTAAAACATTTTTGGAGCGTCCAAATCCAAATGTCGCCATATTAGATTATACCAAGAAATCGACTTTTTGTCACATCAATCGGTTTTATCTAAGATCTAAGATGACCGCTAACATTATTTCCGCTTAATTTGAAAGCGTTATCTTTCTTCTTTACAAAACTATTTGTAGTTTATTTAATAGCAAATTTAGGATATATTACATTATGAAGTTGTCAGGATTTGCTAAAAATCAATTTTTTTGAAAACTGGTGAGCGAGGGGTCCACTGTTTCAAGTAGTTAAAAGTGTAATTCTAAGCTTTTAGTTATTTTCAGTGATCCAAGCATAAAAATTTCAATATTTAAAGACCCCTTGTCCGTAGTGGTCTCGTTTTAACCCCCAATTGATACTCTTTTCTATTCATCGTTTGAACGGAGCAACCCTAGTTTCGGGAGATACGATTTTTCAAACATAGCACCTATTAAAATAAATACGCCCTTTTTAAAAATGATTCTTGAGCCTAAATGGTGCTAAATTCTGTGGAAGGTTCATATTTCCTCCTATTAAACACGTAGGTAACGTTTAGAATAAATAGTTCAAGTTTTATCACTTACCTTTTTCAAGTGGAACTGCTAAAATTTAAAAATTATGAAAATATGTTTTGTTCCGCCTTCAGAAAAACGTGAATACCTCAGCGAGATTTGAACATACGTCTATACTTTCTTCGGCAAAGTTGAAATTACGAAAATTTTAAATTTTTGCCGAATTCAATAAATTTTTGTAACCAAATATGACTCCAGACATGCCACCATAACTTTTTTATGAATGTATCAGATCTCAATGATTGTGAAAAAATAGTTAAGTACCTTGTTTCACCTACTTTAACATTTCTAAAAATATTTTTTTAAATTTACTCCTGAAAAATGCCATTTTTTCATAAAACTCCAATGTGCGACCCCTAAATCGCGTCAACCAATGTTGACGTCATATAAAAGTTTTGTTGTGACATCCTAAGCTATCATTTGAGGGGTGAGTCCCCGGGTTTTCTGACATAGTGCTATTTTGGGACACTCTAGCGTACATCTGTACCCGGTAGATATTAGCTAAAATAATCAAATTGACTTTTTTCAATTTTTTCCCGATGGATTTTTTTAAAATTGGCAAATTCTGAATCGTGAAGACCTGTACTAACACGTTGTGAAAGAAAATTTTATGTACATCAAAGTTGCATAATCGCACCCTTCAGACATAGCGTGTGCCGCTGCTGAATGGTGTTTGCCTAACAACCTACAACAACAGGTGACGCGTGGAGGGATTGCCAAACTGTCGTAATCTTGCCAGAGTGACGCAAACGCCAAAGTCGTCGAACTGGGTTTTTTTGGATCGATAAAGAATGCCAAATAGCAAAGTCTAGGAAAAAGTGTGGAAGATATATTCGGAAATAACCCATTAAAATTTGAGATAAACCGAGGAATTGCAAGCGTTATTTCTACTATAATTCACTTTAACTAATAGAAAATGTGAGCAAAAATTAATAGTTAATTTTGACCAATAGACTGAAAGTTATACAATTGCAAAACACCCCGTTTACAGAATGTTTTACTCGATGGCGTTTGCGTCACTTTACGCGAGAACGGAGCACTAAAATAGTATTCACCCCGACGCGACCGTCGTTCTGAGGGTGCGGTGTACTTTCATAAATTGTTCATTTCACGTGCACTATGGACGCAATTTTCGGGCATCAGTCAAACGAATTAGATTAGCTCGTTTAGATAAACGGATTGTTTGAATGACTATCTAATTGCTTCAATTGATACTGGATAAAAAGATAATCCGGTTTACTTTGAATGCATCGCCACGAGGTTTTTTAGATTAAATTGTATGCCTTATAAGCCAATATTTATAAACTTTCGATTGTCCTTAGTGAGGAAAAAAAAATCTAAAGTTTAGGTCGGCTGTCGGGTGAGCCTCCCTTCGATCAATACGAGAACTCCGTAAAAAACAGTTTTTATCGAGTCCTCTTATTTTCTGCTGCTTATATCTTCAGGAATACCTGTTACTAATTTGAAATTCGCATTTCGTCTCTTGCTGTTCTCTGAATCTATTGCTTTAGTGCCCTTTAAATCAAATAAATCCAACTCACTATAAGCAGCTTTACGTACATCTAGATTTAGGATTTGATCTGAACGGTGAATTCGGAACGAGCTTGAACTGATCAAAAATTCTATATGTAATACTATCGTAAATCATCGTGCTCTAATGGCTTCAACAGGTTGTCAACGGTTAGCGCCCGTAAGAAAAGGATAGCGATCAAGAAATTTATATTTTACTACTTTGAAGCAAGCGTTTTGCAGCAGCTTTGCTCTGATGAAACTAATTTAACCTCCAACTGTAAGCATCCCCACAGTGAGCTTTTGATTCAACCCGACTTAATCAATATACAAATCTTTAGCATATACAATTAGTATTGTTAGTGACAGCTATTTTATTTTTAATTCTAACTTTTGCAATTGAAAAGCGATTCAAAATATTTTACTAGCAGTACAAAATATCATTTTATTTTCAATATATTCCGAAAGGAATGAAAAACAGATAAAATATTTGTAATGTAAAAATCAAACGGATTCAAATCTTTGTAGTATACGAAAGGAAATGCAACAGTCCTGTGTTCCACAAGGAAGTAATGTAGGACCAGTTATTATTTCCTTACAGCAGTTTAATTTCCTTACAGCAGTGAAATAAAGATAGACTACAATTTAAAAAAAATTTTCTAATCTAATGTAGGGTAAAATATCAATGGCCATATACCTAATTTCTTTAATAATGGTTGTAAACTTTAGACAAATTCTCTATCGCAACTAATTATTGCGTAATGTTTGTGAAGTTGTACACTTTGATAGATTTACTAGATACTGTCATTATGCCAGGAATCGTCTAATGATAAAGTAGTTTACCTTACTTGTTCCTTTTTGATAATATGTTTTATTTGATGCTTAAAAGCGACTCTTCTGAGTTTGGGTGACCCCAAAAACCACCACTTCTGCTCGTTTTCGCTTTTAGAACTTTTTGTTTTGATTGTGAATGACTCTCTGGGTTAACATGGAAAGGTATCATAGTGTAACATTCCGAAAAGTTGAAAAATGCGAAGCAGTCAGATTTTCAGCGCAGATATCTCTTTCATTTCTTGACGGATTTTATTTATCAGCAATACTTCTGGGCATCAAATTCATTTCATATATTTTAAGCCTCGATTTTAATCAATGCCACTAATATTTAATGACAAAATTACGAGAACTTTCTCGTAAATATCCGTTAGACTTGACTGTCAATCAATAATCATATTTCAATTTTTCAGATAGCAGCAGCAGACGTGCTCATGCACCTGCATCACATGAACAACAGAGCTTCACTAACAGATCAGCCTCATGATTTGTTGTCTTTATCTAGGCGTTAATTATTTTTTTAACTGTTCTCTTTCCAATAGACGGAGGGAACGGTAGACGAAAATAATGAAATCAAGGGGTTTATACAGTATCCAAGCAAAGTGGGACAACACGTTTTTCCCTTTACGCGCATTGAAGCAAGCTATAATAGAAGCCAAAAGTTGTCGGACTCGAACCCAACGATTGGGTTTAGGATAAAAGTTTGTCCTTCACATCTTGTCCCATTCAATTTGCATGAAAAAAAATATTTTCCGGACCGTGTGCAATAGTCAACCCGAAACATGAACAGTTACATTAAAACCAAACGATCCTTTTCAGGGCTAATAAGAGTTAATATCGAAATTTTCTTCAAAATTGAAGGTTACACAGGGAAACCTAGTAATATCGAACTTCCTTTATCTCCCAACTAGTTGCACCTCTAAGAATAATTCCTCTATATTCGTTCTTGGACTACTCGTCACCAATTCGTTAAGCGTCTCGACACACGCAGCTCGACTTTAACCTGGTCGAGGCATCTAGCACGTTAGATTGGTGCTGGTGGGGTTCTTGAAGAGAACGGATTTCACTGCTCAGTCGTCTGGCATCCTTGCGATGTGTCCGGTCCACCGTAGTCTCCCAACTTTCGCCACGTGTACGATGGGAATCTTTCTAAGTAATGCCTGCACTTCGTGGTTCATACGCCTACGCCACTCTCTGATTTCCGTTTGTACTCCGCTGCAACACCTTTCGTTCGAATATGACAAGTGCACGTATGTCCTCCGTAAGCAAAGTTACTGTCTCAAGTCCGTAAAGAACTGCTGGTCTGATTTACGTTTCGTACATCGTCAGATTTGTGCGGCAGCGTATGCTCCTCGATTGAAATGTCTTGTGTCCTCCATGTCAGATCTCCTGCCGCTTGTACAATTGTTATCGGTTCGAATGCAAGTGAAACGCAGCCCCTTCTACTTTTTCTCCTCTTAACAAAACCGGCCCCCTTTTTATCAATAATCCTATGACTATATATGATGCCAAATTTGGTGGAGAACGGATCAGGAGTTCCGCAGTTATGGCGGAATAAACAAAACCCACGTTCTCTTTTATATGTTTAGATTATATTATAAAGCCTTTCTGGAAAAATATTGCATTAAAACTGAAAATTATTCAAATTGTGTTTTCATCCTAATGTGAGAACCAAAGACTCTGCATTTTTTCAGAAGAAATGAAATTTTTTGTATAAATTAGATTTTGGTAATGCGATAACTTAAAAGAAAACGGATATTTCTGGCAAGAAAATGAAGGTTTCTGGTTTTGTCTGTCAAAAACAACCCATCTTTTGTATTTTAGAAAAATGATGCATCTCCAGTGCACCACGTGTGACGTATGCGAATGTAGGCTTTGTGAAACAGGTTTTGTTTGCTCGTTATAGCTTTTGATCGGATCATCTAATTTCAAATTTTTTGAAGCATTTAGAAGTTTTAAAATATACGTTTCTTTTTGTTGAAGACAGCATATTTTTTTCGCATGAAAGAAAAAAGACACAGCAAAATTGGAATCCAATGCATTTTTTGGCCAAAAAAGTGTCCCCGGTTGTGAAACGGAACATGCATGAAGAAGATAAGAAAATATAAAATAGAGAAGGAAAATCTTCTTATATATAAAAATGGATTTCTGTCTGTCTATCGGTATGTTCCTTATAGAATCGAAAACTACTGAACCGATCGGGGTGAAAATTTGAATGTGAGGGTTTTTGGGGCCGAAGAATGTTCTTATGATGGTTAGAGACCCCTCTATAACCCACTAGGAGGGGGGGCTCCCATACAAATGAAACACAAATTTCTGCATAACTCGAGAACTAATCAATCAAATGGAACCAAATTTGGCATGTGGGGGTTTTTAGAGGCAAGATTTTTTTCTATGATGAATTAGGACCCCTCTACTTTTTAGGAGGGGCACCCATACAAATGAAACACAAATTTCTGTATAACTCGAGAACTAATCAAGAAAATGTAACAAAATTTGACAGGTGGGTGTTTATACAGACAACAATTTTTTCTATGGTGAATTGAGACCCCTCCCTTCTTTAGGAGGAGAACTATGACCTCTCCCCTTTCAAGAGGAGGGGGGGGGGTTCCCATACAAATGAAATACAAATTTCCTCATAACTCGAGAACTATCCAAGCAAATGGAACCAAATTTGGCGTGCGGGTGTTTTTGGAGGCAAATTTTTTTTATGGTGAATTGAGACCCCTTCCCTCTTTAGGAGGGGAATTATGACCCCTCAGCCGTATAAGAGGGTGGGGCTCCCATACAAATGAAATACAAATTTCCCCATACCTAGAGAACTAACTATTCACGATTTATGTACAACACAGTTTAATTTGTGGCAATACGAAGTTTGTCGGGTCTGCTAGTATAATATAACAATCACTTAATAAAGGAAAACACCTTAAATACAAAGCTATATACAGTGGACTCTCGGAAAAGTTAATCGATTGAGAATTAACTTGGGTCGATTAACTTTTCGATATATTAACTTTTCTGAGTAGTCCTAAGAGTCATTGGAAATGATAAACACAAAAGCGAAAAATATATTCTCGGATACAGGATACACATTTTTAAGTATCTGGAAGTTGTAATGTAAAGAAATATGTAGCAAGAAAACATGAAATAATACTTAGTGCCTTTCAGTAAATTTAAAATAGTCGGTTATACTAGTTTACTTTTGATTTTTCGTAGTCTACGACATCGTTTTGACAATGTTCGCGCTTATTTTTTGTTCCCTGCTGTTCCTTCTTTTGCATTTAAAATTCAATTTGAGTTTGCGCTTTTCCAATATGTTATCAAAAATCCTGAAGTAACTATGTGCCCGTATTGAACTCTTGCTACAACTGACCGGTACAAGAGATTAATTTCATCCCGGTTATGAAGTTGTGAAAAGGTGATAATAAACCGAAAAATGAGAAATGAAGATAGAAGGAAAACACACCTGTGTAAATGAACGCTTTGGACAACCAATAAATTCAAACTCTCAGAAAAGTTAAGCCAAAAATTAACTTTTTAGAGTGTTGCATGAGAGGTAATATTCGCTAAGCTTTTCTGAACAATTTACTTTTCAGAGAAATAACTTTTTCGAGAGTCCACTGTACCAACTTCTTAATATCATTATCCAAATCTGAATTGCAATTAATGCATGGACAGAAAAGTTCGGCATCTCCAATAGTAGTTAGTTCGTAGTAGGTAGTTCGCCAATTATTTACTTCGCATGACGTCTTGAGTTCCCTCTTTGTCTCCTTTCTGCAAAGTTTTTTTTATATGTGGTTTTAACCAGTTGGTCATTCACCATTCTGCAAAGTTAAAAATTGTAAAATTGATTATTTGAAAAGCCCAAATTCGTATTTATTGCAAATAACCCTGTTGTTCCGCACGGCACCAACACTGATTTTGATTATTTTTAGTACTAATGGACAAACTAGGCGATCTTCAAATTAACAAAACAAATCATCTAATAATGAATATCGTCAATTATGATATATATGGCCATTTTCGTAATCGAAGACTGTAGAAACGAATTAATTGAAATCAATTCCAGAGATTCTTAAACTAGCATTTTAGGATTGTTAAAGTACCCGCTATTCATGAATAATATCTCTGAATTTATCGGCTAAAACAATTAAATAGACTTCGAAAATTAATTAAACTTAACTATATACCAGTATAAAACAGTTCTAGGAAACCTTCAATTTGCATCAACAATTTGCAATTGTAATAACAGTCGTTAGTTTTCAGCCATTATTGAGGAGTTAAACAATAACATAGGGAGAAATCCTCTATGGCCGGACAGTCTCTTGTTTCACAAAAACAAAGATTAATAAATATTAACTGAAAGAATGAGAAAATAGTAAATTACAAGATCTCCTGGAGTCCCAATAATGACGTCTTTGTTTCAAAAGGTAACCAAATAAGAACTGTCAAATGTTTCAACTATTTGAAAAAAAAACCTTTGTTATAGTATAACAAAGGTAAAAACGTTCCAAATGTTCCAAATGATTTTAATATACAAAGGAACAATGTTTCTGAACGTTGGCTTTTTTGAAACAGTTTTAATAGTCAGAATAGTCAGACCGCGGCAGAGAGAATGTGTTCGGAATAATCGCGGAGTAAAAAGCTTCAAAAGTAAAGTGCCACCGTTGTTTATCCGGCTGAAAACCGCCAAATTATAATCCGTGAAGTTCACTTTAGTTCTGTGCACGTTATCCAGTCAGTGCGCATCGGATTAGTTTTCGATTTTTGCGATCGAAAATTCAGCAAAATCGCTTTTGGTTTTTGCGGCCTTTGTTGTGCCTTGCTTTCAATTTGATTTTTGTTGCTGCCCGTGCTCGCCGATACGTATACCATAGCAGCCTGTTTTTTGCCATCCACTTCGCACACAAGAAATGGCACATGCAATGCGTACCCCGCCTTCTGGTGTAAGCAAAACCACCCCGCAAGCGATAAAGCGATCCCGCACCGATTACCCGTCTAATGAGCAGCCTGTTAGAGACGAGAACGAGAACGAAAACCAAATTACGTTGCGTAGTATGTTGAGCGTGATGATGGCACAGTTCACACAGACCAAACAGCTGATCGATACAGTGCGCGGTGAGCTATGCAGTATTAATGACAAGATTGACGACGTGAAAGCGGAGCTGCAAGACGAAATCAAATCGCTGAAGCATGAGTGTACGGCCAAATACCAACACACGGATGCTGCTTTGTGCACACTTAGCGAGAGGGTTAACAGTGTAGCCCAAAAAATTGGTACATTGGAAAATCGGAATGAGCTGATAGTTAGTGGTATCCCGTTTCAAAGAGGTGAAAATTTGAACGAAACGTTAAGAGCAATCTGCAGACATCTGGCGGTAAATCAGTCTGTTATCCCTAAGACTGAAATACGACGCATGGGAACCAGAAATCAGCAGGAAGGAAACGGCCTTGTTGTCATCGAATTCGCACTGAAAACAATCCGTGACGAGTTTTACCGTGCTTATCTGCGTAAGCGGGATCTCACGCTAAGACATGTTGGACTGGACTCGGATCGCCGCGTGTACATCAACGAAAGCTTGACTCCTGAGTCGCGCAAGGTGAAATCGGTGGCTCTACGGCTGAAGAAGATCGGCAAGCTGAAAATGGTGTTCACCAAGGGAGGAGTCGTTTTCGTAAAGCGAACGTTTGATGGCCCCCCCATTGCGGTTTGGTCAAAGGAAGAGCTGGATATATTGTAACTATGTTTTACCGATAACTTTTGAAGTTTTTTATGTTTAATATTGACTAATTGAGTGAATACTGTTTAAATGTGATATAAGCTAAAATGTCTATTGTAGTAGTTTTGCAGCCCCCTAAAAACTGTTTCCCGTTTTTCACATGATGCCACCGATACAAACTCACACCTCTACGAACATTCCCGGTGCGGTATTGAACGCCGCGCTCCTTCATGGCAAGTTGAACGTATGTCATGGGAACGCCCAGAGTTTATGTGCCAGAAAGTATACAAAGTTGGACGAAGTCAAGGATCTCCTACGTGATTCCAAGGTCTCGGTTGCCTGTTTTTCTGAATCCTGGCTTTCGGCGAGAAATAGCGATCGTAGCATCGCCATCCCTGGATTTAACGTTGTTCGAAACGACCGCGTTTATCGTCGTGGTGGTGGGATTGTAATTTATTACAAGCAACACCTACCTTGCACCACGGTTTTCAGTACCCATTTGTCGGTCTCGTCAGAAGACAAAACTGAGTGCCTGGCGGTTGAATTTCGACTAGGTAACGAAAAGATCCTCGTCGTAGTCGTGTATAATCCCCCGGAGAACGATTGTTCTGGTTTCCTTGGCGAAAAATTAGCCGATTTTGCTGCGCGTTACGAAAACATTTTGCTTATTGGGGACTTTAACATCGATTTGTCCCAGCCAAGTCGGAGACAGGCGCAATTCCTATCAACGCTAGAGAGCTTTGCAATGTCTTCTATCGGTGAAGAGCCAACGTTTTTTCATAGAGATGGTTGCTCGCAGCTGGATTTGTTTGTTACAAGTTGTAGTGATAGAGTTTTGCGTTTCAACCAAGTAGGTTTCCCTGGGCTATCGCAGCATGACCTCATCTTTGGTTCTCTGGAGTTTGACGCAAGACCAGTTCGAAGGATCGACACGTATCGTGACTACGTCAATTTCAACGCGCAAATACTGCAGAACGCTATTCTTTCCGTCCCTTGGAATGTTTTCTATGCGATCCACGATACAAACGAGCTCGTTAGTTTCTTCAATTCTCATGTAAAACAGATTCATGATGATTGTATTCCGCTGCGCATGTGCAAGACCCGCAAGTCATCCAATTTGTGGTACAACAGTGACATTCGGAAGGCCATGTTGGAACGTGATTTGGCGTACGCAGACTGGATCAGGGCACCGAGAATAACCAAGGATGAAGCGCGTCGACGATATACTGTTCTGAGAAACCGAGCAAATACGATGGTAGCGATGGCAAAAACGCGCCATTTAAATCAACTGTTAGACGACCGGATCCCGTCTGATGTTCTCTGGAAACGGCTTAAAAGTGTTGGAGTGGGCAAAAATAAATCGGCAGCTGTATGCGAGTACCATCCCGATGAAGTGAATCGTACGTTCTTGTCGAGCTACATTCAAAACGACGAAAACAGGGAACGAAGAAGACCGATGCCAGACGTGCCCTACAGCTTTTCCTTCCGTCCAGTGCAGTCCTGGGAAGTGGTGAACGCAGTATGCAATATTACATCGAATGCAACCGGTCTGGATGGTTTGCCAATCAAATTCGTAAAAATAATTCTGCCTTTGGTAGTCCAGCATATTACGTACATGTTCAACCGCATCATCGAAACATCCTACTTTCCCACATGCTGGAAACACGCCAAGATATTGCCACTACGAAAAAAGCCGCATTTAAGTGCTCTGTCTAACCTAAGACTTATCAGTATTCTATGTGCCCTGTCAAAGGTGTTTGAAAAACTTCTGGAGCAACAAATGTCTACGTTTATCAGGGAGAACAACTTGCTATCTGAGTATCAGGCTGGTTTTCGTAAAGGGCAAAGCATTCAAACGGCAGCGGTTCGCGTTTTCGATGATATAGCAAAAACGATTGACAGGAAAGGTTCAGCCATATTGCTACTACTGGATTTTTCTAAAGCCTTCGACACCATCCATCGTCTTAAACTTTGTTCGAAGCTGGAAACTCAGTTTAACTTTGCCGTTTCTGCTGTTAACCTAGTAGAGTCGTATCTGAAGGAACGATCCCAAACCGTGTTCTGTGGAGATCAGCAATCCGAAGTGGGGTTTTCAACATCTGGAGTTCCCCAAGGCTCAGTACTCGGACCTCTGCTTTTTTGTTGTTATGTCAACGATTTACCCTCCGTATTAAGATGTTGCTCGATACAGATGTATGCGGATGACGTTCAGCTGTATATCCGCCGCCTTGGTCCCTGTTCTCATGAATTGATTAGGATGGTGAACGAAGATCTAGCGAGAATAATGGAATGGTCTCAACGTAACCAGTTGTTCGTCAACCAATCGAAGAGTACAGCAATGTTTCTGAAGAGTCGCCGTAGAAACACAGATCAGACCAACTTTTTGCCTTCTGTCACTATGGACGGGCAAACTATTGAGTGGACAGAGTGTGCGAAGAATCTTGGATTCATTTTCCAGACGGATCTAAAATGGGACAGGCTAGTAAATCAGCAATGCGGGAAAATCTACGCAAGCCTTCGAACGCTCTACGGTTCTGCTTCTGCTGCTCCAACCAGCACACGCCTGAAATTGTTCAAAGCGTTGATTTTACCCCACTTCACATTTGGCGAACTACTGCACGTTAAACCAAGTGCGGGCTCCATAGACAGGCTAAAAGTCGCGCTGAACTCATGTGTACGTTTTGTTTACGGGTTGAACCGCTTCGCGCATGTAACTCAACTGCAGGAAAACCTGATCGGATGTCCACTTGAGAATTTCTACGCGCACCGCTCATGTGTGTTCCTACGCAAGCTGATCAGAACGCAATCTCCGCCAGTACTCTTTGAGAAATTGTTGCCATCCCAAGGGCGTCGGCTACAGAACCTGATAGTTCCTCCCAACAACCCGACTAGCTACTCAAGCTCACTGTTCGTTAGAGGTGTGATAAACTATAACGCAATACCCCCGATTGTTAAACGATCAACTTCTGAAACAGTTTTTAAGAGGGGCTGCCTCGATTATTGGAATCGCAATTAATGTTAGTAGTTAAGTTTTTTTGTTAGAGTTAAGTTTTTGATGTACAATACTAAGACATCCGCAGGTAGCAAATTTGAAAAAGGTTTACCTTTACGCTACTGGGTAATAAATAAATACTAAAAATACTAAAAATACCTAATTTGATATGAAATTACAAGATTTTGGAGAAAAAACTAAAAAATTTTAAATTGTGCCGTAGTAATATGGCCGGACAGGTATTATAAATTATGATTACCTACTTAAAAGAGGCTAGACCATTATTTTACTCTAAATCAGTCACAGTAAGACAATACTATCTATCCGGCATCTGACTAAAATATATAGCATTCGTATAAAGCAAATCATTAGCAAAGGCTTACCTAACAAAGGCGACGACGGTGCCAACATGTCTAGCGCATACATCCAACGTGCATCGGTGTTCTCCGCAAGCTAAACGATGATGCCGTGGGATAAACACTAGACAGCTTGGAGCTATTAATAGGGTTCCCAACCGTACGGTTGAGCTGAATTTTTCTCTTTAATTTAGCATTTTAGATCAATTCACTAGGCGATTTGACTTGCCTTTATCAATTAGAAAAAGCTGATAGTTTGGCAACCAAGCACAGCATTGCTCTGCCAAATATTGAATATGCATTCGAAAATGGAAATTTCGACACCACCAGCAAGACGACAAGACTATGGAAACCGGACTGCCATCCGAGCTGGCAACATCTAACTGGCGCTGCGCGGCGACACCGCGTTAGACGATTCGGAACAGAAGCTGCAACAGGTTGGTAGACAAGTAATTTTGTTAATGACCCCCGTTTCCCACATCATACTAACCGCATGGATGCACTAAGTAACGACCGCTCAGATGGGAATGCCGTCCAGTACAGTCACGTCACATTCGTGCACGATTCGCTCTCTAAGTATCCGTGTGTGTGTTTACATACGTTTAATCGGCGAAGTCACGCTTCGTGACACGCGATCGATCATCAGGAGCAAATTTGCTCTGACGGGTGTCCACGACAAGCAACTGCAACTGCGAAGATTAGCGGTTGAGATAAGCTGGCGAATAATTGATACACCGCACACCGGTACGTACCTACTAATAGTAGTGTTCAGCAGCCGCGCTAAACTCATTTTTGTGGAACAACCACTTGTTAGCACTTTACATTAGGTTAACATAGTTTCATGAATAAAACATGTTCACCAGAGTGATTAAACGAAATGAATTGATCAATAGCAGCGCTGACCGCCGTTTTGTTTGTTACGATTTTGTACGGATTTATAATGGAAGTTGAGCAAAGATAAGCAAAAAGGAACTAATGATTTTAATCAACATTTTTTTGACTTTAAACTTTAAAAACAGTGGTAGCAAACAATTGTGAAATTGTGTAAGAAACAAACTCTTTAGATCGGCTAATTGCAAAGCAGACTAATTAATCGTAGCACTTATGGACCATAAATAATCAAGTACCAACACAGATTGGTAAGAACATGATTAATGATTTTCTGAATCCAGTACTACAGGCTCAGCTCGGTGACGTAATTAAACCGGGCTTTTTGTAAAATGAAACTTGAAGCTAATGACAACAAACCTGTTTTGCATATGACAAGCCAAACGGACGGATGAAGTCGCTTCATCGGATCAAGACCTCCACCACTGACTGCCAAAAGCAGCTTCCGCTACTGCATTGCATGTAGGTAATGCAAAAATAACTTTAGCTTGCCCTCGATGTTTCAGGCTAAATACGTGGTAGCAAAAAATAATCGAACCCCGAACGATGATCGTGCCACTTTTCTTCGGATCTGGCTCCACGGACTAAAGTCACGAAAGGAAACACAAAACTTCTCCCAGACACAGAGAGCAATAAAGGACAACATTGCGGTACAGGTAACTGCAGCGCCTGGAGGAAGAAGGGTGGGAGCTAAGAGGGCGGTTGATAAAAAGCAATCAACTTGTTAGCGCGTGGGTAATAAGGCATGAAGTGGGGTGAGGGCCCCTCAAATGCAGCGTGCAAAAGATTCTATATTTATAATTCCGGTTTCTTACATCGTGTTTACTTTGCTGTCTGTTTTCGTTCCGGCAAGCTTATTTCGAAAAACCTCCTCCTCCTCCCGTCCATCTGTAATGTAGCATTTCGTCGTTCTTCGACCCGACCGATAATGTCTTCTTGCACACGCTCCCCGACCGTTCGATTCACCCACCGTACTGTTGTTATTTGTCGTGTTCGTTCGCTGTCGATCTTCGGCGTGGCTCCTTTCATGTTGGTCAATTTTCGTATGCATCTCTCAGACGATCTTTTGCATTCTCTTTCGTTCGATTTTGTTTGAACAATTTATTTTTGTGGGTGATAGCTTCATATAAGGCCCAATTTAGGCCATTGACGTCTGGAAATATGCTTTTATAGAGGCAGCACGGAAAATTACCGTCATAAATCAAGTCGAAAACAAGTCCCGACGCACGGTGGTACCTACCGCACGCTGTCTGCCATTCAACAGGAAATTCTAATGTTTCTGGAGCTAACCAGTAAACAGGCAAAGGAAACCTGACTTGATCGCTTCATCACAGTTACTGATTATATTGGATAATAAATATTCCATAGTTATAGTCCACAGGCCAGTGGGCTAAAAGTTAAGAAACTAGTAATTCATAGCACACCCAAGGTTAGTCTGCTCCGGTGTACGGATTATATACACCAAAGTTTAATATGACTTTACTGCTACTGCCACAAAACAGTCTCAATTTGAGTCCACTTTCTAGTTTTGTTTAATATCAATTTACCTTCGACTTAAAGTCCAAATTTAATTCCAATTTTAAGTCCAGTTTGAAGTCCAATTTCCAGTTCAATTTAATTAGTCCAATTTTAAATAAAACGTTCAAGTCAAGTCCGAAATCAAATTCAAATTCAATTCCATTTTCTAATCGAATGTCTTGTCTAAAGTCCAATTTTAGATTTATTTTCAAATCCAATTGGGTCCAAACAGGGGCACACTTCTCGTCTTCTCTATAACATTTATAGCAAAAGTTTTAATGGTGGGACTCTGAGGTTTAGATCTATTACCCTAATCGGTTGTCCTTTTTGTAATAAGGAAATTGATTGCGTTAAAATCCGTCATTCTGTGATTCCTACGAGTCACTGGTCACTATTGTTACAGCAATTGTTACACTGCACTTGAAATAAGGGCAAAACAACAACAAAACCATCCAAGAACGATGCCCCGTAGGACACAGTTTAGCCCGCATAAAGCCACTTATATATAAGCAGCATAATTCAATCCAATTCTGCAAGTGGCAAGCAAAAGTACATATGTACAACACAAATAATCCTCGTTTCTGCAATGGCACAGCAAATTAGTTAAATTTCCACAAATGCACGCTGGCTCGAAAAGTTTAAAATCAAATTTCGACGTCTACTACAAACCTCAAACGAGCCGGGCGGTCGGTGGCTTGGCCATGCATGCACTTCTCTAGTAGCATGGTTCTTCCTTCGTTCGTGCTGTCACACACTACAAAGGCATATGAATTAATTGAAAAACGCGAAATTATACTGAATCCCAGATAACCGAGTCATCTGCATTATGCGGTGCAGTTTCGTAAAACTGCTTGTGCGTGCGTCTGTGCGATGCCGAAATATGATCGACCGTTTCTATGAGAGGATTCAAAGGATTTGCACGATATTAATTTCGTTTGAAATGTATTATAATGAATATACATTGCCTCGCCAGATAATCCGACCACGTTGTTCGTGTATAAAGAACCTTTTTTATCGGAATACGTATCTGCTGCTGGTTGAATATGTGTCACCAGCATAAATCCATCAACAGAAACGTGATTCATTTTTTTTTGTGTGGTCACATCACCGCAAACTATATTTAAATCTATTGTGATTTCGCACGAGTGTTTGCTGTGTTCTGTACACTATATCTCCTTGTTATAATCATCAATAATTATTGAGTGAGCGATATTGAATTTAATACGTGCTTGAGTGTATTTTGGGTTTACACTGCCTTCAAAGTTTGCTCTACTATACCCACTCGTTCACCTAATTGATACTATCTTCAGTTATGGCTGCCCCAGTTTGGCTCGGCCAAATAATACAGATGACAGATTTTTTTTTCTGTAATTGGCGAAGAGTCTCAAGAAGCTATCTATTTACGTAGGGGAGAGTAGTCAACAGTGAGACAACAGGAACAGTGAGACATCGGGAATAGCTTCGCCATAAAACATACAAGATCCATGATATTTTCCTGCAAAGTAAAGTTTGTGAATATATATCACATAATACAGTTTGAGAAAAATTTGTTAATTTTTTAGTATATTTTTCAACAAAAGTCGTTTTTGGGGGGGTCAAAGTAAATTTTATTGCGATCATTTTCAGGTGATTTTTAACGGTAAATCGCATAACTAATCCAAATTAAATTTACTATATGGCATCTCATAGGAATGAGAGAAAAAAATAAAAAATATAAGACCATTGAATTGTTTGCTAACACCACTATTTCACTATTTCTTATAAAACATTCCTATTGGGAACAGTGAGACAAACAGATGTGGGTAATTTTCAAAAAAAAAATTGTGTTGAATTGTAAATCAATCCATATAAATTGATTGTAAATGAGTTCTGAAGTGTAAGTTGAAGGTCAGATAACCAGGATTTGACCTTTATATGAATATAAAGGTAGATGTGAGAAAAATCGGAATTTTCAATAATGCACAACAATAATGTATCCTTTATGCACAAAATAAAAAGTACGACCACTAAACTATTCTTTGTAACCAAAAAATATGGTTTAAGTTTAATTCTAATATGTGTCTCAGTATTCAATACTCGTTGTCTCACTCTTCCCACCTACTGGGGAACAGTGAGCCAAAAAGACACCTTCACATTTGCGTTTGTAACTATTTTATCTTTTAACCAAAAGGGCTGAAACTTTTTTTCAGACAACTAGAAGGATATACCTTTCAAATGGATTGAAGACCTCGTTGGTAACTATCACCAAAAAAATTTTAAAAATTTTGGAAAAAAAGTGTCTCACTGTAGACGTCTCTCCCCTATATTTATTTTTAATATTTAGTTTTGACTCTAAATAATGTTATTATGCACTGCAAAACCAAGTTTCTATTCTGATAAATAAGCCACACAATATGTCACGCAATTAACCACACGTAATATGATCAACTTTTCTTAAAATCATTACTACATAATGCAGTAATGACGGAAAAAACTGGGACTAAGAAACTGTGTGTCTCCACAACACACATATACACTTGCCTTAGGAAAAAATGGTGAAATTTTCAGAATATACTATAAGCAGAATTAAATTAAAAATAAAGAAAAAATCTGTTTACTAATTTACTGAATATTGAACCATTACGGTTTACTTCACCATTTAGAGAAAAAGGGGGAAGGTGTACTATACGTACTCTGTTCTGCTCTGCTACATTTATTTTCGATAACAACACATAAGAAAACACTATACATTTATTTATTTACTAGCGGAATATCCAATCTTGCTCGGGACCACTGCAATTTTTATCATTCCATAAGTCTTTTTTTCTTATTTCGACGTTTCTAAACCCCCCCCCCTCCTTCGCCTTGGTTCCACCCACCACTTGTAAATCTGTTTTCTTTCCGGAAATGAAAGTGAAACCCCCTATTTGCACCTCCCCGTTCTCAAGGCTAAGGATGACGAATGAATTTACGCTGGATAGCCTCAAAGCGTTGAATTTCGTTCAGATAATAAGGAGAACAACAAAAACGCAAGTTCGAGGACTGGTCACACAATTGAGCAATAGAGCTTTTGAGCAGTAGATATCTTTAAACTTTTTTGCAAAACAAAATAAAAATTCTAGCTGAGAAGAAGGGCAAATTTTAATGTGTGGGGTGTAATCATAAAAGGTTAAATTGGTGAATGACTGGCGCATGACCGCTCATTAATCATACTTTCGTAATTGTGCTGCTCTTCCAAGTCATACTCCGTGAACCGATAAAAGTGAAAAATTGATGGACCAATGATTGACAAATATGACGGCTGAAACAGAACTTTCCGTTTGAGTGTTTCCAAATAGGTTTTCATGACTTTCATTACAAGGGGATTGGCATTGTCCTGCAGCAAAATAGTCTCATCTGGTTGAAGCAGCTCACAATAACTTACGCCCAACTGCGTTCGTTCATGCAACTGTTCATAAATTGTTCAATATGCAAAACGAGACAGATCATTTGTAACTCTTCTATGTAAGTCTAGTCTAGACAGTGCTCCAAGTTGAAATTCAAGCAATTTTAGATTGCAGCGTGCATGCTCAGAAACTATGGGCTGGTACCGAGTATCCGAAACGCAAATGACCGAAAAAGAAATAGCCGAAATCCAAATGGCCGAATTTCAACAATCGTCACAGAAGGCCGAAATTATATATGGCCGAATCACGAGAGATTGAACTCCACGTTAATATTATACAAACGCAGCAAGTGCCGACTTGAAAGGCGACATTCCGGCAAGAATGTAACATTCTGAATTTAGATTAATCTCATGTTTTTAGTCTTGACCTTGAAATACGGGTTATACATATATATTAATATTTTTTAAAACGATGGTTCTACAATTGATGAAGGGACGGTAGGGGAAAGAAATGAAAATTTTTTGGTGAACGAGGGGAAAGAGCGGAAAGGTTAGGAGGGGGGGGGGTATTGGTAGCTACGCTTAACAAGTAGTCGTTTTGACTCCTACCTTTTGTCCCATGCTGGAAGGTGCGCAGGGGTCGAACCAAGCTATAATCTGAGATTATAACCGGATTCGAACCCACAACACCCGCCAGGGTATGTGGTTTGCTGATACTTGTACCTTTGAACTATAGAGGCACTGGACAAAAGGAGACTGTAAAACCCACTTATTAAGATAGTGACGCGTCTGGTTGGGTTTTAGATACAAATTGTGCCTCTTCCTCCGTCTACTGTAGTTAACCACCAACCGAGAAGTTTTCCCCTCCTTCACCAAAAAAATTTCATTTCTTTCCCCTACCGTCCCTTCATCAATTGTAGAACCACCGTTTCAAAAAATATTAATTCTGAATTTGGCACTCGCCAAAGAAGGTCTACGATATATTTTCGACCCGTCATTAGCAGCTCCTCCTCAATCAATGTTGGACCCCTTCTGTGGTAACCCGATTTAGATAAAATTGCTAGGAAGACTTCCGCACAAGCTATACAATTGATTCTGCAGCAGCATATGCTTGGCTGGAAGGATGGAGATCGATCATTAATCGCATAGCCACGATTATGTTCACGTCTAAATCTAAGCCCAAGATGGAAATCCATGTTTAAGTTGAAGTCCGATACTAAGCGATACTATTCTCAAACCTGTAACTGGTACCTTGGTGTGTCTCTACTGTGTGTACCGGGAAAGCTCAGTAGCAAGAGACCCTGTGACTATGGTCCCAGGATCGGCTTACTACTGGGTAATCAGAGGGGCTTCGCGAACAAACGTGCAGTCGACTTTCACTTTCCTTAATGTCTGAATGAATTGGGCTATTGTGATAATTTGGTTTTAGAGGTTGAAAAGATTGGAATTAGGAAAAACTATTGATTTTATTCTTTTCTATTGTGGGTGTGTATGTGTGTGTGGGTGTGGGTGATGGGTGAAAACCGGTACGTACCGCTGTCGCTGCCGTTGCTGGTCGAGTTTTCCGCTGCTGACTTACTGTTCGGGGGAGGCTGGGGGACGCTCTGCGCGCGCTGCTAACTGCTGGCTTTGCAGTCACTGCTGACGACGCCGCTAGGGTTAAGGCGACGCTGCTGGCCGGTGCTAGTCCGCTCGTTCTGGTCTTCCCTCTTTGACGGAGATCGACAGGCCCAGGACGATACCGGAATGACCGTGCCGAGAGGGGAATGTCCTCCTTAATAATTATGGCCCAAGGCCAGAGGACTGCCGCTGGTCCTTGACGGGTTAGACGTAGCGAGCATCCAGGGCTCGCTAGGCCGATCGTGTGCTGACCTTTAATGGCAAACCGTTCCACGGTTGCACAAACAATTAGTGGTGTAATAAAAGGTCCTGAATAAACTTAATTCCACCACTCACTACTAGCACTTGTTCTTACTTAAAATGTATTAAGTCTTTTGCACACGACAACCAGATACTATCTGAGCAATGGAGGTTGCTCAAGCCACCAAGAAGCTTTTTCGCGGTAATTATAACCGCTAATGGCCGCATATTTCGCGCAGTTTCCATAGTGACATATCATCGTATACCAGTTTTCTCCCCGTCAGCTTTTCTGTTATAATCTCCCAGTGGTGACTGTCGTTGCACCACCCACTTGTACCCACTGTGTCACGTGTTTAATGTTTTAGTGTGTTGACAATATTTTACTTATTTATTTGTTTTACTAACCTAACTAACCTATTTTAACAATTTTTAACATTTAACTAACCCTACTAACAATAACCCTAGAAACGTGAAAGTAAACAAACATTTAAGCACATATTAAAAAAACAGAAGATCCTGTAACGCACGGTTACACTATCCCTTCACCTCGGTAAAATAAATGTTGGAATTCATTCTAAACATTTATTTTTACAAACACTAATTACTCTAAAAACTTAATAGACTTAACCATTCATAAACAACATGCATTTACATTTACTCGTGGCTATTGAATATTCAATCACATTTGAGTGAGCAACTAAACATATTAAAATTCGTGAACAACTAAAAGCTAAATTTAATTTAAATTTGCCATAATCTGTCACGTGTGATTTTACTCCTATGCTTAGGCATCACTGTGAACACCATTGGTGAGGCTCTGCTATTTCATTTTACTGTTTAATCGATTCTCTGATTGGGCAATACAATCGACGAAATACTAAACAATTCAGTCTACCTACAATCGCGATCGCGTTCGGAATAAAAACGTGTTCTTGTGAATTATGATAATTTGCAGTTAAATAATTTAGAATAGAAACTCTAATTTGGATGCAATCATTCAGTGGATTTAGTGATTCCAGGAAAGTTTTATTCTATGTGTCCATATTTTTGTTAGGCTGATTGAAACTGTTGTTCCAGGATTCATTCCCCCAGTTGGCCACCTGGGGATTTCAGGAATAACTCCTGCAACAATTCGGTTTCTGGTTTCAAGATTTCAGGTAAGTAGCGATCACATTTCTTGTAGGGGAATGTTTTATATTCGTTCTGTATATTCCATCATTATGTAGGTTTGTTTAATATTAACTAAAGGAATTCCATAATCTTAATTTTATTTGTGACGTCACATCTCATTTCAGGTTATGAACAACTTCTAGCATGGCGAAATCTCTACACTTCGGTAAAGTTTCTCACCCGCGTTGGAGCGTTCATCCGCTCGGATATTCATCATCTATATCCATCACCCATGATATGCATCTCATGAGATAGATAGACGATGAGATAAGCAGAACACACGGATCATCTCATTAGAGTTCAGAGGTCAATCAACTCTGATGATCGATGATGCAACTATAATGCAGTTACGATGCAGCTTGTTATTGGTTTGTTGTTTCTGTTTCATTATCAGACAACTTCAAACAGATAATAATGTATTTTACATTTCCCTTTTTTTCTAGGTATTAGGAATTTATTCGTCGCCAGGTTTAAGGTCTTTTGCTGAAAAAATCCCGAGATTCTTACCTTGATCGTCGGCCAGTTCATAAGAACTGCAGCCGCGTCGGGCAACGATAGTGCATGGGGTGAAAAGAGGTCCATATTTCGCGTTATAATGATCCGCCGCTGAAGAGAGGCGAAAATTCCGCTTATAAACTCTTTGGCCCACTCGGTAAGTTGGTGCAAACTTTTTGTGTCTAAGATTATAGATTCTACGATGCTTTTCGTTGCTCTTTTGCAAGTTCTTGGCGACCGTGCTCAATATATTTCCCCCAACTTGCCTTCGATACTGATCCCTCGTTTCAACGGATCTTTCACCTTCATCACGCTCCAAACGATGTTCCTCGCCTTTCATAACTTTCTCATGCCCGTACAGAATACGGTATGGGGTGTAACCAGTTGAGGCATGGATAGTGGTGTTTATCATTTCCTCAACTTCTGCTACTCTAGTGTCCCACACTCGTTGGTCTGTCTGCATGTACGTTCTCAGACAGGCATTTATCGTCCGGTTGGTCCGCTCTACTGGATTAGCCTGACTGTGGTGCCTTGCATTAGGCCAATGTTGGACCCCTCGCTGGGAGAGGAGCGCTTGGAACTCCTTTCCCTGGAATGTGGTAGCATTGTCGCTAATCACCACCTCTGGGGTTCCATAACGTCTCATCCATTGATCCTCCAAAAGCCTGCAAACCAATTTAGCCTCAATCTTCTTCACCGGTATGAGCATTGTCCATTTAGAGAAGCAATCCATAACTACTAGTAAATGGCAATTTCCGGTTCGACTTCTTGGCAAATTTTGAATATAATCCAAAGCTATAATCTGAAACGGGCGATCAGTTATCTTTGGTTTTCCCATAGGAGGGACCGACGATACTGTCGACGGTTTACATTGCTTGCATGTATCGCAAGCTTGGACATATCGTTTGGTATCTGCTGCCATTCTCGGCCAATAATACCGAGTTTTGAGCCGATACAAGGTCTTTTCATACCCTGGATGCAAACAATCATCGTGCTCCTGCTGCATTACCGTTTTTCGCAATCCTTCCGGTAGACACAGCTTCCACTCGTACGAATAATCCAGAGCATCAGACAGATTGGATACAAACTTATAGAGCTTGCCCTCTTCTAATTTAAAGTCCGCGTAGCTTTCCGGTTCCTCTTCGACTTTTTTAAACAAGTTAGCATACCAACTGTTTGCAGTCTTTTCTACAGCTTCGACTGCCCTAGAAAGTGCGTCGGCAACAACATTTTCCGATCCCTTGCGATGTTGGATCTGCATATCGTATTGCTGCAAAAGGATACTCCACCGGCTAAGCTTTGAGGAAGGCTTCCATTTCGTATTCATAATGAACGAAAGAGCCGACGAGTCCGTCACGAGAGTAAATCTTGAACCCTCGACATATGGACGAAACTTCTCGATTGCTTCCAGTGCTGCTAATCCCTCTTTTTCAGCTGCTTTCCAGGACCTCTGAGGCGTCGTAAGCTTTCGAGAAAAGTACGCTACAACATGCTCTTTATCCGCGAGGTCCTGTGTTAGGACACCAGCGATGGCTATATCACTTGCATCTGTTTGTATTTTGAACGGAAGATTGAAGTTTGGGTTGGACAGGATTGGCGCGGTAATTAACTTTTCTTTAAGCAAATTGAACGCCTCCTCCGCTGTCTCGTTCCACGTTACTACCTTCGGTTTTCCCTTCAGCAAATCCGTCAGAGGACTAGTCATTTTGCTAAAGTCTTCTATAAAGCGGCGGTAATAATTTACCATGCCTAAGAAGCGCCTTAGCGAACGTACCGATGACGGTCGCTCAAAGTTGACGATAGCTTCAACTTTAGACGGATTTGGTCTTACACCGTGTTCTGAGAGAATGAAGCCTAAATACGGAAGCTCAGGAACGCAAAACTTGGACTTCTCAACGTTAATTGACAAGTTGGCAGTCCTTAAACGCTTTGCCACTTCCTGCAACTGACGAATGTGTTCCTCAAACGTGTTGCTTGCGACTACGATGTCATCAAGATACACAAACACGTTTGGTTCTAATTCTCCGTAGCCCAATACCTGGTCCATAAGCCTCGACAGTGTAGCCGGGCTATTGACTAGGCCGAAAGGCAAACGGGTGAATTGGAAAAGCCCTCTACCAAACACTCGGAAGGCTGTATACTTCCGTGAGGCAGGGTCAAGTGGAATTTGCCAAAACGCCTTAGATAAATCGATGGTGGATAGGTATTTTGCCGAACCCAGTCTTCCCAGTATTCTATCCTGGTGTGGCAATGGGTAGGCATCTTTCCTTGTCCTATCATTCAATTTCCTCGCGTCCAGACACATCCTGACTTTGACCTTTTCCTCTCCATCTTCTCCTTCGCTCTTCTTCATTACCGGAACAATTAACAATGCCCAATCGCTATTGGACCGTTCAACCACTCCAGAATCTATCCATTTATCAAGCTCTTCGTTGACATTTCTTTGCACTTCCGGCGACCAAGGATACGGATTCAACCGGACAGGAGAGGCGTTTTGAAACTCCTCCATAAATTCAATCTTATGCGATATCAATGGTGTTGTTTCTAATTTTCCTCCTTCCACAAATACTTTAAACTGCTTTTTAACTTCCTCTAATCGATCCTTCTGCATTGTAGTTAATAAATCTTTCTTCTCCTGATCGGCAATACGCAGTTCTAGCGCCTCTACTAAACTTCCCGAAGGACCTTTAATTGTGGGTTCTATGTTGTATAAACGCCAGAAATTTATTCCCAGAATTAACCGACGGTTCAGTTTCGGTGCAATCAGAGTCGTAAGAATTTTTGTCCTACCATTAAACGTAATGGGCAGGTTTACGTACCCTGTGACCTCTAAGTTATCTCCTCCGGCGGTAGACAATCTTGTTTCGGTGTTGAACTGTTTTAGCTTTAATGACTTAAGCAGTTTCTCACTTCCTGCTCCTAGAATAGACACCTGCGCTCCACTGTCCAACAACCCTATCAATTCTATTCCCAACACTGACACCTCGGCAAACGGTCTATCATCATCATCCAATCTCAGCTTTAATTCGCTAACTTCCGAGCAGTATGGAACAAATACGGTTGAAGGATTTTTAAAGGAACCTCGGCGACCTTCTACGCCGACTTCCTTCCGTTTTTTGCACAAAACGGACAATTCTCGGTTCTGAAATTATAGAATCCGCAAACGGTACAGAAGACTTCTCGCTCCCTTAGACAGGATTCGAAGTGATGGTTTTTTCCTCTACAGTTAAAGCAAACTAGTTTTTCTGGAACCTTATGATTCGCAATTCTATTTTCCAAATCTCCCTTACTGGAACGTGGCTGATCATTGTCCTTCCCTGGGTACGGTTTCCTGGGTGCAGACGGTTTTGACATTTCCTCTTTTGGCTGCCAATTAAACTTCTTAGCTGTTGGCTGGTTGACCCACAGTTTTCTATCTAATTGGTCTTCCTTTCGCGGTGGGAAATGTTTGACTTCGTGTACTTGTACTGTTTTTGTAGGTCTATCGGAATCTTTGCTCTTGTACATCGGCATGTTAGCGGAATCTAATTTCCGTCCCCAATGTTTCAGCGATTTAAGATTCCTGACTCCCTTAATTACTAACGCATTTTTGTAATCTGAGCGTAGGTTTCTAAAAACGATATCGAATTTCCTCTGCTCACTGGGCTGTACCGCCATGCAGTGGAAAATCTCCATCATCGCATTGTAGTACTCTTGAAACTTCTCAGAGCGTCTTTGCCACCGGTGTGCCGCCTGCTGCTCGTAGTGAAAGTCCATGTCAGGTGGCTGGAATTCAAGCTTCAACTCAGTGACTAACTCTGTCCAGTTTCGGAAGTCTTTGTTACTCTTTCCCTCTATGTACCATGTCCTAGCATCTCCGCTAAAGAGATGAATTGCTTCGGTGAACAACGCTCGTTTGCCCATGTTCTCTGCTTCTGCCATAAACTCTACTTCAGTTATAAACTTATTCAATCTTTTCCCTTCATCTCTACCATCATATTTCATTCTCCAATCGGCTACTGAACGTGGTGACCGTTTTGGAGCATACGATTCATCGCTATCATCATCGGAAAAAGTATCATCGCTTGAACTACTAGTCACTTTTCTGTAATTCCGCTTTTTCGGTTTTTCTATGCTAACTTTCGGTTTCTTATTCTGCGCTTCTTTCATTTTTTTATTATTTCCTTCTAGATCATTCGATTCTATATTTCTGTCCTTACTTTCTCTATCATTGATATCGAGACTGCTCAGTTTCGACTCAATATACTGTTCTACGTGTTTCAGCATTTTCTTCATAATTTCCTCTGTTGATTTCGCTTTCACTTGCCGTTTTCTTCTCAGCTTAGGAGTACTAGAAATCCTTTTCCTTGATTTGTTTCTCTTTTTGTTTCGTTTTGCCACAGACTCTAGTATGCTTTCGTCATCACTGTCGTCTGGCTCTTCGTGTTCAGATTCCACATCCCTGATACTAGCGTTGCTTAATTCGGCCCTAATCTGTTCTTCAGTTCGCTTTCTTGCATTCGGATCTACGGATAACAAGCTAAAGTGATCATTCAACATTTTCATTGCTATACATTCCAGTCCTGCTGTATCAAAGTTCTTTTTCAATCTGTTCAGTCTGAATAACAGATGGATCAGTCTAGTTTTCAGTACGGGAAGTTCTGCTTTCTTGGGTTTCCTGTTTTCTAGCTGGTCACGAATTTTAGCAAGTTTTCCATCTACGCGATTTTGCTCGTCTTCACACTCCGCGGGGTTTTCGAAACACGCAAGCGTGACAACATTAGTTTCACGTTGCTCTCTCAACTTGTTCCTCAATTTCCGTTTCTTTGCATCGATGGATTCACCAGTCTTAAACGCAACCTGTCTTATTAACAACTCGTGTTCAATCTCATCTGCGAGCAGATGCTCCACATTCATTGAACGATATTGCAACTCAAACTCAGAATTCATCTTAAATGTTAATAGTTAAATAAATATATACCAAATTATAATTGCCGTAGAGAATCAATTAAATCGAAAAATGATGTACATATAATAAAAATAAAATTTTGTTAATTTTGTGTCTGTGTACCTAGTTATTTATTTATTCAGGACCTTTCCACTGAAGTGCAGCTATTTTCGCTGCTATATCCGAATTTTGCTAAATCCGTTGCTACTCTTTTAGTAATTTAAATTTTCAACAGCTTTATCAGTGCATTTCACTATTGCTTCGCACTCAACCGCGATCTAAACAGAATGGTCAGAGTCTATTGTAAGTATTTAAACAGTAAGTAGTGTACAGAAATACCGATTTTATTGGTGGTAGCTTTAGGATCCTACACAATCACTTTATGTTGGTTGTGTACTCTCCTGCCGCCTAGGGAAAAAATCGACTGATTTTTTTATTCTACTCGAGTCCTCTGATTACCTTTCGTGTGTTGTAGTTGGGCGCCATGTGTAACTGGTACCTTGGTGTGTCTCTACTGTGTGTACCGGGAAAGCTCAGTAGCAAGAGACCCTGTGACTATGGTCCCAGGATCGGCTTACTACTGGGTAATCAGAGGGGCTTCGCGAACAAACGTGCAGTCGACTTTCACTTTCCTTAATGTCTGAATGAATTGGGCTATTGTGATAATTTGGTTTTAGAGGTTGAAAAGATTGGAATTAGGAAAAACTATTGATTTTATTCTTTTCTATTGTGGGTGTGTATGTGTGTGTGGGTGTGGGTGATGGGTGAAAACCGGTACGTACCGCTGTCGCTGCCGTTGCTGGTCGAGTTTTCCGCTGCTGACTTACTGTTCGGGGGAGGCTGGGGGACGCTCTGCGCGCGCTGCTAACTGCTGGCTTTGCAGTCACTGCTGACGACGCCGCTAGGGTTAAGGCGACGCTGCTGGCCGGTGCTAGTCCGCTCGTTCTGGTCTTCCCTCTTTGACGGAGATCGACAGGCCCAGGACGATACCGGAATGACCGTGCCGAGAGGGGAATGTCCTCCTTAATAATTATGGCCCAAGGCCAGAGGACTGCCGCTGGTCCTTGACGGGTTAGACGTAGCGAGCATCCAGGGCTCGCTAGGCCGATCGTGTGCTGACCTTTAATGGCAAACCGTTCCACGGTTGCACAAACAATTAGTGGTGTAATAAAAGGTCCTGAATAAACTTAATTCCACCACTCACTACTAGCACTTGTTCTTACTTAAAATGTATTAAGTCTTTTGCACACGACAACCAGATACTATCTGAGCAATGGAGGTTGCTCAAGCCACCAAGAAGCTTTTTCGCGGTAATTATAACCGCTAATGGCCGCATATTTCGCGCAGTTTCCATAGTGACATATCATCGTATACCAGTTTTCTCCCCGTCAGCTTTTCTGTTATAATCTCCCAGTGGTGACTGTCGTTGCACCACCCACTTGTACCCACTGTGTCACGTGTTTAATGTTTTAGTGTGTTGACAATATTTTACTTATTTATTTGTTTTACTAACCTAACTAACCTATTTTAACAATTTTTAACATTTAACTAACCCTACTAACAATAACCCTAGAAACGTGAAAGTAAACAAACATTTAAGCACATATTAAAAAAACAGAAGATCCTGTAACGCACGGTTACAAACCCAAGCTCAAGCCCAAGCCTAAGCCCAAGCCCAAGCCTAAGCCCAAGCCCAAGCCCAAGCCCAAGCCCAAGCCCAAGCCCAAGCCCAAGTCCAAGTCCAAGTCCAAGTCCAAGTCCAAGTCCAAGTCCAAGTCCAAGTCCAAGTCCAAGTCCAAGTCCAAGTCCAAGTCCAAGTCCAAGTCCAAGTCCAAGTCCAAGTCCAAGTTCAAGTCCAAGTCCAAGTCCAAGTCCAAGTCCAAGTCCAAGTCCAAGTCCAAGTCCAAGTCCAAGTCCAAGTCCCACTTCAAGTTCAAGTCCAAGTCCAAATCCAAATTGTAGTCCAAATGGTACGCCAAGTTCAGGCCCAAGCTCAAGACTGGGGTGGGAATGGTTGAACCCACTAGCACATTGGGCCCCTCTATCCGTGGTGCCGGTTGGGATCTTGAAGAGAACGTATCATCCGGCATCCTTGCAATGTGGCAGGCTCACGGTAGTCTCCCAACTTTCACTAGGTGTTCACCAGGATGGGAATCTTTCCAAGTGGAGTCTGCAACTTGTAGTTCATACACCTACGCCATTCTCCGCTGTCCGTTTGTACTTCGCCAAAAATAGTCCGCAACACCAAGTGCACGTATGTCTGCCATAAGCAAAATTACTGTCTCAGATCCGTAGAGGACTACCGGTCTAATTAACGTTTTGTACATTGTCAACTTTGTACGACAGCGTGTGCTCTTTGATCGAAGCGTTCTGCGAAAGGGAACTCGACTCGACATCCAGCTTAAATGCGTCGTTGGATATCCTTACTCGTATTATTGCCGGATCTCAAATATACGAACTCATCAACCATTTCCAGTTCATTGCTGTGAATAGTCACTATGCATGGGAGGCAAACATTGTTTCCTCGGGAGCTTCTTCCTACCATGTATTTGGTTTTCGATGCATTGATTTGTAACCAAAACCTGTTAGACTCCGTTTTAAATCTGCGTCGATTGCGTCCACAGTCCCAATGTCTAGTAATGATGTCGAGGTTGTCTGCGAGTGGACTACTCTTGCGATGTAGGACAGGACATACAGGACAGTCCATCCTCTTGCCGCAACCCTCTGCGTGATTCGAAAGGACTTGAGAGTGCCCCCGAAACACGCACGTAGCACAATACTCGCTCCAGAGTAGCTTTGATCAGCCGCGTCAGTTTGTCCGGAAACCGTACTCGTGTATTATCTGGCATAGCTGTTTGTGCTCGACTGTATCGTATGCTGCCTGAAATCCACGAAAATACGATGCGTAGGCAATTCTCTTGCTATTTGGGGATAGACAGCGTAGCAAAATCTGGGAGTGTAGCCAAACGCCCTTTTTATAGATGGGACAAACCAAACCTTCCATCCACTTCTCCAGTAGTTGCCCCTCCTCCCAAATTCATGAAATTATCTAGTAAAGTGCCGTTGCTAGCGGTTCTTGGTCATTTTTGTAGATTTCTACTGAAAGTCGGTCCTTTCCGGTGGCTTTATTATTCTTCAGTTAACCGATTTTTCGCCGGATCTCTTCAAGATCGGTATCCGGCATGCTGTTATAGGCACTCCTATGTTTTGTCTCCTTCTGTTATATGGCCACTGAGATGCTCATCGAAGAACAGCTTCCACCTGTCAGCAACCCCGCGCTCGTTTGTAATTAGATTCACTCCGTCATCCCTACACTTATCAGGTTTCCGTGTGTAACCTTTACGAGTTTGTCTTCTCGTAAAACTTGCGCGTGTCATTAGCCAAGAACAGGGATGGAAGATCAGTAATTTTGATAAAATCTGTGAGTTATCGCCACACGCACAGATCACGATCCGTACAGGTCATGACGAATAGTGAATCTTTAGTGTTGATCACAAGATTGTGTTCTCTAAACAGTCTCAGCAGTCGATCACAGTGTTACTTCTTACCTAGCTGGGAGAAAAAAGGTCACACATGTTGTTTGTATTGTAATTCATACGATGCATACAACCAATCGTCTGTATCTGTTATATTTCTCAACGCAATCATGCAATGAACATGATCTAACATGAGGTTTGTCATAATCTATCAGGCTTGCTGATTATCGCGAAAGCGCTTTACTCTCTTTGTTAGTTATTCTCCAGAGAGTTGCACGGCCAGTGAAAAAAAGCTTCTCAGATCAGCTTCGATCAGCTTTGCGGTTGAAGCTATTCGGCATATTTCGCTTTTCCATGTTCTTCGTTCTTCTCTGAATTATCGCCTGTATGGCAGGCAACAAGTATTGCTCACTAATGAGTTACGAGTTAAGGCGATTCATAAAGCAGTCTTCAGCTAAAGAAGCGTTCAATAGTGAGCGATATCATCTACATTCTTCATGAAGAATATTTTTTGGTTCTTCCTCGCGAATGAATAAATGATTTTAGGGAACAAGGGAAACTATTCATGTTGAATGGCAAAATTCGTTGTGATGGTAAACAGAATCAGAAGATTCGTTGCATTGCGGCTAGATAAACCTAAAACTTTTCCTCTTAATTCTATTATTTGGTCGCCGTTAAGTCAAACGCGTTCAAAGTTTGTTGCTCTGTATGGTTTATACAGTCAACCAAAAAAGTATTCGGACAGCAGCGCATAAATCTTTTAGTAATTTTGCACAGTATTTTTGCAAAGAATGGTACAGGCACAGAGAACAGACTACCAGGTAATTGACAAAAAGTGTGTAAAAGGTTTCTATGTAATCTACGAGTAATCCTTCAATAGAGCACCCCTCGAGCAGTAAGTGGCAAACTAAATCTTGATGTCGCTGCCATTGCTGCTATGTAACTCCAGCACAAAGAAATATTGATAAAGGTACATTGATGTTTTTTGATGCGTTTGGCAAACTATTTCTGGAGGGCGCTACCGACAGATTTTACACACAAAAATTCGATTACTTCCTTCGAGCCTGTTAATCTGTTCTCTGTGGTACAGGTATACCTCGATATAAGACAGCCTCGTTATAAAACAACCTCGATATAAGACAATTTTGTCTTATATCGAAACAAATCCCTTTGACATAGCTGATAACGATACCAGAGCTGATTTTCCATTCTGAAATCGATGCCATGAAGATGATCATTATTTCAAAATAACCCCAAAAATAGTAAAAAAAATAATAGTTCAAACAATAATAAATAGTTCAAAAACCGTAAACACATAACACAGAGCAAAACTGGCGACCGCTAATGCATTTTTTTTTTGAAAAAACCATGTTTCGATATAAGACAATTTCGATATGAGACAACTTTTAGAAATTATAAATTGTCTTATATCGAGGTATCCCTGTAACACGTATTTTTTAAAACAATGTTTAACTAAAGCATATTTAGATGCACAACAAAAATTCGGGGAAAAGCTTTCCGTTTTGCAGATAGAGTACATATATTATTTGAATTGCCTAAAAATGCAGCCAAAAAAGTATTCGGACAGTTGACTATTAGTTGAAGCAAATGTCCTTTCTCGCTCAACTACTACCTTGTAGGACCATTTACGTTCTTGATGACCTGTTTTAATCTGTTTGGGATAAAATTAACAATTTTTCAAATATCCCTCTGTGAATTGCTGACCAGTTTTTGCAAGAGCTCGGTTTAAGTCATTTTTGGAAAGAAATGGAATGATTTCTCATTATAGAAATAAAATTATCTAAAAAGATGTTCAAAAGGGTTCAAATCTAGACTGAATACTGATGTTTCGATAGCGCTAGGACAATTGTATGGTGCCTACCGCTTACAATTATCGACAGTATGTTTAAATTCAACATCCCGGTACAATATGTATGTACCACACAATTACAATTTTGCTTTAATTTCACCTAAAATTGTTCAGATAATTGAGTTTACACTTAGTTCTTTCCAAAAATATATACCTTTGCTACCTCGGAGCTTTCCATGCATCCAGACAAGGTATGACACTAACCGCATTGCTTGTTTATTTGCTGACGAGTGATTTTTCTCTTGTAACCCTTCTCTTTTAGTTATTCTTGCATAAGAGTTGTTGGTGTCATACCTTGTTGATTTGTTGATTTTTTAATATATTTATGAACAAAAATCAGTTGGGGGGTTAAAAGTAAATTTTTTTGCAATCATTTTCAAGTGATTTTCAACGACAGAATACAGTGGACCCCCGTTCATTTGAACGATTTCTCATGCAAACTAACGGGGTTGGTTTTTAATTTGAACAACTGGCAACCCTAAATATGCTGGAACTTGTGTGAACTGGGCGCCCTACTCTTTGTTATTGTTTTGGTGGTTTGATTCAGTTGAAAGTTGGAAGCAGCGAATATTTCATTCTCCGATCGGATTTCTATCATCATTGGAAAACGCAATGTGAAACAGATTAAACACGCTAGAGCAGTATAAACAAATCGCGTTTAAGCGCATTGTCTGCATAAGCAAATGATGTCATGTTGAGAATGACATTTGAACTATTTTTAATTTGCACGGCGTGCAAACCAACGGGGTGCAAATTAAAAAGTATTCAGATTAAAAACGGTCAAACGAACGGGGATCCACGGTACATATTAAATTTAAATTACTGCATGGCATCACGAAGTAATAAGAGTTAATATTTAAAAATATGACAATCGAATTGTGACAGTGAGACAAAATTACACCTTCACATTTGTGGTTGTAACAAATTAAGTATATAAACAATATGACTGAAACTTTTTTTCAGATCACTGGAAGGATATACCGTCATCCGGGAATACTTGCAACACTTTGGCGCATCGCACTTTTGACAGCTCTAACGCATTTGTTTGTTAACATAACCATTTGTACCCAATGCCATTTTAAAGAAGGGATGTTTACCTATTGTTTAGTTAAGTTTAATCCATTACATCATTGTTTTGCTTGTTTTTATACGATTGGAAAGTAATTTCACTTTCAGAGTAGGAAAAATGGATGTGCAAAGTTGCGTCAGTTCATTGACATGGAATTATTTTTTATTATTTGGTTCCTGTACACAATAAGTGCATTATATAAGCTAACAAATAGCAACTTTGAGCTTTGTTTATATTTTGAACTTGAGAAGAAACAATGAATTCGTGTTGTTACTTCCAATATGGCGCGGCTTGCAGCACTTGTAAAAATGAAAATTATTGTAATAGACAGTATGTACAAAGTAAGTTTGCATCTGTACGATGTTATTTTGTCTACCACCATCTCCAGAAAAATTAAAATTGTGAAAAATTCCACGTGCCTGGAAACGGCAATTTGGAGTTCGCCGACATGCTGCATTTTAATCGAATATCTTTAAAAAAGCGATAGACGAAATTGGGAAACAAAAAACGCCTCCAGTATCTCTTGTTTTACTACAAATACATTCAAAATATCTCAAAAGAGTCATTCGCGGTTTGAAATCAGATATAAAATCATAAGAAATGCAAAATCAGAAAAGTGTTGCAAGTAACCCCGTTTACTGGGTAACTTGCAACACCCCTATTTTCGGTTCATTCTGCAGATTCATTTAGTTTATATTTTTTCTCATAGTCATAAATCAAAAGTATTCACCACTATACAAGTTTTGGCTACTTACATTTGGACCTAAACGCTGTACTTCGAAAGTTATACTAAGTCAAAGTTCAAAAGTGTTGCAAGTATCCCCGGATGACGGTACCTTCAAAATGGATTGAAGAGCTCGTTGGTCATCTATCATAAAAAAAATTGGTAAAAATGTGTCTCACTGTAGACGTCTTTCCCCTATAATTTAAAATGTTAGCTATCAATGGTTTTATTTAAATAAAAATAATTAAAGAATGTGCTAGGTGCAACAGTGATACAGTGGTAACCCGATTTTGTCACTCTCCGATTTTGTCACGTTTTCGACCCGTTTGTGTGATTTTGTTGTAATTTGTTTTTTCTTGTTCATTGACTTCAATTAATGCTTGTCGGATATAAATTTATCAAACACAAGGTATTTGTCACAAGGCAAGAAAATTGCTTTCGTTGTATGACAAGCTTTATAAAGAAAAGAAATGAATTTTCCGATTCAATTTATATTGTACCAATAGTTGCGTTAATGTTCCCCTAACTAAGTTTGGTGTTCCTTGAATTGTACTATTCCGTATACATTGCTAGGTTGCTAGGTGAAAAAACATTTTAGCGCAACTATAGAAATGAGTGTCTATAGTTGTGCGCTCCAACTGCGCCTATAGTTGTGTTAAATTTTAGAAAATCGGCATTTTAAGAAATATTGCTTTAATTTTAAATAGTGTAGTCTAATTACTACCAATACTCCTAAGAACTTGGTTTATATAATGAACGTAATTGTTTTATTTAAAATGCTACGGTGACGAAAATATGCATTAATAATGAATAGTAGCGCAACTATTGGTACTACCACATCTATTGGATCAACTACACTATAACAGCTAGAAGGTTACTTTCTTTGATAAAGTTCTTTATAATAATCTTCTCAAAAATTTTGTAGAATATTGTTTTGCTCTAACTCTTACTGCTTGAAAAATAAATTTTCTATCTCTCTTTTAGGGGGGTTAATCAAAGAATCGTTCATGCCATAAGAAAGAGCTTTTTACGCTGTGAAATTTCTCTGAATATAGTTAACCAGTATAATCAACCATTTCTGCGCAATTAAAAAACGCATGTTTTCATACCTTTGGGACCTGTGCTGTGAAAAGGCGACAAATGTCCACAGAGGCGTAGAAGGAAGTGCGAAATGTCCTAAAAGTGATTAGCATGAAATATATGTAGTTCGTTCTAAGTTATCTGCAAAAAAATAAAAATTGAAAAAATACCCGATTTTGTCACTGTCCCGTTTTTGTCACCCCTAAATTCATCATGGGGGGGACAAAACCGGGCCATTACTGTATTTCTCTTCCTGGGGTGCGTAAATATTCCTTAGCGTCACCCAGTTAATTTATTTTATCAACACCTTTATTAATTTCAAATATATTCGTATGGTTAGGAAAATATATCAAATAGATGATAATTTATTCAGTCCTCAATGAAAAATGTATGTAAAATACAGGTAACTACGGAAACAATATGAAATTGAATGAGATAAATAATTGTTTGTCCAGTGCAAGTCTTTGTTGTTTGCAAGAACGCAATTTTTTTTTTGAAATTTGTACAAATTTAAATTTGTATAGGAGAACTAGTTCTTGCTATTTTAGTTCTACGAGTAACTATTTGTATAAACCAGCTACAGATTGAATCGATTTTGGTACGTTTCACGGATTATTTTTGACACGGCCGTATTCGAAAATCAGTTTTATTCTTTTTTAAAAACAAAACTGACATCTCAGAATATTTCTTCGAGGCCGACCAGGCAATTCTGATGGCTTAGCGGACAATTCCCGGTTCGGTTTGGCGAATTCTGCGCGAAATTTCGTAATAACATTAGAAACAAAATATATCAATGTTGTACGTACATACAAGCACACGTACATACATCACAAATACACACATACTCATACACATACATGCAAGCACACATATATGCAAGCACACATACATGCATCAATACATAAGAGCGACTCTTGATAGATGTTTTGGTTATCCACGTTTTGACGGTTTTATATACGTTCCTTACGTATTCAAGCTTAAATATAGTTTATTTTCGTTTGATAGGTCTAAACAGAACAGTTTTCAAATAACGTATACTGATATAAAATTCAATTGTGATCTTTCATTTGTCACCAAGATCATCCAAATCTATCAACCGACTCTGACAAAAGTGAGTGCAAAACTTTCACAAGTACACACATACGTACCCACGTACATACGTACACTCACACATGCATACATACACACTATCTAATAAGGTTTCCAAAAATAAAATACGGAAACAGTTTGCTTTTACATTTTATCTGTTATCTGCAGCCAACTGAAGTAAACTATTAATCATCGCCTCGGTGATAAATTTTTGTTCGCTTCTTCATGAAGATCGATGCATTCGAAGAAGAGTGAAGAATATCATGTACGCTTCGCACCGCAAACGGACCGAAGGCGAAGAATAGAAAGCGCAAAGATAAAACACCAATGTTCGGCCTATGTATTACTCTCACGCAAGTCGCATCGCTGCAAGCATTCTAGTGTTATTATTATCTTCATTCTGGAGCAGTGAGGCGTTATTGAATCTTCGAATGCGTTCGTGCTTGAAGACTAAATATAGGCGTTATGATGCGATTATCAGCAAGCCTGTAATCTATACGGATCGAGACAAAGTGTTTGTCGCTTACATGTAGTGATGTCAATGAATCTGAATCTGATCGCTTCTATGATCTTGATCGCTAGAAGCGATTTTTTTCCATCCCTGGCCAGGAATAGTTGTTTTAGCTCTTCATAATATTTATCCTCCTCCTGTCCAAGGTGAAAAGTTACTATTAATCACGAATCAAATGTTCGAAATGACCCTCAAATTCAACCGACGTTGAAGAAAAATTATTTTCGAAGATTTTTTGCAATTAGCGAGGCACTAAGACAAGCTACGCTGAATTCCCATATGAAAAAATGCAGTTATTTTCTGACCAACCGATTATCATGAGATAAGCATGAATAATTATAAATTAATTATTGTGGGAAAACAGAAAGTAATAGTACAAATTATTTGACATTAACATTTTACACTCGAAAATAATTCGTAGCCTTTGAAATTACGCAATATATCTGATAAACTAGTCATCGTGAGATCAGTTGAAAGTCTATTATTCATAACTAGCTGATTACCCGATCTTCCTCGGGGCTCTTTTCTCTCTTAGCCACTTCTATTATATTGTACATCTGTTATTGTAACGAAAATTCTTAGAATGCAAAAAACAAAAGCCTTTTTCTTCATTTGAATGTATATATCCTCTTTCGCTGCTCTCCCCTCTCCCCCGCTACCCTCCTGTTTTCCACCAGCCGCTTGTAAATCTGTCTTCTTTTAGATAATCCCTAATGAAACAGAGCCTTTTTTTGAAACGCTCCCCTTTACCCATTTCAACCTTCCTCTCTCCATGTAAGAGACCATCCCCTCTTTTGTCAATATCCCTGTGCTGATTAATTTACGTCAAGGAACATGTGTGCCAAGTTTGATGAAGTACCGTCCAGGCGTTCCGGACTTATGCCGGAATCATAATCACGTTCCTCGTGCCCTTGGCTCCCTCCCAGTAAGCGCCTTCTTCTGTCACGTAGCTAATTATGCATTATGCTCACTGAAAACTCCTATACATGATATGATTTGATTTCAGTCATATTTTAACAAACAAAATGACAAAACTTACAAGTGAATAATCTTATTACTAACAAATTAAAAATTGTTTTATTTCTCTTAACAATAGTAGTTGATGATGGTTGAATAAAAGACAGTAAACCGAAACGTAATCAACTGAGTTTTGATATTTCACTGATCGTGATCAATTTGAATCAATTCCTATACCGAAAAGAAACAAAGCCCATATATCTTTACTCGGTGGAGCATCCTTTTTTTCTCGAGGGGCTCTGTAGCCGCAAGGAGTCTGCTTTGACAAACGAATGGTCGTGGGTTAGAATCTTAGTAGAATCAGACCAATCGATGTCAAAGTGACTTTAAGCATGGGTGTATTCTCAGGCCGTTCATCACCCTTCCTTCATGCTGAATTCGATATCATCCCGATAAGGCCTATTGACAGTGCAAAAATGAGACTCTTATAGTTAAAAATGCACTGGTTAGCTGTTTGGGGACAGCGCTGTCATGTGGAATGAGGTGGGTAAAGTAGAGAAAGCATTCAAGGAAGGGTAAAACCCAATTATACACAAGCGCGCATAAAATTCAATAAGCATATCGCTCACTGAATAGCGTTTATAACAAAGAAATGCAGTGCGGGTCATACAGCAAACACCCGGGCGATATCACAATAGATCAACGATACTGGTCGCAGCGATAAGTCTATACAGAAAAAAAAATCCTGCTTTTCTCACAGTCACTTGCACAGCTGCAATCGGTGTAAATGCAAAAGAAACACAACCCTTCTTACTTATTTGGATCTCCCCTTTTGTCAATCCCCCAGTGCAGATTACCTTGTGTCAAGGAACATGTGTGCCAAGTTTTCTGGAGAACGGTCAAGGCGATCTGGAGTTACGGCAGAACATACAAACATACTCACGCTCACTTTTATATATATGGATGAAGCTAACCAAGAAATTCTTGAGAAAGTATTCCTTCTTATCCCTTATATTAACTTTAATGTATAGAGATCACTGGAATCACGGATCGCTTAAGCTTTAATCCACCAATAGTTAAACATTTTTTATTAATGGTATAATAAAACTACTCTACTAATGTGCAAGGTCAAGTTTGAATGTAAGCCAAGCAGTAGATAATAATAAAAAACTGGAAAATAATTCACCAGGACAGGTTGTCAGCACCCAGAAAACATTAATCATTTTGATATTACCAAATTAGAACAAATAAAAAAGATTCAGAAGACAACCCGAAAAGTGATTTAACGCACTGATGACCAACATGCAACAAGTATTAAACACCCGTACGGATTCTTCATCCAATAAAATTTTCCTATAAAACTTTATGACCCAAGTTGGTGCTCCTGTGCAGCACCAGCAGGCAAACTATGCAGACCGGTAAAATATGCATAAAACCATGTGTATGACAGAATGAAACTACCGGAAAATATATGCTGACGTTTATAAAGCATACCGATCACAATCAGGTCCACTGGCTCACGCGGAATGTGTGAATTGTTGGTAACCTTGTATTTCTGCAGAGAACACGAAAAAAAAACCCACATCGACACAATCAAAATGCCGTTTCTTCTGGTTCGGTTCGGAACTGGCCGGCCGGCCGGCGCTCGAGGCGATAAATGGTGGGTGGGCCATACGACGATGACGACGAGGACGACGGACGGCCCGGCGTCATCGTAAAATTATCAATTCAATTGCAAAATTAATGGGCCACTAGTTTCGCGATTGTGCGATGGAACCAACGGGTTATCATTTCTTTAATGACCACTCTGATGAACACAGCTGATATGTCATTTGCATAATAAACGCGTTAGCGATAGCGACTAACTTAATGGATCGCCATTTCGCGCTTCCGCGAGCGTGTCGAAGCTAATTTAGCGACTTTTCTGGGAACGTGTGCTGAATTAAGATATAACTAACATTTTGACAGCCAATTTTCAAGAAGCTGAATTTTTGATAGTTGTTGATTTTTTGCTACAAATGATGTGGTCAATCTTCTTCTTTCAGGGGGTTTCGACTGGTTCGCTTTCTATCCAAGACAGTTTTCAATGAAGTCTCATCGGATAATATATCTCCAGTGACGTGTCGTACCTTGGTACTGTGTAGCTGGGCGATAATACTGTACAAGTTAGACTGAGCGGATTAGAATCTACCGACGGCTCTATTTTTCTTTCACCTTGTCAGCTTTTCCGAGAGAAACCCACGTTCACTCACATGAACGAAACTAACAACAAACAGGACGATTGTATCTAAACATGCTTTCTTAACGTAGTCCAATTTAATTATTGTGTGGCTAGTAAAGCGGATGCAAGTGGAAAACTGCCCCAGGGTTGAGGACACTGTTCTCAGTTTCATTAAATTTAAATTGTTTAACAACTCGAGCTGACCGGTCGGTCGGTCGGTGTGCTGTCATACTGTTGCCATCAATTCATCAACACAGAATGTAGTCAAAGCGTTGTGCTTTCCGGATGAAAGGATTTGCCCACGTTGGATGGTACAGAAGAACAGCATATAGCTATAACCAATTCGCTTCAAACGACTTTCAATGAGAGAACCACACAAAGTTTACGGTTTGTGGTTTTACTTCGACCGAATGTAACTACGAAACGCACGGTAATTAGTACCGTACATCAAAGGATCAAGCGAAATTAACAGGAATTAATGGTAGGGATAATATTTGGGTTTTATAGAATGCTTTGAATGATGATCGTAATAATTAAGAATTGCACATCTTTCAAAAGATCAAGACTATCTTATTGGTCTTTAAGTTTCAATGCATTTTACGTGATCTTCGCCCTCAGAAAAGTAATTTTCAGCCACACTAATGAAATAGCCAGACGAAAAAGGGAAATCCAACCGCAAATTCGTGCGTCGCTCAGCAGTATTTACGGCACGGGACGGCGTCATCAAATACATTCAACGCACTATAACTCAATTATCAATCAAAACGCCATTGCTTCCGCTACTCCTGCCAGTGCACACAATATGTTTGCTCAAACCGGTCACTCCATCATCAATGATGCGAGATGTTCGTGCGTACAACCAATACTCGAGCACAGTTTATGTACCCACGGCTCTCCGGCTCTGCAGTACATATGACAAATGGCCTCCATCGGACACGCACGCAGCGGCCAGCGACACTCGAATCTACCTAAATGCGTAAACAATAAGTGAATAAATACCAGTACCCGTTCTAAAAATAGCATCATCTGGTGGTACCCCACGATCTGCGAAGAGTTGCCGAACCGGTTAAGGGCGGCCTGTCACGGGTCGGCTGTGTGTGCGGTTCCGAATCCGGCTCCAATTCCAATCCCGGCAAACGAAAACGTCCCATCATGCCCATACGCAACGCAAGCAAGGGGACGCGACGCAGCGTGCAGCGAGGAAGGGCTTCCATTTGTCTCCAGCAGCAACAGCAGCGCAGCACCAGAAGTCGACCGGAATGGAGATTTTTTTTTCGGTCCATTGGTCGGCTTTGCGCCGGTCAACAATCGTACGGATGTTGTGACGAAGTAATCATCAAAAAGTGAGAACCAAGAAGCGAAAACCCCAACAACGGCAACGGCAAGAGATGATCGAGGCTGTAAGTTACCCACAGTAATGCTGGCCAGAGTAGGACTCAGAGCACCAACCACGGAGCACGGTTGAATGGCGCGATCGAGTGGCAATAATAAGATGATGGCGTGTGATGCAGCGGAAGAAGTGGAAAAGTAGATAATTTATTGTAAGTGAAGCTATTTTTAGAACCACGGTATCGTATAAATATGGTAATGGTCGACCGGGGGGCGGGGGTCGGAAGGTGGCAGCGAACGTCGGGCATCGGATCGGGCGTATCGATGTGTGTGCCGCGGTAATGAATGCATGCATGCATGCTCGCTTGCAAGTCTGTGTCACTGTTGGAAGTTTATATTTCTACATTCTTTCTCGTTCTGTGCGGCCGCCCGGCCGGATGCAATACCAGTTGTGTCGGCAAAATAATAGCCAGAATGTGAATACACAAGTAATCACGTGGTGGCTCGAAATTTTTCGTTCCAATAAAAAATCTTTTTAATTAAATACAAAGAGGTTGTAAACACAGAAACCCCGTAAAAGATATTGTGGTTTAAGAGAAATTTTGCGAGTTTAACCGGTTAAACTGAAAGCGTTCCGAATTGTGTTGATGTTTTCAACAATCTTCTGCGTTGTGATTAATTATCAGATTCTGGTATCTCAGTTGATAAATTTAATAAGAAAACTATGAAGGTCTGTGTCTTAGGACACGAACAGTGCGCTAACGTAGAACTACGAATGTAGATGCAATTCGATAACGCTGGACGTTTTTCAAATATTCTACAGTTTATTACACAAATTTATAGCTTTATTAGATAAGGTCTAGATTTTGCTTTCCAAATGCCTGCATCTTGTGTATCAGTTTCTTCCAATTTGTAGTGCTATGAAGAATTAAACCACCAAGTCACAATCACACATCGTTTGGTGATTGGCGGTGATACCACATTTTGTAGATTTTTGAATGGCTTCTAGCACCAGATAACTTAAGATAACTGGTTGGAAACTACACACCAGTTGACATTCGATATACGTTTATTGTGTTAAAAAACTTATTCAAATTAATTCAATATTTGTCAACACAAACCTTTTGGCTAAACAGTAAATAAAAATCAATTGATCTGGATTATCATTCACAAAACTAATTCACTCCTATCAATTTATTCGAAAATAGTTAAAAACGTCATTAATTACCCAGCTAGCACCCACTCGTATATCAATGTACGAAAATTATCGTAAATATCTCTTCACAAATCCGAAATCGTAACTAATGCTTGATAAAGTGGGCCCAAGTTGATTTTTTATCGTACATAATGATAATAACTGACATACATACGATTTTCAGCACAAAATCGTATAGCATTACGAAGCGAGTCGCGCTTAATCGGATATTATCGTATATAAATACTTATATAGTCGTAAGGGGGGCTCCGTAGCCGCAAGGTTATCGAGTCTGCTTTGACAATCGAGTGGTCGTGGGTTCGAATCTTAGTAGAATCAAGCCATTCGATGTCCAGTGACTTTAGCCTGGGTTTATTCTCAGGCCCCTCCATTTACCCTTTCTTCATGCTGAATTCTATATTTACCCTCTGAAGCCTCTTGACAGTGCAAATGTCCCTCTAATAGTTAAGTGTACTGGTCAGAGGTACGAATGAGTCCTCGCCAGGGACGGCTATAATATGGGATAGTACTGGTAGCGAGGAACAAGCGGGTAAAGTAGATCAAGCTTTGAAGGAAGGGTAAACCTCAATACACACAAGCACGCATAAAATTTAATAAGCATATCGCTCATTCAATAACGATTTTAGTAAAACGAAATGCAGTGCAGGTCATACAGCAAACACCCGGGCGATATCACAATAGATCAACTATACTGGTTGCAGTGATGAGTCCACACATGGAAAAAAATATAGTCGTAACGCCTAAAATTATTCCTAATCACGTATAACGCCTCCAAAATAGTACGAATATGCCAATTTTGCGCATCAAATACGATTTATTAGCATGTATATCTGTACGTAATGCTGAATTTTATCTTTTATATACATATGAAAATACTAGCTGGGTGTGGCATATTGCTTTGAAGAATGCTTGTCTTTCAATTAGCATGTAACCTATGATTTTCACGCAAAATCACGAAGGTTGGAAGATTTTCAATTAATATTATCGTTCTAAGTACATTGGAGATTTTCTTGACATTCTGCTTTTCAGTTATTTTTATACTTTACAGCAATTAAATCAAAAGCTTATGTAAAGAATTTCATGGCTAGTCCTTAAATAACAAGTCCATACAAATGAAATACAAATTTCCTCATAACTCGAGAACTAATCAAGCAAATGGAACCATATTTGGCATGTGGGGCGTTTTGGAGGCAGGAATTTTTTTATGACGATGTTAGGCCCCTCACCCCTGTGTTAGGGGCATAAGGACTCTCATACAAATAAAACAGAAATTTTTGTGTAACTCAACAACTAATCGAACTTGAGAAATTATAGACTCTTCCATAAAACATTAGTCAATAACAAGACCACCAAAAACTATCGCTGATGCAGGGCGAGAGGGCCACAGGCCGCGAATGTTGCTGGCGACCCGCCGTCGGAAGCACCGGCCACTTCGGGGGGGGGGCAACCCCCCCCCCCCCCCCCGCAGAGATCACATCTATCTAGTTTTATTTATTTTCCTAGGTCTACTGACTTCTATTACTTTTCTTCAGTTGGGTCCGAACGGGCGACAGCGAATGAGGAGAAGATAACCCCTGCGAAATGGTACATCATGCAAAACTCGAGATTGTGAGGTCATCCGAGATTCACGATTTATGTACAACACAAGCAACACAGCGTAGCGGAGAACGTTCTAGGCTGTGTGGCGCCGAATCGACGTAACGAATGGTTTGACGAGGAATGCCAGCAGATATTGGCTGAGAAGAAAGCAGCGCGGGTACAAATGTTGCGTAGAGCCACCCGTCAGGATGTGGAGCGATACAAACAGAAGCGGAGGCAGCAAACCCGACTCTTCAAGGAGAAGAAGCGCCATCAAAAGGAGAAGGAGTACGAAGAACTAGAACAGCTGTACCGCTTTCACGACACACGGAAGTTCTATCAGAGACTCAACGGATCTCGCAAAGGCTTCGTGCCGCGGGTCGAAATGTGCAGAGATAAAGATGGAGGTATCTTGACTGACGACCGTGCGGTGATCGAAAGGTGGAAGCAGCACTACGATGAACACCTGAATGGCGTGCAGGAGGAAGACCATGATAGCGGAGGAAGTGACCACATTGGTGCAGCAAGCGACGAATATGTGCCGCCCCCATCGATAAGGGAAGTTAAAGAAGCCATCCAGCAGCTGAAGAACAACAAAGCAGCGGGAAAGGATGGCATTGGAGCGAAACTTATTAAAATGGGCCCGGACAAGTTGGCCGGCTGTCTGCATCAACTGATTGTCAAGATTTGGGATACGGAACGACTACCGGAGGAGTGGAAAGACGGGGTTATCTGCCCTATCTACAAGAAAGGTGATAAGCTGGATTGTGAGAACTACCGAGCCATCACTATCCTGAATGCCGCCTACAAAGTGCTGTCCCAAGTCCTCTTTCATCGACTGTCGCCAATAGCCAATAGATTTGTGGGAAGTTACCAGGCCGGCTTCATGGAGGGTCGGTCTACAACAGACCAAATCTTCACCCTGCGGCAGATCCTCCAGAAGTGCCGCGAATTCCGAGTCCCCACGCACCACCTGTTCATCGAATTCAAAGCCGCTTATGACAGCGTAAACCGACAAGAGCTATGGAAAATTTTGGACGAAAACGGCTTTCCGGGTAAGCTTACTAGACTTATCATGGCTACGATGGATGGGATCCAGTGCTGTGTGAGAATCTCGGGTGGATTGTCGGACCCATTCGAATCTTGCAAGGGACTTCGACAAGGAGATGGTCTTTCCTGCCTGCTATTCAACATTGCGCTTCAAGATGTTATAAGACGAGCGGCAATCGAAATGCGGGGTACGATTTTCAATAAATCCAGTCAATTTATCTGCTTTGCTGACGACGTGGATGCTGTCGGCAGAACATTTGAGTCGGTGGAAGATCAATACACCAGACTGAAACGCGAAGATTGGATTGAAGATAAATACGTCTAAAACGAAGTATAGGCTGGCGGGCGGGACCGAGCGCGACAGGGCTCGCTTGGGCAGTACCGTGGTAATCGACGGGGATGAGTTCGAGGTAGTCGATGAGCTCGTATACCTTGGCTCACTGGCAACAGAGGACAACAATACCAGCCGTGAAATTAAAAGACGTATTATCAGCGGAAGTCGGGCCTACTACGGACTCCACAAACACTTTCGGTCGAACAATTTGAGCCCCTGTACAAAGTGCACACTGTACAAAACGCTAATTAGACCTGTTGTCCTCTACGGGCACGAAACGTGGACACTGCTAGAAGGGGACCCACGAGCACTCGAAGTTTTCGAACAGCGGAGAGAACCATCTTTGGCGGAGTGCAAGAGAACGGTGTATGGAGGCGAAGAATGAACCACGAGCTCGCGCGTCTCTACGGCGAACCAAGTTATTCAGAAAATAATTAAAGCTGGACGGATACGTTGAGCAGGACATGTTGCTAGAATGCCGGACAACTATCCTGCAAAAATGGTTTTCGCATCAAATCCGGTAGGAACAAGACAAACAGGGGCACAGCGAGCGAGGTGGCAAGACCAGGTGGAGCGAGATCTGGCGAACACTGGATGCCCGCGGAACTGGAAATCAATTGCCATGAACCGAAACAGAGGGAGAAATTATACTGCGCAGGCCTTGTCGTAAGACGTTAGGCCAATTAAGTAAGTAAGTAAGTAAGTAAGTACAACACAGTTTAATTTGTGGCAATACGAAGCTTGTCGGGTCAGCTAGTCTGCTATAATTTTACAACTTAGAATCAAATTTCTCGCAAAAAACTGAGATGTTTGTTTGTTCTAGAAGATGTGAACCATACATACGGGAATTTTAAAGGTGTTGCCAAGCTAGGGACTTATCTTTTCATCGTCCTGTAAAGTGTATGATTTCTAGGGACCGAAACGGTTACTGTATCGAGACTATCCCGAATACGTACATGATAATAAGCAAACATTTTTATACGTGAGCTGAACATTCATCTAAATGTCATGTACAAATGACATGCATTGGCTGCTTTTTGCTTACAGTAATAGTTGGAATAGTATGGAGAGTTGATAGAGAATAAGGTGTATGGGGATGGGGAAGCTTCTTATTTAAAACCGTGTTGTTTGGGAGAAAGCTGTATGTTTGGCTTACGTGCGCAACAGCAAAAGAGAATACAAAAAAGTGTCTCCAAGACTGGTGACATTTTCTCCTCCATACCGAAAAGTGTACGACACGTAGAACAAAAGATGTTTTCGTTGTTCTTGCATTTCTTTTCGGTGCTTGTGTACCAATAACATGTCGCAAGACTGGTAGCAAGAAAATATGGTAAATGTCTTCAAATTTGTGTCACCAACCAGTACATTTAACGTCCCATTGGTTTCTAACTCCTTAGCAATAGGACACCGCCTCTAGTTTCTGATAATAAATAACAGAAGTTGGCGCAAGTGTTTCATCATGCGCCATGCGTGAGAGTATGCTTGAAACTATCAATGTTTCCCTGTTGAATACAACAGATGTCGTTACCTCGTAGCGCATAGTGTGAATGTCCGTAAAAGCTGAATTTTGCGCGACAATAAATTTACTGAAATCAACACCCTTATTCTCTCATGCATCTCAGTTTCTTTTGTGTTTATCGCTAATCGTAATATAACGTTTGACACCTGAATCAAAAAATAGTTGGTAAACATTGTTTTTATTTATTGCGTTCATGTTGCGAAATTTAATTTTTTCGAATTGAAATGTCGCAAACATACTTTTCATAAAGCCCTATAAATGTCTCTTAAATGTCTTGGACACTTTACTTTTTGTTCTTACAAAGTATAAAAATTACCTTTTTGCCGACCGGTTTCGGGTAAGTAGTTACCCATCTACGGGGCCGAGTCCAACTCACTGGACTCGGTTCCGTAGATGGGTAACTACTTACCCGAAACCGGTCGGCAAAAAGGTAATTTTTATACTTTGTAAGAACAAAAAGTAAAGTGTCCAAGACATTTAAGAGTCATTCTAGTTCTTACGTTAGCACGACTACGTAATTGAAGCCCTATAAATGTATCTTTATAGGGCTTTAGCTTTTTAGGGCTCTCGGATGACTGGTAGTAAGATGCTATGGAGAGGTATAGGAAATGTTTGTTTTTTATCAAAATTAGGCAGAAATCATGAAAATTAAGTATAACAGAATAACTGAACCACAAATAAAATATGATTAGTAATTGTTTTTCAGGTAGGTAAACATAAATAAGTGAGAAATTTTGATTTTACTACCACTAGAAAAGCGCCATCTCTTGAAAAGCAACGGTTCGTATGGTGTCCTATTGAAAACTTGGCTTACAAGGAAACATTACTATCGGTCATAGGATTAGAGCACACCCATATGGATTAGAATGTAGTCCTGTTGATTCAGAACTTCACTGCACTGCTCGTATTGGTGTAGCCTATGAAACTTTTTTGAGAAAACTCAACTTGGAATTTGTATGGCAAGGTGAGTCAATGGAGGCGCATGGTACAATGTGAATATCCAGAACACTTGAGTAATAGATCAATCAAAACGAAAATGATATTGTTTGAAAAAGGATAAATAGATTATACAACAAGCGCTTCTCAAATCCTTTTTTGTCCACCTGGACGTGTTTTAAAACTTTTCCTCTACCGATAATTCGTTAATTGCGGTAAAAGTTATTCGACGGAATTTTCTCTCTATTTCACTAAATACGGTGGCATAATTGGGGCGAACTTTCATCGATTTTTACAATACTTTTACTGCTAGATAACCGAAAAAAGCATTCTTCTTTACCTTTTCATTGTTGCATATCATATTGTATGAAACAGTAATTGAAACTATCTTAATTTGCAAATATACGCCAGCAAATCTGGTTTGATGGGCAGCGAAATTGCCAAGCAAAGGATGAAGGAGGTATTTTTAGACATAGTTGAAGGCGACAGAATTTTATTAATTGACTCGTGGTCCGGTCATAAACAACCTCGGTCTTACAAACAGCAGTTGTATATTTTAATCGGCCATTTAAGGATCTCATACGAAACGTGTAATAAAATTCGAAGGCAACACAATGATTTTATCTTGACAAAGCCGAAAAATATATTGGTAATTCTATTCATACTTTGGTACCAATGGAATCCTTTTTCAGATAATAGCATTTTACTTTTTGATCTATTACTCAAGTGTTCTGGATATTCACAATGTACCATGCGCCTCCATTGACTCACCTTTCTATTCAAATTTCAGTTTTCAGTACAGTTTAGTTTCTCAAAAAAGTTCCGTAGGCTACACTTAGACGAGCAATGCAGTGAAGTTCTGGATTGACAGGACTACACTATGGTGTCTATGGTTAAGCTCTAAGCCTATGACCGATAGTGATGTTTCCTTGTTAGTGAATTTAAAGCCCCGTTTTAATGATTATGCATTTCAATTTAAAATAACAGAGAGCGTAAAATTGCATATGAAATCGTAGCAATTTTGTTTGACTATCAGTTGCCGTATGGGGAAAATTGTTGAAAATTATAGCAAGCATCATAGTTTTGTAACTAATGATTTGCAAATCACGTTAAACAGGTCGATATCAAAGCAGCTGATTGTACCGTTGCCGGTTCACTAGTTGAACACAAAATGTTCCATTCATCGGCTTTCTAATGCTGCTGCAATGAATTCTCTCTCTCGCTCTTTCTCTCCCGTTCGTTGCCGTTGCCCGTACTGTGTAGTTCACGGGACTGATTGAGTGGATTTAAAATTGATGTAATTGTGCAAATTGCTCCGATCGTTTAGAACAACAATCTTGATAGCGATCCAGCAGCCGGCATCGGTTTGTATGCCAGAATATCAAACCACATTACGGAATTGTCTTGTTAGCACGTAGGCATACTGTATGCCGTCGTCGTCCCGCGCGTACACGCGGCCGGCTGCTGGCGTCGATACGGCTATAATGGATCGCAACGATCCGCTCTGACTCTGACTTATCTGGGAACTACTGCGCGCTATGCGGTGGAGAATGTGCGCCTTTTAGCTCCAGCTGAAATGGCCATTCGTGACGGAATACGTTCTATTTTTAAACTAATTGCAACAAACTTTTTCGCGCAATGATTGTCGCGATGCGATAGTGAGAATATTGCTTGCAGTTATGGCTGTTACTGTTACGTATTGTAGTGCGGGAAAAGTAAAATACCTTTTCGCACTGCATATTCGATACTATGGAAATGTACTACTTACACACTACGAGGATGAGTTACAATTTGATACTGACCTGAAAATGAAAAAATAGAATGTAGTTAATATTATGTAGTCGATGAAGTGGTAATTCAATAATTCTGAAACAACCTACAAAACAAACAACACTGTTCGGTTTGAGAGCAGTAAAAAATACTTATTTCGAGCACCGTAAATAACACGTATAACTCTGTATTTACTCAAAAACACTTTGATTAAAACTAAATTACCGATTCTAATCTAATCACAGTGTTGACCGTAGCATACACAACACACGCGACCAGGTTTGCTTTATTTATCTAATCCAGCAGATATACAGCAAAACAGCTCTGCCTATATTGACATGTATCAATTCCGGATCAAATAATACCATATGTAGAACCACCTGTTCCACACCTGCACGGCCTAAGAGAAAAAGTGCCCGAACAGAATTGATTGCCAATTTGCCTCTGCCAACCGAGCAACGATTTGTTCAATTTGAAACAAATTGATAAATAATTCTAGTTATTAGGATTGTATATCAAACAAAATATTATTTTTTTCGTACAAATTTGGTACAATTCGTACAATCGTAACAAAAATAACATAAATAGTAATTTCTATTTACTTAAATTACCTGTGGTTTGCTCAGTTCTAATTATATTCAAAATTTTTAATATAAGAGCTACGAAAGCAGTGATAAAAGCAAATTTAATGTACAATTTAATTTAATAGTTTAAATAGACACTTTTTTCACCTGCAAATAATTTTGACAAGATTTCAAGGATTCAAATGATCAATTAGGCTTGTCAAATAAAAAATGTCCGAATTGAACGAAAATTTATTTAGCCTCTCGTTTGTATCAATTTAATATCGATTGAGTTGTCATAGCAAATAGCGCGATGTAATGTATTGGCACCGGGAGCTTTAAATCAATTTAGAAGAATGCATCTATGAACGTTTTGATTAAAAGCAATTACTTCGGCCGTGCCAATGTAAACACCGTTGCCGATACTTGCCGCCATTGCCAAGATCGATACTCGTCAATTGGCGACCGACTGGTGTCGCTTCCCATATCCCTCATACCGTCGGAGATAGGCCTGCTACAGGGCTTGGCACACGGACGGAGCGTAATCGTTGCCGTCGAAATTGATTTCACATCATCGACTGCGGGATGACAGCCGGACGGACACTTTGCCAACGTTTGCAGTGCATCACAGTTCGTATAGTTAAACGATTCCTGGCATTCGCCAGCGGCAAAAGTACAAACAGTTCGCATTTATTCAAGCGAATGGATCTAACGTTGCTGAAATATCATTGGTTCGTGCAGCTCGTTTAACGGCTTTAACGAGCGATTAGATTATAGGAGAATCAGTGCATCAGCAATCATGAAATTAATTGAAACTCATTAGCATACGTCTTCGGGGAACTGGCAAAACAATGTTAGCTCATTAGCATCAGCCATCAGATACAATGAGCTAAAGAGAAGTTACTGACTTCGAGCGTCAAATAAAAAAATATGAAAGTCTGCCACACACGGGGTTATTATTGCAATGATATCAACTCAATTAAAACAAATAAAAGAAAATGATTTTATTAAATTTAAAGATGCCATTAAACATTCAATAGAAGGCAAATTACTTAAGTGAGGTCTACATGATAAAAACACACAACACCAACTGTCTCAAAGACAGTAATTGTTAAGTCATGATCATAAGACATGTTATATACAAAATGGAATCATCACAAGCTCCACGAAGTGACAAAATTTATTATTTTAGTGCATTTTGCAACTTTTTTGAAGAAAAAGTATGAAGGTCTATGCCTAGGGGTACACTCGAGAGGCACACGTAGGACTACGAATGCATGTGCAAATTTTTAATTTACTGTATTGTAATAAATACCCAGAATCATAGCTATACTTTTAGACAAAACTACAAGAAAAGAAGTTTTTTTTTGTCGGAAGGTTTGACCACTGCGACCATTATTTTGATCTATTGTGGTATAAACAAGTTTAAATTTCCTGAATGCCCGTGCTCAGTATATCAGTTTTATCCGTTCCACGACTAAGACTTTCATCAGGTCACAATTACACTTCTTCTGGTGATTGCCGACAATATAGCATTTTGAAAACTTTTGTGCGAAGTAGCATTAGTCAACTCTAGGTAATTGACTTGAAACTGGTATGCTGTTAACTAATGTTAACTGGCTTTAGGATCTTGCTCAAAACGTAATATATTTGTCATAGGTTCACAGCTTACGGTTGAGCGGAAAAAATATATAAATAATCTGGATTATTTACCACTGGTTCACATTCGTCAATTTCCCTGAAAATAGCTGAGATTATGCAGTATTAATTGTGACAATCGGTGGTGTGAGAGAGGTGGTGAGGGTTGATCGCTCGCTTTTTATAACAGTTTACCTTCAGGACATTAAATTGGACTAGGTTGGTCGCGGTCCTACTAAATCTTGTTAGGAGGAGCGCTTTTTCTGGCGTAGGTACTTCCCAAGCACAGATATCAAATAAGTATAAGTCTGAACGTCGCACTATGGGGCAGAACCCGAAAAAGCTCGGACAAAACCTCAAAATTTTTATTTGAGATATTCTGTCAAACTTAATATTCTACGTATAGTAGACATATAATCTATAAGAAATATGCATAAATTGTTTTAAAAAGTGCTTTTTCAATAGGCATTAAAGAAGGTGAAACACAGTGTAAAAAAAATTTGGAAAATGAAAAAATAAAAATCATTCAATCTTTTAGTATCTAGCTACCATGCTGCTTAAAATTCTATACTTTTAAAGGACAATTCACATTAAAGGGATTATAAACTAATAGTTTAGGTGATATTAAGACAGATTTTTTACTAGTAGGCTTTGTTCTGGCGAAATGTTTTAGTACAAAAAATTTGTAATTTTTGTCAATTTTCAATAGTGTGTAGAAAAAGATTTCCACAGATTTCCGCTCTGACACTACCATAAAATCAACATTCAAGGTGTTAACTACTAATAAGCAAAAAATTAGCTGCTACTAGTTGCGATTTTCGGAGTTATTAAAGTTTTCCGAATGCATTTTTTCCGGCATTTTACGCTACAAATTAGTAAATGCACGCGCCAGTGCGAAGTTCACCCAACAAACAATTTTGCTTAAGAGTAGCTTATTCAACTATTGTATAGCTAAAACCAATTGAAGAAGCGTTTGATAAGCTGCTATACAACAAAAATGTTCCTTAACAGCTTTTTTCCGATTAGCTCTGTTTCAAGTCCAATTGGCAGTAGAATATGTGCGGATAGACTTTCAGCTCGATTGAACAAGCCTCCATTTTTTTATTTAGAGTCCAACATGTTGATACGTGTTTGCAGGATAAACAGATTGCATATTTTTTGCTCGTTATTTTTTGTGCCTTCTGCCAGGCTTTGGCTGAGGCCGATGACGGTCTATCTCGCCACTCGTATCTATTTGCTTCGTATGGCCAAACTAATGAAATAAAAAATTCAAATATAACGGAGATCGTACTACGGAAACGTAGTATTATAAACGATCGAGAGGCATACCATAAAATACGCAAAAATGTCCGTAATTTATCTTTTAAAAATCAAAACAAATGCTAACAGAGCAAAAGAAATATGCAATATTTTCATCTTTGCAATGAGAAATGACTTCTAAAATCGGTTAAAATTGTTAATCCATCAAAAACACATGAATGCACTAAAGCACCCCTCGATGCAAAATAAAGGGAAAATGTTTTAGAATATATATAAAATATAGAGATTTGCAGCATGAATTGATATATTTAGCCTTATTCGAAAGTTACTAATATTGTAAGTGCCATCGGTTGGGTGTTTCGCGTTACGAGTTCAAAAAAATTTATAGAAAGGTCTACAAATGGTCGATTTACCCTATACTAGAATAATAATACTAAATTACTTTTGATATACAGATTGTGATAATTTGTAGAGGAGGTCGTCTGACTACCAATTTCGACAACACACTGAAAAAAATGTGTATGAGTATTTAAAATATTTATAACTTGATTCTCGTAAGTCCTACAATTTTGGTATGTTCAGTAACTTTACGTAACTTTACAGGACAAAAAACTTTTCTGAAGACACAACATTTCTAAAGTCATTATTTAAAAAGTTGTACTTCAACGCCATCTATAGGAATAAAAACACAACTACTTAAAATTTACAAAAAGATGCGAAATTTTATTACAAACAATGTTGCTGAAGACAATAAAGCTCTACGAAGCATATGAATGAAGTTATGAGGTTTTGTCCGAGCGCCGGGTCAATCTGCCCCACTGTGCGTCGTAAGAAATTTTCGACCTATTGGGACGAGGTGGTTTTATCTCTTTTTACTTTTGTTATACTGTAACAAAGGTTTAGAAATTGGTCGAAAAACACGAAAATGATCCAAGGCCCGGAGGGCCGAGTGTCATATACCACTCGATAGGGTTCGACGAACTGAGCAATGTCTGTGTGTGTATGTGTGGCGTGTGTGTGCGGATGTGTGTAACGCTGTTTTTAGTCGCGTGTTTCTCGAAGATAGCTGTACCAATCAATACACTGTTACTCTCGTTTGAATGATGTCACTACATAGTAGATCACTATTGCATTGTTTTTCGATCTGACGTTTTGTTTAAAAGTTATAAGCAAAAATGTAAAAACTACAAAACTCGATTATCTCTAGAACCGCTCGATCAATTTCAATAATTTTAGTATCAAATAAAAGGTTTTTTTACTGCCATATCTTGTGCAAAGTTTCGCTAGAAAAGAATAAGTAGTTCAAAAGTTATGCTTAAAGTTGATCTTATTACGGTAGCTTATCAGACCGCAATAAAAATGTTAAGTTATGGTGCTCTTAATACAGTAATACCGTGCTCAATAGTTTTATTGCTGCTATTTGGAAGAATATTGGAGTTCAACACCGAGAGCACCTAGGGACAAAATAAGAAACCAAATTTTTAGCTAACTAAAAGATCCAATTCCAACGAGAAGACAAAAACGTCGCATATTCTATACCGATTCAAAAAAACAAAAGTTTGTATCACCCTGATAGATGAATAGAGGATTACTCCAATAGTTTAAAATGATGCACTGTATTTTATTGATAAACTTCTCCAGAAACACCATCGTTGAAAAATTACGATTTTTTACGCAATAGCAAATGAACGTGTTTTTGTAGATCAAGGAGAGAATCAGGCAAAACGAACCGATTGTGAATTCATCACGGTACTAAATCGATGACAATCAACTCTCCTGATGTCTTTCGAGTAAATTGGAACTATTCGAGTTCATTCCCCTGTCTTTGAATTTGTTTGAATCGCTTTAATTAGGTTTTACTATGTATTTAGGGGTGAATTTGGAAAAATGGACTATATCTGCATTTCGCACAGTATGGAGTGGATGGGATTTGATTCTTCTGATGTTTTGGCAACATTTGGAAGCTATTTGAGTTCATTTCATGGGCGGCAAATAAGTTTTTATACTATTTAATTAGCTTTTAACATGGTTTTTGGGGAAAATAGGGCCAAATGGACCACTTCCCGAAGTTTGCGCACGATGAAACCATCACCAATCGATTTCCTGCATTTTTTTTACATAAGAATAGGTATCTTGTAAGGTTCCAAACCAGCGGCTTCTAATTCTTGGAATTAAGAGCCCGCTTTTGCCCATTGTGCAGTGGGGGTAAAAAATAAATTTGAACATCAGAAAACCTCTCTTGGCTAACCTTGCTTTTTATCATTAACCCTTAAATGCACACGCTGAAAAAATTCATTTGTAAAGAAAATTTATTAATCTAAAGGCGGTAAACATAATTTACTCTGGGGATGCTTTTCACTATGTTGTTTTAAAGCAACATTGCGCATTTAAGGGTTAAAGACGTCCTACCAGCCAAATTTCCTACGTTTTTTCGTGCGACGAAGAAGAAAATGTCGACTTATCATTTTAATTTCCGTCATTCATAAATGAAAATAACTCACGCAAGGCATTGTCGTTATTCTACAGTCAGGAAAACTTGCCTGACCTGCAGAAATTTTGCAGAATAACATTTGTCATGCAGTCCTACACAAATATATACGCGTTAGTTTCGTAAACATTGTTGTGATTTTTAGTTCTGATGCTGAAAAATTTTGATGGACGGATTTTAAAACGGTACGACGAATTTAAGAAATAAAGTCAGTTGCGTAATTTCAATAAAATGCTTTTTCAATCGCTTTTCAGTGATTTCAAAGTTCACGAATCGGAAGGTAAGTGTGTTTTACTTAAAAACTTTTGGAGTATTCATTAAATCCATCCAACAAATGATGAAAATTAAAATGGCGTTACTTACTACGACGGAAATTAGAAAAAACCCTAGTATAACAAAGGTAAAAGGTATCAGCAATTTTGGCTCGAGCAGTGTGTGTGTGTGTGTGTGTGTGTGTGTGTGTGTGTGTGTGTGTGTGTGTGTGTGTGTGTCTACAATCCATCGCCCGTTGACCGGCAGTGCTTTTATGTAAAAAAAATTACTTCAATCCAGAAAGCTTGTTTCTGTAAATGCAAATAATTTTAGTCCTGGAGATGGAAGGTGACAGCTCTATTGTTCATCCAGCGACCCATTTCTAGAATACCTGGATATACACGTACATTGCGAGGTCGCCTTCATAAACAATAAGCACGTATTTAGTAAAACAAAATCATAATTGCAAAATTCTTCTAGACCAATTTAATTTTGATGCATAAAAGCATAATTTCTACCGTAGCGCCAACTACATGTCAAATGAAATCATTATTCGTCAATAAAAATCGAAAATAATTTTCGATGTTTGGCATCTGGAAGAATTTTATCGGGGTTTATCAGGTTTGCTTTGTTTCCATGACATGTGTTTGGAAACTACTCTAACTTTAAAATTGTATACTTATCTCTTGCCAATCGACATGATCAGCATACTACAGGATAGCAGTAAACACTAAACAGTACACTCGCGCAAACTGTATCAATAAATACTTTGATTTAACACTGCAAATTTCTAGAAAAACGGAGCGTTCGAATGAAAACAAACAACCGGAACCGTGCTCCCAGACGTACCACTGTAATATGAACCGTTTTTTGTTTACTAAAATTCAAACAGGATGGTGGGTGCTAAGCAATCTATTATGAGCTCTGAGGTTTACAATTTATGAATCGAAAAATTGGACACCTCACAAATAGAACTACGTATAACCTGTTGTTGCTCGTTCGTACAGTTGAACGGTTTTACACACGACCAAACCCGAATCCTATTTGTTGACTAGGCATGGTTCTTTGAAACCAGTGAGATCGATTCAATCGTGCCAACATTTGATTAGCACATATAGCAGTATCATGCAGCAGCGCGGGTGACGAAATGCCGCTCGTATTGGCCGAAACAATTTACAGCAGAAGTCAAATGCGCGTCACATATTCCGGGTGACCGGAAACCGCTTCTGGTGCGAACTAATATTAGATACCACCATCAATGCGACCGTTCTGCTAATTGATATTTACGGCAAATTTTTATCGTTTCCTTCGAAACAGTGTTGAAGTTGTTCTGTTTTTTTTTTGCTTTTTGTTTCATGTCATTGGCAGGATGTGTGGGTTTCTTGAACTCTCGTCCAAGAGGACACTGTTCCAGGTATGATCTCACTGCAACTATTATTAGCACTGCGTGTGACCAACTGTCCATATCGGGGTTCCAGCGACTCCTACGAGGCTCGTGGAACGGTCTGTAGATGAAAATCTAACCGGTTTCTCACCGTACTGTACCGAGGCAGCTTCTGCGGAAGGGCGCAATCTGCATGGAACCTCGCTGCGACATATGTGTGCACACACATTTCGAACGACACTCTGCAACTGGTCTCACATTTTCTATATTAATTACAATTATGGTAAAATTTATAGCCCCAGTTGGGCAGCTTTTCTAAAACATTTTTGTCTTTTTATTCACCATTATTTATAGTGGCGATGGCCAGCGCGACCGTACCTTGACCACAGTAAATCCTTATATTTTCCACGCTACGGCCGATGCGAAGACCGTCGTGCTGGCATTGGAAGTTTATTTAGTTTAAAAATAGAAAAAAAGTGATAAGCTTTAATATTTATGCACGCACAACGACACTTACAAGACGCTCGGGTCTGAGTTCAGCCCGGTCCGGTTCTTTGCCAATATTCGCTATGTATAGTAACGCTTAAGTTTTACCCGCTCCCGAGAAGAGTGCGTTTTCTCTGTGGAAACCCCAAGAGAAAAACCGATCCGCTCATGCAATTTATTTCAGTTTTATTAGCATTATCTACAATTACCATTAATATGCAGTGTGAATGTGTGAAATGGTCAAACGCAATCCGCTGTTTGGTAGCACTGCGGGATTCGATCGATGATTACTACCTGCTGTCCATGGCAGCCAGCATGATCATCTGCAGTTATCACAACTAGTTCAGGCCCGAGTCCGAGTAAGTGGCAATTTCTTGGGAAAGGTTCGCGACCGAGCGAGCCGCTCGATAATAGTGCAGAAACACGCGATTGTCAGCTCAGTGTGATCATCGACCATTCCATTACGGGTCGGCCCGGGTACCCATGCATTAACAGGATAAAATGCTTTACAAACAATGCTTTTTTTCATTTAAAATGATTCTTTTTAGCTGCTAAAAGTGAAACCGATCACAATTTTATGATAACCGTTTTTTTTTGAAAACTTAGAAAAACATTGAATTAAAAAATTGTGTTGAAAACTGTATTAGGTTCGCTATCAGCAATATTATGACGTCAAACAATCTTTGGTTACCAGAAAAATCATATGAAAACACCTAAATATACGTTTAATTGATTGATTTAATTGATGATTTGGTAGTTGAATATCCTGCACAAAAAAGAATTGATACTGCCTTATCAATGTAGACATTTATTGGAAGATATAAAATATATCATTTGAAATTAAATTTGAAATTTCACCTTGTCGAAAAACTGCCCTCAAATTACGATAGCCTTTCTAATCGACAGTAAATGCATTTGTTTAACCAGTACACAACGATCAGCATAATTTACCATGAAACTGCTAACTACACCGCACTTAACGGTGCATGAAGGCTAAATGCCTACCATAATACTCTACGTTAATCAAATCATGTGGCCGTCGTCTCACTTTACACGTCGCCATACACGAAAGTCCTGTGTCCAACCATTCAACCCGCCAAGCTCTGTAACCACAACAAATGCAGCGCGCGGTCGATCGCATCAGCTGTCAGCTAATTTGCATAGCTTTTATCTCGTTGCTCGCATCACCAAAACAAGTTGGCGCTGTGAAAACACATTACGCGTTTAGCTCATCGCCGTCGACGCGTTTTCTTTGAGATTGTACTGATTGGATCCTCGCGGCTTCAGCTACAGGCCGCGGATGGCCTGCGTCGTGCCTAGCCGGACTCTTCGCATTCATCATTTACTCAAGCATTCAGTTCTTTGTTAGGCTTTTGAGATTCCAGGTTACGTGCTCTGCATGACTGATGAAGATCCATAAACTAGCTGAAACTTGATGTTATCAGCAAACGAATCGTAAAAATGGAAGCTTTTGTATATTACGGGAGAAACAGCTGTTTTCATATATTTAGGTATATAAAGCTAAATCGAACGAAAAAATTATTTCAAATAAATTCAACATGAACGTGTTTAATTGATGTGTCTATAGTTTTTATTGCACCGCACATTTCACCGATATTTTACACTGATCAACAAAATAAAAAAGTGGAACAACTAAACAATCACAATTTTGCGCAGTTGTTTCTACATAATTGTTTAACCGGGCATTTAACTAAAAAACAATCGTGCATTCAGCCCTCTTATCTTATCACAATTTACCGAGATACAAATTTTACTAATACAAACACGGTGGAAATAGCACATCCATCGCTTCCGACAAACGACGACGACAGTTAATGATACTGGTAATCGTAGTGAACAATGTTCCTCCATTATTTCCCAAGATAATGGGGACGCATGGTTGTCCTCTTAACCTACTACATTCTGTAAATTGAGAATGCTGCACAATAGGGAAGGGGAACCCAAGTAACATTACGGATTTTATTATACTCTTATGATGGATTTTGCAACCAAAATACCATTATAAGAGTGCAATAAAACTACAATTGTTACTTGGGAAGGTGACTGGGAATGAAAGTCCTGAGACCATCAAATACTTTTCTCAAATAATCAGTTTTGTGGATAAAACCTTGCCCCCCGAAGCGAAATTCTGTCATAATGAAGGTTATAAGGTTAGCGAAACTCTGTCAACATGAAGGCTACAAATAAACACTAAATAAAAACATAGCTATAATGTTTGATTCTCCAGTTTGTACCTAAATGACGACAACGACAAAAGTGGATTCTGGAAGTAATTCTAATTATTCCTAAACTTGAAAATATCCCAAATTATTCTCTTATCAGTATTCATATTTCAAACATTATCAGAAAAAGGTTTAATCGATCAACCGAACTACGAAATATTGCCACAAAGGCGAATTCGTGGTATGGATCTTGTGTGAATAAGTTTCTCATACATAAATGCATTTCTGATTCAACGGAGGAAGAAGAGACGGGGAAACCTCCGGGTGCCAAGCGCATCTGATTAATTAATGTTAATTTATTTTATTTCACTAGAAGAAATTAGCGAGTAATAAATATGTAAAGATAATAGATACTTGCGATCAATTTTAAACTCATTTTGAACTCCAATTTTAAGTCGGCTTTCTAGTCTAATTTCAAGTAAACGTTGGTGTCTAATTTCATGTCCAATTCCAAGCTTAAATTTGATATCCAATTTCAGGTCCAAATTCAAATCTGGTTTTAAATCCAATCCAATCCAATCAGTTTTGTTTTATTTCAATATCAAATGAAGTATTTCATATCTAATTAAGGGTCTTATTTTTAGTCCGTTTTCAAACCCAATTTCAAGGTTAAATTCACGACTAATTAAAATATAATTTCAAACACAAATTCAAATCTGGTTTTAAATCCAATTTTCAGTTGAAATTGAAATTAAGTTATAAGCTCAAATGCATCTCTCTAGCAACACAGACGTTAGTTACAGGTACTCCGTACCGTACGGTACAGGTGCGCCGTCCAGGCGAGATATCTTTTTTGGAAAGTTAGGCACCAGGCACTTCCTGCGAAGAACGATAAATTGGACGAACTGTAAAACTTCGGTATATAGGCCAAAACTGCAGGGTGTTAACTAGCTTAGTGCAAATATTTCAAGGGGGGATAGAGGACCACAATTAACGAAAAAAATCCTTCTACGCATATGGTGAAATTTCAATCGTTACAGAGTTTTTTTCATATGTGGAAGTACAAAATAACTTGACCTGTATAATGCGATATCAAAATGATATAATATACCCAAGCAACAATGTGAGTTTTATTCTACTCTTACGGTGGTCTTCAAGACCCTTTTTGCTCTTAAATACCATCATAAGGCTGTAATAAAACCCAAATTGATGCTTCGGTGTGTAAATGCGTTACAGAGTTATTATACATTTTTAGTTTTCGGTTCTCTTTTTCTAAAATTGGCTCTAGTACAAAAGTATGCCAGCTAGCTCGATTCTGTTGCTTTTAGTTGAAAGATACGAAAAATTTTAAACTGAGAATTGCTATTATACCTCCTGCTGAACGTAAATTAGTAACTTTTCAGAAGCAAAAAGCTTTGAAATAAGAATTTCTCAAGGTGTTTTCATCAAATTTCTCCCAAAAATGCGATATAAAGTTAGTTGCTTTTGTCTACTAATTTGAAGCTCTGGTACCGTTGTACAATTTGTTCTTTGACGTGAAATACCTAGCTCTTTTAGTTTTAGTTGCAATTTAATTTTAAACGCAACATGTTGAATGCTAAATTAGTATTAAAAAACTGCACGAATTCATACATCACGAATAGCAAACTAGATCACCGCGTGCGACAAACACGGTCTAACGCGTTTGGAAAACAACAACGAAACAGACTTCTCGGGTCTCTTTGGGACGTTTGCAGCATCAAAATGTATTTTCCGGAATAACTTGCGGACAACCATCTTTGCTATTGCTTCGATAATCGTGTAGCAACGACAGCCCAGCAGAAGTAAGGCTATAAATTTTTCGACCGTCAGCTAGCTAATGCAAGTATGTAAACACACATCCAGAAGTTTTCGTTTTGTTACACAATGATTTTAATTTAGAAACATTTACGATACGGCCTTCAGAAAAGGAGCGTTATTTTCAACGAGGCTTCTAGGAGAGCCGCATCAGCAAGTGGCGTCACCAATTCACCATGAAATTTTGCAGATCGTGGGAAATGATCCCAAAACACGCACAAGGAAAGATGCAGCACAGCCCTGCGTCGCATCGGATAGCGTGAAGCGTGTTAAACCGGGTAAAAATGCAGCCTTTCCTAACTACAGATTCAAGAGCTGCTGCTTGCGGATAAACCTCATATAAAGCCAAACCTCAATTTATAGAAAAAATGGCTGCTATTGTTGATTTTCTTCGTATCAGACCGTGTCCGTCACATGCGGTGATCTAGTGCGCTATGCGTGAGGTATGAATTCGAGCAGTTTTCAGACACTGATTCGACACTCAATATGTTACGAAAACGTACATGATAATAAGCAAACATTTTTGTACGTGAGTTGACCATTCATTAAAATGTCCTGTAGTAATGACATGCATTTGCCGCTTTTTACTCACAATTCTAGTTGAAATAGTATGGAGAAGTGATAGAGAATAGAGTGTATGGGAAACCTTCTTATTTAAGACCGTTTTGTTTGGGGGAAAGTTGTATGGCTTACATGCGCAACAGAATATAAAAAAGTGTGTCCAAGACTGGTGACATGTTCGTCCCCCAACCGAAAAATGTACGACACGTAGAACAAAAGATGTTTTCGCTGTTCTTGCATTTCTTTTCGGTGCTTGTGTACCAGTCTTCAAATTTTTGTCACCAACCAGTACATTCAACGTCCCTGCTTGAGAGCAATCCTACAAAAATAATTATCAACGCCGAGGCTAGTGTGTGGAATAATAGGATTATAAGGATTAAAAACAGGTATTAGACCACCTTAATATAAGGGGGCGGCAGTAGTTTAGTCAGTAAAACAGTCGGGTATCAACCGAAAGAGTGTGGATGCGTGCCTTTCCTGCCATTGAACGTTCCAATATATTTTTGGCCTAACATTTTCCAATTCTTCCAATTTATCATTCTTCCCACCAGACATTTCCTCACTTTTCAACTTTGTTTTTTAGTTTGCGTTTTGACTTTTGGGTTTTAACTTTGAACATTCTTCTTTCGAGTTTTGAATTTCGCTTTTGGAGTTTTTTGGAGTCGGGAGCATATAGAGCCATTTGTTCTAATAACGACGGGCAGTCGATGCGATCCGTGCGAAAATGATATGATGATTCAACTAACTTCATCGTTTAGCAATTCTATGTAAAAAGTTTTATAAAAATGTACTTGCTCCTTTTCGGAAAATTTTAGACCGTTTTTTAAGTCGGGAGCATATAGGGCCATTTGTTCTAATAACGACGGGCAGTCGAAGCGATCCGTCAGTAGTTTAGCAGCAAAAACCGCCTGTGCAGTTCGTCGTCTGAGTTCCAGGGGCTGAATGCCAAGAAGTCGGTAGCGGTTTTTATACCACGGTAGGTTCAGTGGATCGCGCCACGGAGGATGGTGAAGGGCATTGCGGACGAATTTCTTCTGTACCATCTCGATTCTGCGCGACCAATTTGCGTGAAAAGGTCAGCAAATGACAGAATTAGTCTCGAGAATTGACCGAACAAGTGAACAGTAAAGCGATTTAAGGCATAGTGGGTCTCGGAACTCATCCGCAATCTTGAGCATGAATCCAAGTTGACGGTTGGCCTTGGAGATAATACTGTCGTAGTGGCTCTTGAATATTAATCCATTATCCAACAGCACTCCCAAATCTTTAATAAACTGTACGCGGAGGAGGTGGTGGCCGGAAACAGTATAGTCATATTCAATAGGTGCACGTTTTCTGTGAAACGAAGTCACGTTACACTTCTCTATACTTAGCGTTAAGCAGTTTGCTCCGCACCAGCTCACCAACACGTTCAAGTACTCTTGCAGTTCCACACAGTCACTCAGGCACGTAATAGTTTTAAAAATTTTAGTATCGTCAGCATAAAATAGCCAACAACCATGTTGAAACAGAAAAGTAACATCATTTATGAAAATTAAAAAGAGCAGCGGGCCTAAGTTACTGCCTTGCGGGACTCCAGATTAATTGGAGAAGCAGCTGGAAACAGTGGATCCTATTTTGACATATAAGTTTTTGTTTCTCAGGTAAGATCTGAACCAGCATACGGCTTCCGTATATACACCCAGTCGCTCCATTTCAAGTCCAAAAACAAAAATATCGTTATGCAAATATTTGTATACTTTCCGATCCAACTTTACTCGGAATTTGTAAATAAAACGGCCATAAAGTAAGAAGTTCAATCGGGAAAACAACAAAATATCACATGAGCTACGTCAGGGAAATACGGTGCTTGGAGAATTAGTCTTGGGTTTGATGAAATATTCACTTACAACATGAGACTGTGAGCCGGAGTATTGTTGTGATGTTGTTGTTGTTTCCCCACAAATCCGGTCCCCGAAGATGAACCTTCTGCCTCTTCATGTATTACAAGCATAGAAGCAGATATTCGTTAGCGACGGGTTCGAAGTGAATGATAAAATCATAAATAGTGCGGTTCCGCTTTCAACTTTTTGTACCACTCAGATAAAAATTTTTCGTTATTATTGAGTCCACATGAAATTTTAAGAGAAGCACAAAATTTCAAGCAGACTCTTTGCTCAACTAAAACCAACATAGTGAAATCCTCCGAATCACCAAACAACGATGTGTTTACAAAGCTAGTACGAAGCACAAACTATCTGGCAGTTTGCTCTCAGAAGTGATGTGCAAACTATTAACAGTTGTTTAATTTCTTTTTAATAAAATACCGAACGTGTGTTTTTTTAAAGACAATTGAGATATATTTTCCTCAGGGAGATGTAGGTTGCTTTGAAATATTTCGAGCAGTGCTGAGATGAACCAACCCTAACGTCAAAATTCTCTGGATGAGACAGCTTTAGTGTGCTTACAATACTTGAAAAATATGGTTCCACATTCTATTACATGTTCGAGCGCAACCATGGCCACTTTCCATCGCGATTTTTAACTTGTTGCCAAGGAAAAGTAAAGTAGTAACTCATCCTAACTTGTATCATTTTGTAGCACCCAGCTTTCGGAAAATAGTTGAACTGGTCGGTTTCGCAATAAACGCAACTTGTCCAGTCCAGATAGCGAATATTTCCCATAGCTGTCCTAGGCGTAGGTTTATTACACTCTACCAAGTCCAGCAGTAAAAGCGAAGCATGCATTTACAAATTATCGCATTAATTCGCCAGCCACGAAAGCGGTTTCATTTCTCCTGCACGCACATAACACGCGACGAACGCGTTCAAATCATCGCCCTGTCCGGAGGAGAAGCAACTTTGGCAGGCCTTCAAAGTCCTCCCATTTGACACTTTTTCGCTGTCGTCGGCTCGAGTCGCGATGAGCAGTTTAACAGCGTAGACAGCGAACGCACGATCCTGCTTGCTATCGTCGGATGAACTCACCGGAACGCAGCCCAGGCCAATGCAATTCAACCGGTTCGTGGCACTAGTTCGAAGGCAGCGGAAAAGAATCGGAGGAATCTTTTCGCCCTCCGTTCGGACGACCGTCCGACCGACCAAAGTTCCATGATGCCAAAGTGTCGATCCAGTGCAAACAGCAAGCGAGTTTTATAACATGATAATTAACTATAATTTATGCCACCACAAATTGACAGTTATGTGTGTGCTTATTGTACCGCGTGCGGGCCAAGCCTACATCGCAAAGAAGGACCGATGCCGACGATGCCTAACGACAGCCGATAGATGTTGTATAGCGAGAGAGACAACATGGAGCGCAGTCGAGGGAAATGCTATATTATTTCCTTCGCCAACTACTAAGTAGCACACCGGAGGGCAGCACAGGGATCGACGGCGGCAGCGCGTTGTGGCGGGCGCATCCACCCGTTTGACGAGAATCGGCGGGAAAACTGATACTTACTGAGGACGAGAATGTCCTTACTAGCGGATTACTACAGGTGGGCAAAGTGGGTTGAGTTGAAGAAAACCGGGGGAGGTTTTTAGCTTTCCACCCAAGCAATAGAGGTATGAAGATAGTCGCTATTTCAATTTTCTGCTACTCATTCATCGGTTGAAAATAATCCAGCGCAGAAATCCAGCTAAGTTGAAAAAAATTTATTCATAATAATCTTAAGGTAACAAACAGTGAATATAAAAAAATTTGAATTGAAGCACATTACTTACTAATTCAAGTTTATTTGTTTTGCGATGATTGTTAAAGATGACTTAAGATAATATGATGATGATATGATGATGATACTTTTCGGAAAATTTTAGACCGTTTTTTAAATTAGTGTTTCGGGTACCCTCTTCTAGTGATATTTTTAGTGATGGTACATGGAATTTGATGATAGTATACATCTGTTCAATTTTTCTAGGTAGCTGAAAATGACAATAATCATCACCGTCTGTTATCATTTGCTCGATACTCAGAGACAGTTCTAGATCAAATTATATTTTTATACTTCACGACAATTCAAAGAAACTATAAAAGCTCGACACAGTGAAAGCTCTGGGTTGACCATCTGAACGATGATGCGAATACAAGAAGCAAAGATATTGTTGATTAATACAGCACCAAAAACAAGCTCAAAATAAATAGAAAACTGTTGACTTCAAGGTATGATAAACGCAATATTTTATTTTTAAATGGAAAACTTTATTTCATTACCGTAACCGATCGAGTATAAATTATCAATTTTATGTACAGTTCAAAAAAGAAGAATTTTTAATAACAAATTACAATCGAGCCAACAGGTTTCATCATCGAGCCACTTTGTCGCTATGTTACAAGAAGCATGATAACTGCTGCTGCAACATTTATCGCCTGTTAGCTAGTCAAAGCATTGTACGAAACTGAATTGGTCTTGATATCGTTACCCTAACTGGTTTAGCTTCATCCAATAATAATGTATCCTGAGACGAATAGGCACTATAAAGTCAATTGCACTGTTCTGCCATTATTCCAGAGCATGGTATGGACCCACTTCGTGCATTAGTTATTCATTTAGTTCATCAAAATTTCCGACTTTCACGAAGTAAAACCAGAAACATGGTCGGATCTTGGTTCAGTTTATATTGGCAAATTTAGGAATATTGTTTAATTCAGCTTGCTTCACCCAGTAGGAGTACACTAGACTCTAGCATTACATTGACGTTGCATGATGCAGTTGGGAAAATGCACCAGCAAGAAGTGATGTATTGGCGCTCGATTTAATGCCTCCATTATTCGATCTCTAATGAATTTTGTAGCTTACCGAGCAGTGGATCGTATTCGTACACAACGTGAAAGTTCTGCACGTGTTGAGAATTAATTTCGTACCCAGCAGAAATGTTTTCATTCGGTAAGCTGCTCAGCTTTGAAGCAATAAATATGCACCATAACGCGAAAATTGTTTCCCATGTGGAAACTCACTAGGTTTTCCTGTTTTTACGAACCAGTAAGTGTAATAAGCTCGAAGATCATTTCAGTGTAATTCAAGCGAGAAATTATGCGCATGGCTTTCAGCAAAGTTATAAAACCTAGCATAAAAACACTAACAAATAATCACCAGTCCTGACTAAACTCTATCAAGTGGTTGTCTGCAACGAATCTAACGCGAGATAAGTAAAAGCCCTCAATGTGACTATTAGCAAAACAAATATTATTTACCCACTCGAAATGAATGATATTGCTATTTCATCAGCCGCACGGCGATGGTACCGTCATTGCGCTGCAGAGCATATCAAAAGAAGATTGAAAATTGATGCAATAGGTTGAATGTTCTCGATATTCTGTGTTATGAAAATTTATCACCCGTTGTCGTCCCAAAACCAGGTTGCTACAAGTTGAACTACTATCGATTTTATTGGGGCTTCAACAACACTATCGGTGTCTATGACAGATGAAAAATGGCTAGCGTATCAAATTCACCCTTTTTCGGTAACCTATAAAATAAGCTTCACATCCACCGGAGTACGTTGCTAAAACTTGTGTGAAAATTTCCGGTCAGATCGAAGAAGGATATTTTCATTCCAAACGCACAGCCTTTCAAAAAGCTTAAGGGTTTTGCTGGCAATAATCCTCTGGAAATGTGGAACAGTTTAGCTTTATGTTGTAGCTAGTTTGAGCGCACAAGAAATCATCAAAGGTTGTTTAACAGCTGGAACTAAAGCAAAACGCACAATTCTGCAGTTTTTACCATACTCAAACAGTGGGAGATAAGCCTTTGTTCTCCGTGTATGTCAGTTAGCCGAATTGTACATAAACAACGCTTCTTTTTTGCTCCGAACGTACCTATTTTCCTTTGTGCCTGCAAAGCTCCATTCGTGAACCGTTTTGTTTCTTTTTTGCTTACAATTGAGGACAATTGCTGCCGGAAGTCATTGAAAGCTCTGCTCTGCGGCTTTGAGACCACAATGAACCCCTGTGAATTGAGCTTAACATGTCTCAAAGTAGAGATTTTGAAACAAATGCAGCAGTTAGTTGAGTTTGTGAAAATTCTTTAAAATTTGCATACGTTGCGATTCCTACATACCAAGTCTATTGGAACTATAACCAGAGCACAGCTTTAAAATTACCACAAAAAATTTCTCCATAAATGTGAACGACCTGTGGTAGCACATTAATTTTGTTTCACTGTCCATCAAAATGCACCACATAACAGTTGAATGGAGCTATCGAATTGCAGTAGGTAAACACATTATGTGGTTTACCCCAACATTACGCGCTAAAGGTTTCATTATCTCATTCATGGAGTATTAATTATCCTGTAATATGCACCATTTATTCAACCTTTCATCTGACATTAACTTTGCACTTCAGATAAGCAGTTGCGATAAACGGACCGATTTTAACGGCAGCCCTTTCTCACGTTTCAATATTTGTCACGTAAAAATGCTCTTGTTTTGCTAGAAATATGTACTGGAAATCACGCTCGTGCAGTAGAGTTGCTCAAGCTTACCACAATAAATTGGATGTTTAAAGATAAAAATTATTTTTAACATATGAAATAGAATACTCAAAAATTTCTTTGAAGTTGGTTCTTAACTGATAAACACATTTGAACACTCAAAGTACGATATTGGATTACCAAACTTGTCGTCACATGTTCGAATTATATTTGGAAGATGTTGTTAGAGTCAATAGGATCGTAGCACGAGCCCCGAAATCATCTTATTCTCTAACAACTGACGGTCTGTCGAATAAAAACAGAAGATCAAGCTTCAAAAACGGAATGTAGCACCTAGGCTTTGCTTTGCTTTTTTTAAGTAATTAGCACGACATTTAATAACACCCACAAGCCTCAAAACGTCAAACTCACAAAAACAAGCTGGACTCTATAATATTTTCCATAACTCAAAAATACTTATCAGCAGTCGCTTTACATTTAAATGATTTTCAGTTTGGTAGTAATAAACTACTGCTCTATTAGGTTAAAATACAAAGCGCCTCCATAACATCTTCACAGATGGAGAGACATAGTTATCTATAAAAAAAATTAAGCAATGTACTGACAGATGCAGTCGGATTTTTTAGGGTCAATCGTCATTCTTTCTTACCTGTAGGGAATACTGTTGTAGGTTAAAAAAATTAGATTATTTTCCTGTACACCCAACTGTTAGGCAGCGAAGTCTATATCTAACCAAAAAGCAAACGTCCGAATCACGTCGGCATGTAGCGCGCTAATAATTTGCTTTTTACCAGCTAGAATATGAAACTTTTCATATTGCTTCAAACGCTAAGTACAAGCGATATGCGATAATATTTGGTTGGTTCATCTCTGTTGCGAACGAAAACGAAGATGAATGGAAGGCGCACAATATACAGTATACTTTGAAGTAGGTATGTTTTAATATGGCTTTATAAACATAAAATAGTTTTTATATAGATAGAGAGACACATTCTGCGACGTCGTTTTTATTCAACATTAATCCGCATTCAATTTTCACTATATAGCAATTAAAACAAGCATTTTTTGGCTCATTCGTTTTTAGTTTATACTGTAAATACTGAGTAATTCATATTTTATCCCAGTAAAATAAAGCATGATTGCCGTTGAACGCGGTTATAAAAATCAATGAAATACAGATGTCTGGTATTTCAGGGGGTGATAAAATGCTTCTACGCATACGGTCAAATCTCAATTGTTTCAGAGTTATTGAACATTTTTCGTTTTCGGTTCTGCTTACCTTAAATTATCTCTGGTACAAAAACTATGCTAGCAAGCTCAATTCGGTTACTTTCAGTATTATTTTTAGTTATAGTTATACTGGACCCCTAAAAAGGAATATTAAATTCCACTGGGCGCCCATTAAATAGTTTTTAAATAATTTTATGTATCCTCTTTTTGTTTTCCTCAGCTTAAATTAACTTTTTTGTTTAGTGTGTTGTCCAGTTCTCTTCTAAGCTGAGGTTTCTGTAAGTGTCCGATACCAGGGGGCTCTCTGTGTGAGCTTTTTGGTAACGGGGGTGAGCGGAGGGTTAATTAGAAAAAAAACTACAAGGTATACAGCCCTAAGGGTTGTACGAAAGGGTGACGTAGGACTATATCAGATCATAAGATTAAGGACTAATGTAAACTGCATTTCTGGAATATGTATGTTTATGAGAATTTGTTAGTGCCATTGTTTAATTGAATTTTTAAAAGAGCAGAGCGAAATATTCAAATTCAATTCTTCATTGAATGCAATGGTCGCTTTGAAAATACGTGGACGGGGGTTCATAAGTACAAGGCCTGCAACCAATGAGACATAGAGATTTCTTTTAAAAATCACTCGTGTGCATCATAAAGGTTGAAATGGTAATAAATGACCAGCCCACAGATTATTGCATTGAATATGATTATGCCATATGATCATCATATGATTATGATGTAGTTTGACATGTTTCAATAAGGCCATTACAAATATTTTAAAAAGTTTTTGTCCCTCCGGTGTTGGGCCACTGAAGGGGGGGGGGTCAAAAAAAACAAAGAGAATTTTTTAATCGAGCAAAAAAAAATATGGATTTTAAGTTTAAACGTGAAAACCAAATCTATTCTTGCTTTTAATGTATACGTTGTTAATTTCCATGCAAAAATCTACGAAAAAAAGACAAAAATGAAAGAAAATTTTTTTGGCCGATTTTCGGAAATTCCGCTGTTTGAATTTCCATTTCTATTTCAAGCGTTAACTCAACTCGTACATTCATTTTTCAAGCTTTTCAGGCTGTAGAGTCCACAGACAATTGATTTTATAAAAAAAATTAACTCATATCCTACAAATTATTTTTTTGCCCCCCCCCCCCCCCCCCCCCCCCCCGATTTTTCAAGCCAATTTCCAAGGGGGGGTGACAAAAACTTTTAATATGATTTGCAATGGCCTAATCTTACTTTATCTCGCTTGTGGCCTTTAAAAGGGCCATTGGTTACAAATAACATTAAAGTCGAAGCACATTCATTGCAAATATGGCGTGCCATTCGAATGTCCTTCTCTTTTGACATGAATGGCAACAAACGCGTAAGTTCGCGGCGTCGATTCACTGTCTTTTGCTCCGAGAAGATTTTACTAGCTTACTTTCACAACTTACCGCTTGTTACATAGCAGAAAATATGGCTCATACGCAAAAATTTTTGTTTTATTTGTATGAGTCCTTATCCTCAAACCATCATAAAATAAATTAATACCTCCAATAACCCCCACATGCCAAATTTGGTTCCATTTGCTTGATTAGTTCTCGAGTTATGAGGAAATGTGTATATTATTTGTATGGGAGCCCCCTCTTAAAGATGGGAGGGGTCTTAATTCACCATAGAAATAATTCTGGCCTTCTGTAGAAAAAATTCTTACCTCCAAAAACCTCCACATGCCAAATTTTGTTCCATTTGCTTGATTAGTTCTCCAGTTTAGAAGAAATTTGTCTTTCATTTGTATGGAGGCCCCCTCTCTTACGCCTTCCTTAAAATTGGTCTCTAACCCTCCATAAAATTGCTGATCATTTTATCTATCCAACGACACATAAATTGTTCAGTTTCATTCAGTAGTTTAGTAGTTATTACCATTGGAAATCTTTCATTCAAACGTTACACTTCTATTTTCGTTTTCACAAAGTGCTACCCAGTCCCAGTATAGTAAACAAAGACGTAGTCCTACATCAAAAGTCTGTCGTATAAAAACAGAAGATCAAGTTTCGATAGCGGAATGTAGCACGTATTTAGGCTTTGTTTTGCTTTGATTTTACTTGAAGAAAATCTGATTTATTAAAATTAAAGATAGATGGTCCAATGTTGAGAGAAAATTAGTGAACATTTGAAAACGGTTCATAATCGGCTGTTCGGCGAAGCTTTCGTTTGATGTCGGAACAAGAGCGTTGGTAAATTACCAATTGTTACACAAGCACTCGTCTACAGCAATTTGATAATTTTAAACAAATGAAGGCAGATTTTTTTAGCAACAAACGGTGTAAAACGGAAAGAAATCGCGATGCGGAAAACTACGGCTCCCACCGCTTGCGTTGATAAACAATAAGCAACGCCGCAGAGGAATGAACTATAAAATGCGCGTTGCGGAAAAACAGGAGTTAGGACAAGAAAAACTGGTGTGCAATAAAATTGGAAGGAGTATCGTATGTTGTTCCAATTATTGAACTTACGAGTTTATCGGGAATATGTGTTATTAAGACCCAATTTTATTCATTTATCGAGTACAGTAAGTTTCTATCAATGCTACGAGACCCATAGAACATATAAATTTGCATATAACGTTCGGTAAAAGCTTATTTTGTAAATCATAGTTCTTAATAATTTTGACAACTCTTATGGCGGTTTTCAAGGTCAGTTTTGGTCTTAAATGGCATCATAAGAGTGTAATAAAACTCAAATAGTTACTTGGGATGCTAATAAGCAGCTGATTTACTGTACTGCTTATGGTAATGCTTATTGGTTACCTAGGTAGAACATAGCAAGAGCATACTTTAAATTTGGCAACATTAACGTTGCGCGGCTAGTATACCCCAAGAGAGGTATCGCTAGTGTATTGTTCAAAAGCTTACACATCATTTGCATAATGTTATATATGAACATAAATGTCTGTTCTGTGTGTTGGAAATTTCAGGGAGCAAATAGACGCATAATTAGCT